>NC_064306.1:57762674-58129046 GCF_023373825.1 Bactrocera dorsalis | reverse complement strand
AACCTATTTAATATAATAAAGTTTTAAATTTATTCATATGAATCCTTTTTTTGGAAAAAGAGTGCTAACGTTTGTGCCAATCTTCAAAATGTTTTTGGTATAAGCTTGGGTTATCCCAGCATTGTCACCTTTCCCGATAATTAATATTAGATTTTCATAAATCATGTCAATTACATCGTAAAGTTTTAGAGATATTCCGCGATGTCGTCAATGATAGAAGCGAGGAGCGAAAGTTTGACAGTTCGTTTTGTTTTTACCGCTATGTGCCGCAAACTATATCTCTGAAATTTTATTGTGATTTTAATAAGTGCTTTTCATATGTATTATTTACATACATACATACACTATACATATATGAGTTTGTGAAAATTAAATGCGTAATTCCACTCTGTTTTGAAGCCAGTGCACTTAAGCCTCTGGAGTTATGAAATTATTTCATTAGAGCCATTTGGCTTAAATCCCATTACAACGTCGCAAAAGAACTTACATTTTTCTTTATTTTATGATGGCTTTGCAACATAAAAATGAAATAAATAATGTTGGTGTCACTTTAACATTATGTAGGCTTGACTTGTATTCAAGGTCCCAAAACGCAAGAACAACTCATGTGCCAATAAGACAAAGAACCACTCGAAGTGCTGAAAAAACGCTGCGGTTCAGGCAAGTGTTGCTGAAGACCGCAATTTGTCGATTGCAAGAAGATCTCAAGAATTGGGACTGTCTCAAGCCACAACCTGGCGAATTTTGAGGTATTTTGTGAACGTGTAAGACGAAATATCTCCTGTCATCAAAAAAATAGTCGTCACAGTCGGCTCCCAAGTCACTTCTCTACTTCGAAGTTGTAGATAATTTCGTCTTTCTTGGAACCAGTATTAACACTAAGATCAATGTCAGAATCGAAATCCAACGCAGAATAACTCGTGCCAACAGGCAATACTTCGGACTGAGTAGGCAATTGAGAAGAAAGTTCTCTCTCGACAAACAAAGATCAATTCACAAGGCACTCGTCATCTCCATTCTGCTATATGGCGCAGAGGTATGGACGATGACAACATCTGACGAAACGGTCTTAGGAATGTTCGATAGAAAGGTTCTGCGGATGATTATTGGTCCTTTGCGCATTAGCAACGGCGAATATCACATTCGATGGAACGATGAGCTGTACGAGATATACGACGACATTGACATAGTTCAGCGAATCAAGAGACAGGGGCTACGCAGGTTTAGCCATGTCATCCGAAGGGATGAAAATACTCCAGCTCTGAAAGTATTCGACACAGTACTCGTTCGAGAAAGCAGAGGAAGACGAAGACCTCCACTCCGTTGGAAAGACCAGGCGGAGAAAGCCCGTCTACACTTCTAATTACTAACTGGCGCCAAACATCGAAAAGGAAGAACGACTGGCGCGCTGTTGTAAAGTCGGCCTTAATCGCTTAAGTGGTGTCTATACCAATAAAGAAGAAGAATGATCAGAACTAAATCGAACAATAATAAATTAATACCATCTGATCAAATTTGACCCCGACTGACCACATTTCAACAACAAATTTTCACGTATTTTTGTACAAATTTTTGTTATTGGCTTAAAATAGGTTTTTAAGTCAATACATAATAAATCCACCTGATCAAATTTGACCCGGACTGACCACATTTAAACAACACCATTCCTAGTATTTTAAGACAAATAATTATTATCGCCTTTAAGTAGGGTTTTGACTCAAGACAAGCATGTAAAAGCTTAATTCAAGTTTCCTTACACTTGTGTTAAGCTTCTACAGGGATTTCCATGCTAAAAGTCGGTAGAAAAACTTTTCGTGTCGTGATTGTTTGCTTATATGTAAGTCAAGGGTTGTTCTATTTTTCAATTTTTGCTTTTGATTGTTATATTATTCCCGGTTAAGAATTACTATCGAAGAGTTTCTCAAAACAATTCTTCAAAAAATAAACAGTGTTAGTTACATATCGATCTCGAAACTCAGTCTTAAAAAAAGAGGATACCCATATTCATTTTCATAAAATCTTTGTAAAAATTGCTTTCTATACTCGCATTAAGTAACGGTGAAATTTTGTGAACAAAGCAACGCATTTGTGAACTAAAGACTTTTATATAGAAAACCACTTTGATAACACGATAAAACTGAATCATCGAATAAATATTTATAGATTATATACAAGTACATACATATGTATATATTGTATAACTGGTGGTAAATGAGTAAAAGAAGTAGTAAGAGCAGTGAGGTCTTAGCTGTAATCTAGTTTTCTACTCGTAAGTGTTTTTAAAGTGGATCAACTAACAGATTAATAGATATAAATACTTATTTACAATGAGCTTATTTGGATTGATAAAAATTTTTTAATAAGTAGAACATTTATTATGTATTTAGCACGGAACAAAAAAAATTTAAATAATTTCGTAACAATGATTTTTAATTCAATTTCGTTTAGTAAATTTTTCCAAAATTCTTTCTAACTTATTAACCTCTCTAAAAAGCCTGAGGCAGTTGGGCATATCTAAAACAATAGCCGAAGTGCGTAACAAACGAATCCGTAATAAATACCAAAACGGGCTGAACCGACGTTAGTCTGGAGTCCATCCGATTTATTGCATGAATCATGCCGCTATAATGTTGAATATATGTATGTATATATAAGTATATACATACATAGTATAAATATATATTTATATTTACGTTGTGCTTGAGTACACACGAAAATTTATTATTTAATAATTATATGACTAATAGTACGAGCACATACAAATTTACAATGCGATCGTGTTTTGCTTTTATTATAGCAAGCTATTCTTCGATAGAATCGTAGATATGCCATATACATAAAAGAAAATATGTATATCAAATTTATTATTCACACCACACCGCTAATATCGCGGTAATTATAATGTCTCTAACTAATTTATTGAGGGCTTTGACATTTAAACAAAAAAATAAAGACTGAAAACAAAGAGGGAATAAAATGTTATCATAATAGTAGATAATTAAACTTTTTTTTTCACAAAATGTCGGAATTTTTTTAATGCAAATCATGAGAGTTTAAACCTCAACTAGTTATACTAGTTAGCTAAATTAAGAGAGTGTATCTATCGCTTGCTGGACAAAGGTTTATTAAGTTTGCCACATCATTGTCAAGAACTTGTTTCTAACACCCAGAAGGAAGCTTCGAAGCTGTAATATATATAAAGAGTGATCCATTTTAAGGTTCTTTACTTTTTGGAAATTTTGCTTGTTTACATATCCATTGAGCGAGAAATGCGCCTCATCGCTGAACAAAATATAGTTCGAATGCGTCGGATCTTCTTAGAACTTTTAAAGAGCCCATAGAGCGAAGCGATGTCGCTTGGGAAGGTCGAGCAGCTTCAGCTCTTGCACAAGCTGTATCTTGTACGCTCTCAATTTAAGATCTCGACGTAAAATGCGCCAAGATTCACGTGTGGTCTGCCAAAAAAGGTTATTGAAAAAAGTACCTCTAACGTTGGTAAACACGTAGAACACGTAAACACGTAGAAAATAACAACATTTTTTTTTTTAATTATATTCTAATAACTTTCAAGGTAGTTACGTTTACTTTGCCTTCAGCATTCCAGTTAAGTCCGTAATTTGAATCCCGTGCGTTTTGAGCTTCAAGAATTTGAAACTTTGATGGCATAACCCTGACACTATTTTGATGGAAAAAGTTCGTGTAGACCAAAATGTCAGAGTAAAATGTAACTTATTCACTCAAATCAAGTTTAAAGATATTTGAATTGTGGCTCAAGGAAAGCCTACATTGTACTTACATATATGTATACTATACTTCAATTCTGATGAAAAAGATTCTTGGACACAATTTCCGGCATATTTTGAGATAAATATTTATTTATGTACATTAATATATTTTTGTTTCATTTACTATACTTCATTTAATCGAAAACTGTAGTAACCAGATTATTCGAGCATTTAAAAAGTAATGATCAGCATTTCTACAAGTGCCCTCTTAGCTTATTTCTCGTTTGTGACTTCGATATTAATATTTTGTTATTTTTGATATCGAATTTTAACAAGCAAATTGTCAGAATTCCTTTGATATTCCAACAAATGAAATGGAAAATAACTGGGTGGCAAATACTTCGCGCTCCCCCCTCCCCCACCATGATGCATTAAAAGGCCATTGCAAACGCAGATTTCGATTTCGTTCGGTCTAATTGGCAGAAATATGAGTTGCCGCGACTCAACGAGTCATCAAATTAAGTGGCGCGGCGCAAAACTGCAATGAAGCAGGAAATACTCGCATACTCATACGCACACACTGACACACACACACAATGTGTGTAGATATGTATGTATGCAAAAAATTCGCATTTAAGTTTGAATGTATATCGAGCCCTTTTTAATTTATTTGACCGAGTCTAGTGTGCTTCGCGTTGCTGATTTTTGCTCTTTTGTTCTTACACTGATCTATATATGTGTGTGTGTGTAGTTAATAATTGTCGTTATGTGTGTGTGCGTATTTATATTAATTTGTTTGTTTACTTGCCTTTTGCGTGAGTTTTGTTGATAAACAAAAGTTGCTGATCTTACAAGACGAATGAACTCGAATCGCCAGCGCTAGAGTCAGATTGGCTGTTATTTCTCTTTAACAATACGAATCTGAAATTAGGGTGGGCGAAAATGTTCGCGAATGAAATGAAGAATTTTTTGCATGCAGTAAGATGAAAGGATGTATGGGTCTTAGAATAATAAGTTTTGATTGAAGTACATTTCACAATCTTCTGTTCCTTTATTGGGAAAGACACCGCCTACACGGTTATAGCCTAGTTTACAATAGCGCACCAGCCGTATCTTGTTTTCGCTATTTGGCGCATATACCAAGTGAAGTCCTTCTCCACTTGATCTGCCCAACGGAGTGGAGGTCTTCATCTTCCTCTACTTTCACCGACGGGTACCGAACCGGAAATCTTCAAAGCTGGAGTGTTCTCTTCCATCTGGACAACATGACCGAGCCAGCGCAGCAGCTATCTCTTGATTCGCTGAACTATGTCAATGTCGCTCTCAATGTATATCTGGTAAAGCTCATCCATTGACTGGATTACTCACCGTTGCCAATACCCAAGGGCTATAAATCTTCTGCAAAATCGTTCCCTTGAACACTCTTAAGGACGACTGATTTGATGTTGTCATCGTCCATGGCTCCGCGTCATATAGCAGAACTGAAATGATGAGGAACTTGATATTTGTTTGTCGAGAGAAGACTTTAGTTTTGATGATGTGAGATTTTTCGTCTTGTCCTCTTTTAGAACCAGACTTATACGCTTCGCTTCCTTAATCAGTATGGAGAAAGCAAAGATCTCCAGATTAAAGAAGTCGGAAAGGTACTTCCCGATCCTGACGGAGGTTTTGGTGTTGCTCAACCTCAGCTTACACAGCCGAATAAGCTAAGCGGGGATACGTTTGCAGTAGCCTTCATCAAAAGGGGTCTTTCATCCGTGGGTACTGTTTCCTTTTCATGGGGAGTGACGGGTTCCAAACCCAGCGCACAATCCCGCTAGGCGAGTAGTGCACTTTATTTACATTTATATAGTGAGCGGCTTGTTTCAAGACCGACGCTCGCAGACGCACCCCTGATGAACAGATGCTGCAATTAGACTTCAGCGAAGCCTTAAACCGAATATGTCGGAGTGGCTTCGCTGAATCTTTCTCTCTTTTGGACGTGACCCCAGACTTCACACGGGTTTGCTACCGCTTGGCTCGGATTTTCTAAAGTCAAAAGTCACTAAAAGCATGTTGAACAAGAGTATTTCATAATTTTTATATATTTTTTTTTAATTATATTACTTTCACTTAAAATAAAGAGCAACCCTAATACTCACTTTAATGAGTTTTTTCTTCATTTCTTCGACACACTTGCCTTTATACACGCGTTGTTTTCATATTTGCATTTGTTTGCTGTAGTTTTTGTAACAAGCTAAGCTATTCTCTTGGTTCGCTGTTGTGCCAATTCGCATATTAAAATTATGTCGCCAACTTGTTGACATGCAAATGCAAAATATTTCTTCACTTGTGCGCTTTTGTGCGAAGCTCAAGTGCCGGACTCTGCATGCCACTGCATAGTTGAGTAATAAGTGGTTGTATGTGTGTGTGACTGGGGTTATCTACTTGCTGTAAATATCTATGTACATATGTATGTGTGTGTATATCTAATGAATTTTAATTGCAGAGAACAGCAAGAGTTTCTTAAAAGCAACTACAATAACAATAATAATTTACAATGAACTTTAAAGTTGTCTCACGAACAACTTTCAATAACAGTTTGAGCACCACTGCAATGTGTAATATGAGACAGGTGGACAAGTATGCGTGTGTGTTTTATTGCACATGTCCAATACTCGCAATACTTGAAATAAATAATCTTTTAACCGTGAATGCATGCATTTCTAATGAATTGCGCTTGGCAAAGTAAATTCTGAGAGTCTTTGTTTTGCTGCGCTTTGTCACCGCTTCGCACACAAACTTGTCTTAAATATTTGTTCAGAAAAGTTGTTTGGTTTTGTTTTTGCCTTTAAGCCGTAAAGGTGTAGATTGGTGGAAAAATATACATGAAAATTTTTGTTGTAGTATTTTATGTAACAAAGTTGCAAACGAATAATTGTTTGTAAGAAACACGACGGCAATCAAAGCTGCAGCTGCATGGCCAGTTCACATTCTTGGCATGCTGAAATTTAGCTTGGAAACCTGGTTCCAACATCTGTTGGGGGTTAATGCGGGATATTATTTTTATTCCACCAGATTAGGGTTTAGCTTTTGCAGAATCTACATATTTCAGCGGCAGCCACAGCAGATAGAGCATCACGATCACTTTAAGTACCTTTAAGCGGCAAGCTAGACTTAGATGTATATGCTGGCCCCAAAGGTTAAACCA
This sequence comes from Bactrocera dorsalis, assembly GCF_023373825.1. NCBI lineage: Eukaryota > Metazoa > Arthropoda > Insecta > Diptera > Tephritidae > Bactrocera > Bactrocera dorsalis. Next base: position 58,122,131 of record NC_064306.1, on the reverse strand, counting down.
AGAAAGCTACTTGAGTCTCAAAAACGGAAAAATGTCACAGGGAGTTAAATGTTGAAAATAAAATGACTGATTAGAGTGGCTTTCAAGTGGTTTTCAAGCCTCTTACTAAAGTTTTTTATTCGAGAATCGAAATATGGATAGGTTCTAACAGCGTACTAGAAGAGCTTCTTGAGCTCCTCACAAAACACAATGGGATTTGGTGACAACACTACGCCTACGACAATATTATAATGATAATATGCAAGTAGGTGAATACTCCCTGCGATATCGTCCAAAGGCACTTAAGGTTAGGTTAATCTGGTAGGCCAATAAGCCACGCATAGACCAGGTTTGGACCTTTCTGATATATGAGGGAGTTCAGTTGTTATGTCCAAGAGGAGTAGTCATCCTTCAGGATGCACGAATTTTAACAAACTCTGCGGCCTCACTACCGATATCTCTTCCAATGTTTTCCTGATCCCTTGCAGCCTTCTCAATCTGTCAGTCCAATCCTGCGGGCGTGTGTCGTCACCGGACAGTAAGCAGTTTCTTCTATAGAGTGCCAATAGGAATTTTGTATACTTCCAATTTCCGTTTTGCCCATGAATTTTGCTGTTTTGCATCCAGGTAGCTCGTTCCATCGGGTTTTGATTTTCTTTACTTTATTACCGAGATCGTCGTATAGACAAAGCATGGGTTTCCCAATATTGATCACGTTTTCGAATGTTACCTGTACACCATTCTTAGTAATCTCGTCTTCTTATCTACTTTTCCCTCCATGCCTTTGTGGCCTGGCACCCAGTACCAAAAGGATTTACCGTCGACAACATCGTCCTTTAACAAAAGGAGGTGCTTGCTAGTCTTAACGACCCTAACTTTAGGCGGCATAGAGTTAGACATGTAGATCTAAGGATGTCTAAAGCCACATAATCAATTCTGGTATGCCGACACCTGGCTGGTAAATCCGGGTGCTGATTGAAAAGTGTCATCAGGTGGTTGTATACTAAGAACGTGAGTTTGATTGTTGGATGTGGAAAGGTTGATGGGAATATAAAAACATCGCAGACTTCGACAGCACTTCAACCAATGCCGCAAAGCCTTGTCTATGTATAGATTTTTGGCGTAATGCTCATATGCCCAATCGCAGCTGGAGCCAACACCGATCCACATATCATAGTAATCGATCAAATAGAAAAGCATGCCATGTCACTCATGGTTGCAAAGAGGTAAAGGGGTATGGAAGAGAGAAGACGATATTGTCCAAATAAATTAAGGTCTGAGGTGGAGAGTCACCACTGGTCAAACTTCCAAGAGACGACATTACCAAAGTATCTACTTCACAAAGAAATTAATTCTACGCTTGACCTACTAATGAGGGGTAGTACAATTCAATACTACATTGGCGGCTCGAAAACAACAGACGGGGTCCTGCAGGGCCGCACACTAAACTTCTCACACCGATGGAATTCTCCAACTCGGGTTCCCTTATCATAAAGTAGCTGCTTCGCAAGGGGTAAAGAGTGGTCAGGGAAAGATATTGGCAGCAAGTAATAGGTACTCGCCACACAAAGTTCCTAAGAGGTTACAACCTAACAAGGTTTAAAAACGTTATAAATTTCCCCAAAGGCAAATTCCGTCTAATAGTCGCATTCTACAGGCATTGCAGGCTCAAGAAACACCTGCATAGCCTTTTTTATAAACTGTCGGTTTGGGGCATGGAGTCGTAAACTTCTAAGCATCTGATTTTACTTAATTTGCACAACAGTCTCTGAACGAAAGATCAAAGCTATTGGATCTATATGTCTAGATAGGACTCACATCATCCTCAATAATGTCCAACATGTTCGTAAAGTTCATTAGAGTGCTGAGCCATTATGAGTATATTTAGTATGATGGACGGGTGGACGGATGGACACAATAAATGTTATATTGCGGACATTTAAACATCAAAGACGTTCAAAAGTCTCTCTCTACGACCGTGATGTTTCATAAATTATGTTTAGATCACCTTCCTTACATTTGATTTGTTGCTTTGTTTTATTATCTTAAACGAAAAACTAAATTTTGCACAACGAAACCAATTATTTACCTGCAATACACAAATCATTGACGAACATTATTGCAACGCTTGATGAATTGTTGCTTGTATTGACATCCGCTAGCCACACTCGCCATTCTCTATACCCGAAGGCCAACGAAAGCGAAGGAAAATAAATGATCTTGCCAAATAAACAGACGATACGGGTCCAAACCGAAAAGCTAAACACATCTCAGCGCTGCTGGAAATCCGCGGCGTGTAGCGCTACTTCCCATCACTGTTGTCGAATTGAATAAAGGCAGAGGTTATGTAAAATTTCAATACATTGCATATTTGCAATACAATGACAAAGAAAATGATCAATAAATCGAAAAAAACGATTGCACTCGTTGCCTTTCACCGCTTAGCCGTTGCATCTCTTTGAATTCGTCTGAGGGTGCGCAGGGATTTTGAGCAATGAAAGCTTTACAAATCTCTCATTGATTGTTACACAAGCCGAGCTTCACTGCAATTTAAATGCATTTTTTTATTTGAATCGAAAGCCATTTTTATGTGTGTGTTTTTGTGTGATAAAAGATTTTAAATATCAATGATGAAATATTGGAATTACTTCGTTACTTAAGTCAGCTCTTAGCCAGCTGCTGGTTACGACAGCGGTGGCTGGTGGACATATAGCATGCATGTATGTACATATGTATTCCATATTTGTATGTATGCAAGTATATGAGTATGGAAATCGGCGTGGCTTGCGGTTTAAGCGCGGCTTAACTCACTTTTCAGAGGTTTTTATAAAAAATCTTTTAATTAAAGTGGTTTAAAAAAACATATAAATATTTTTTTAAACTTTAAATCAGTGTTGTTGTTGTTAGTTTTTACTATTTGACAAAAAAACCTAATCTTTTGCTTTTAAAATTTGTATTTAGATGATTTTCAAAGTTAATATGCAAAGATTAAATATTTAAGGCTTCTGAACAGTGGTGCGGAGTTGATCAAAATTTCGAAAATAAAAATAATAAATTGTTTTTTTTTTTTTGTATTTCATTTAATTTAATAAATTATTATTATTTAATTTATTAAATAAGGTATTAACATATTACTTTTTTTTTTAAATATATCTTTTTCTCTTAATAGCAATGGAAATCTTTTTTTTTTACCATTAGGTTATTATTAATTTCACAATCTGGTAGGTTAGTTAGTCACTCACAGACTAGTTTTGTTACTTTACGATAACAGATAGTGTTCAGTTGCTAGGTACAAGAGTAGTCGTCCTTTAGAATGCCTGCGCTTAACGCGAATTTTTACAGACTCTAAAACCTCACTATCGACATCTCCTCCAGTGTATCACCCCAGATGCTTACAGCGTAATCTTGTCAATGCGGAACCAATGCACAAGAGATGCTCTCATTTTTTTCCTGGTGTCTTACTCTAAACATTTCCTGCAGTCTTCCCGATCCGTCAGCCCTATCCGGCGATCGTGTGTCGCCACCAAACAGTGACCTTTCGATCTACCGTTTTGCATATGACTTTAGCGGCTTTGCACCCTGGTAGCTCGTTCCAACGAGTTTTGATTTTCTCTCTCATGCTTCTGTCGAGATCGTCGTATAGACAATCTTTGGATTTCCCAATATTGACTACTTTTTTGGATGTTAGCCGTAAACCACTCTTGGTAATTTCGTCCATTATCTCATTGCTTTCGATTTCTTTGTAGCCTGGCACCCTGTAGAAGTGAAGTTGCTTACTTATGGCATCACTTTCCACTGCTGCCCTGCTTTCCAAGGCACATCTGGCCGATATACGATACGAGGTTACTGCCTTGATTGTCCGGTAACTTAAAAGGCACCCGCACCAAACTCCATCGTCGGGTAGCTAACATACTTTTACGCCAGCCATATTTCTTTATGTTTACTTTAAACCTTCTTTCCCAGTTTAAAAGTGGAGTCATGTAGTCGGTGTTTGCCAAACCGCCATTACCCACCGAGCCATGCCCGAAGGTTTTATATGTAAATTCTCTTGCAGCCAGTAGTCGTCCTGCCGATTTTGCAGGGCAGTTTTCAGCGAAGAAGCCTTTAGATGGTAGGTTTAGTACCAGAGCCGCCACTGGAGTTGTTCTTAAAGCTCCCGTTATGCACAGCGCAGCGAGTCTCTAAACCTTTTCCATTGGCTTACGGTAGACGTGTTTCCGTACGTCTGTCCAACATACTACTGCACCATAGAGCAGATTTGACTAACAAAAGCTGTGTGTATGTGAGAGATATCGAGAGAGCCTGTCCCTCAGGGGATTTGGTGCGGTCCTTGAGGGAGAGTTGTGCTCCATTCATCGAAAGGAACATCCATAGAGGAATTTTGTGCTTTCTTGTGAACACTGGCAGATCTGTTTTCTCCGGGTTCGACCCCAGATCCGCTTACGATGCTCAGTTCTGAACTCTACGAGTATTGAGAGTGGTGGTCATAATATTGCTAATGGTCCGTAGACACCTACCCATATGCCACTATCTTAGGGCTTTGCCTTCCATGTTCCTTTGCAGTTTATTAACCACAAATGTCCATAGAAGCAGAGATAGCACGGAAACTCCTTGCGGGTCCTTGCCATTACTAATCCTTCAAGAATCAAAGGTTTCATTAATTGACAATCTAGTGGTTGATCGAAACTCTTTTTTAAACCCTGAAGAGGATATGTTAAGTTTACCACAGAGTTTGTAATACCCAGAAGGAGCTAGACCTCAGATTTGTTTTGTGAAAAAGATTTTCCGTAACTAAAAGTTTTTTAACTCAAACATAACAACGGCAACCGAATGTGACTTAACACCTAACTGTAAACATATTCTGTTATAATCTACAAATATATTCACCATAACCTCATTTTTCCAAAAAATGTACATAACTCTTTACAAACACTCGACCACACACTTTATTTTTAGCGTTTTTCGTTTTTCACTCTTTTCAGTTTCAACATGGAACAGGAGGACTCTTGCCGACCCGTACCCGCGCCGCGTCGCCTCTACCCCGAGCTGCGCAAAACCGACTATGAAAACGTCACCGTCGAGTTGATTAATAAAAATCTCAACATCAACTCGGAAAATATACACACAGTCACAAATTGCACCGAAAAAGTGCCAAACAATAAAATCTTCTTCGGCACGCACTCGGATCAAGAAGATGCCGGCAGCGTCGGCACACGCAAGTCCATATTAACAGAAACCAATGACTTGTATGGTCCCAATGCAAATGAGGAGGTCGCGCCCGCACCCATCTACGCTACACCAACACCGGCGCCGCGGCCACGTAAGCCCCAAAACACTGACTTCGAGAACGCGAACAGCATCTACGAGAATACAGTGCTACGCAGCCCCTCGCCAAATACGCCGACACTCTATCCACAACTGCCGCGCGCCACCGGCGCCATCAGCAAGGAGACTTCACCCAACACATCGACAGCCTCGTCGCCGTCGAACAGCCGCTCGGCGATGCGTAAAGCGCCCGATCTACCGCCGAAGACCTACCTCAGCGTGGAGCGGGAGCGAGGCAATCGCGCACAGCGCTATTCCATCGGCAGCGAAGTGTCCACCACGAGCAGTTACAATGTGACCATGGATGGTGGCGGCAGCGCTTTTGGTGAGCGCTCATTCAGCGGCAGCTACAAACAGAAATCGGCCTCCAATGCAACGCTGAATTCATCCTTGGACGGTTCGAACGAGAGTGGCGATAATGCGAAATTCAAATCACCTTCACCCGGGTATGTAAGCGACGTAGGTGGCAAATGCAATCTGAACCGTTATGTGTCGCACAATGCTAGTGATATTAGCACACACGATGATGATTACGATGTTGACGATGACGTTGAGGTTGATATTGCATTTGATAGCGACGATAGTGGCCGCAACAACAACACCAACAGCAACCAATTGAACAATCAATTCACTGGCATTGCCGCTGGCAACCAAACGACAAACGACAAAAGCGCATTCACTGCACTCACCAATGCCCCTGACACCAACGCAATTGCGTGCAATCAAACTAAAGTCAACAAGTAATGCTTATCACTCAATGAACCGTTAATGCATTTTCGAAATATTTTTAGTTTCAGTTTAAGGGTTTTTAATTTATTTTGCATGCTTATTCGCGCTAACATTTCTCGAAACGGTATTTTGGCAATTAACTGGTGTTTGTACATAATTTTTGCACTGCCTGCTGACATATATACGTATAGACATATTGTTGTTGGGTATATTTTAACGCACATAACTGTACTTCTATTCTAATAAGATTATTTTTGGTTTAGTGCACAGTAACATTTTGAACAAACATATTTCCACCAATTTTTTTATGAATTTGATATTTGTTTAGTTTCGAAGGAGAAGCAGGCAAGGAACTGAGTTCTGTAACGAAATTTACAAAACAGGAGAAATAATACTTTTTTTCTCAACATAGTTCCTTTCAGGAGTGATATATTGATTATAGCGACCCTCCAACTGTTCGTTACTATTTTTGTCTTGTGATTTGTACCTTGCTTAAAAGTTGGCCTAAGTTTCGACGATCACCTCTTCATTCGACGAAAATTTCTCTCCAGCGAGCATTCTTTTGAGATATGAGAACAGGAAATAGTCACAGATAGCCAGATCTGGAGAATACTTTGGATGCGGAAGCAATTCAAAGCCCGATTCATGGATTTTTTATATCGTTTTCACAGGCCTGTGACACGGTGCATTGGCTTGGTGAAACGTCGTCTTCTTTTACTTTAAATTCGGGGTTTTTCGACATTTCGTTTTTCGATTTTCATCCAATAACGCTATGTAATAGCCACTGCTATGGTCCTTTCTTTTTCAAGGTAATCAATAAAAGTTATTCATTGCGCATCCGACATAACGTTGCTAGCCTACTATTACATTTTTCCACGCTTTGGAGCGGTTTCATAGTATGTAGTCCTCTCGGATGACTGTCGATTTGACTGCGGAGTGAAATGATGGACCCATGTTTGATCCTTTGTCATATTTCGATGCAAAAACTCGGGTTTATTACGCTTGAACATCTTCAAGCACTGCTTCGAATCATCAAATCGTCATTATTTTTGGTCAAAAACGACCTCGCGCGACACCCGATTTGTACAGAGCTTTCTCATACCCAACTATTCCTTTCAGTTGATATCTTTAGAGCGTCTGCTATATCGAACGACATCACTTTACGGTCATCCAAAATTAGTTTGAGGACTTTTCTGATGTTTTCGTCGGTAGCAACCTCTAATGTCTAAACTTGGCATACCAATTTTTGATGGCTGATTTTCCTGAGGCGGTATGAGAAACCAAATTTTTACTTCCCATCAAAAAGCAATATTTCATTAACTCGCAAAATTCCTTGTTACCCATTTTTTTCACAATAACAGAACTGTTTCACGCAAATAGATATACATAATTCACATACTAATGATCTATCAGCTGTCTCATGGGCTGTGTATCATTTTGTTTTCTCAAAATTAAAATTTTCCAAAAAAAATGGTTAACCTTTCTGTTTTAAATTTAAGGTTTTGAGGGTTAAAAGTATACTCGTATTAAAGGCAAAGGGATTCTCATAATTCCTTTCTGAGAGAAGCTGCGAAGAATAAATACAGTTTCTAAACCCCTTTCCGACTTTGTGAAGAGACGTAAGTCCACAGTTATGCCTTTTCGGAGCTAATAATTTTATCACTACTTTGATTACTTCAGTATTGTTCACTTATACAGAGTTTGTCCGAAATTTATTGAACCAATCGTTACAATTCTTTTAAAACTTTCAAAATAGTCTCCTTCTGCGTCGATGCGATTTCTAAGCATTAAAAGCGTCACGGAAGGCATTCTCCAGAATAGCCTTGAAAGCTGAGGTGCATACTGCTTGGATTCCCTCTGTCGTTTCAAAATTCTCATCAGCCTTTTCAGGCAAAAAAAAGTACGGAGGGGCCACATCTGGGCTGTAGGGCAGCTGCGGAAGCTTTGGGATGCCGGCCTTGGTTAGGTAGGTGTTCACAAGAAAAGCGGTGTGAGCCGGACCCGATTGATCCTTCATTTGAGTCTCTTGAAGATTTCCACGTAAAACTTAGCGTTGAAGGTTTGTCCAGGTGGAACAAAATCATGATGGACGATACCTTTGATGCCAAAAAAAAAAACAATGAGCATCCTTTTCGCTTTGGATTTGCTCATTCTTCCCTTTTCTGGACCGGTACCACTGAAACGCACCATTTCTTGCTAAAGGAACAACTGGGTAAATCTGCTTGATCATAACAAACATCTCTGTAGCAGATTTACCGAGTTTTATACAGAATTTAATCGCGTACCTGTGCTCTAACGAACCCTGCATTTTCAGCTTGTACCTTGTCCTGACTCTCCAGGTGCTCGGAGACAACTGACCAGCCGCTAGTTCGTTAGCTAGGAACGCCCTCTAGCGAATCCAGTCGGTGCGCACACGTTCCGAAGTACAGCCGCGGCGGAAGAAAATCAGTCCTATAACTTTCTGGACAAACCCTTTTTACTTCATTTCAGTTTTTCATCTCATTTGTTAATGTTAAAAACGGAATGGAAAGAAAATATATTGCTTTGAATATGTGAATAATATTTGGTCAAAGTATAGCAGTAAAGTATAGGTTTTAGTATTGGCTCTAATTAAATATCTCAACTTTAGAGACTTGTGACCTTATCACAGTACAGAACCGCTCGGTAAATGTTCTCTAATTATCATAACTAGTGACTCACAAAATAGTGACGGCCCCAAATTTTCTGTCTTTTCAAGTACAGGAAACAAACCTACTAATTTGTAAAGGTATATGGTATATAAATTCAGGTTGGACTTGTTACGCAATAAAATGTGTGGACAACTTCGTTATAACCTAATAATTTTATGATAAATATTGTGTACTGACGTGCAGCAGTTATAGTAAATACGTCAACAATTACTATTGCGATAGTATTTGGCAATAAAATCTGCATAACTGTTGTATAGTGACACCCAGCAGTCGCAAATCAATGCCACGTGATATGATAATTAAATTTATGAATGAAAATCAATATGTTTTTATGGCAACTTATAATAAAAAACATGCTATAAAAGTACCTCATCGGAAAATCTAGTGGGTCATGGTTGAGACTTTTATTATATTTATCGAGTGAAGAATATAGTCCACCAAACAATTCTTAAATAATCTGACTTGTTGCTATAAAGTAAATGGAAAGGAAATTAGTTTTGAACGAAGATTTGTAGTTTAGATCTGTTAGGTTAGGATATCTTCATGTCATTTAAATAATTATGTAACATATGTATGTTTTTACTTAGATAATCATAAGCTCTTAGCTAAATTGAAAACTAATTAGTTCAACATATTTGTGATTAATAATTTCCTGTTGTCTATATTGAATTACTGCTCTTTTATGACTTTAATCATAATTCGTTACGCGTAGTAACATTGATATTATCTCCTGACGTTCTCGCCCATGTAACTTTTTCGGCACTAACTATTTTATCTTTACTACTGGTAATTTTCCTTGCACTAATTAAATTAATATTGATATGCTCTAGGCCTACTTACTTAACTGTATAAATCGAAAGAACATTCGTTGCTTGTGTTTAGTTTAGTCGGGTTTTAGAAACAAAGTGGAAGTGAGACGGTCAAGATTCGAATACACCAAACCGAACTCTCCAAAAAAGTGAAGTGAATTTCAAACAAAGTAAAATATTTATTATTATATAAACGTAATATCAATTTTTTAATGAAAGGATTATTATTTTAGTCATCAGATCGGGAGAAATCTTAAGGCTAACTCGTATAAGGGCGTAAGTGAAATGTGTTTCAAATCTAAAACTGAGTGGGTCACGCCTTGAGTTGATTTTTTTCATAACGATCAACTACGCTCTCCAAAAATAAATGAAATTTATTTAAACTCGAAAATCTCTTCTTGCTACCCCAGTCAGTTTAGAAAGGGTCAGATATTCAACATGTGATCATACTTAGTTATATTTGAAATTGAATGCCCGAGAATTCTACATAAAGTGCTACTAATAAACTATAAGTGTCTAAGTAAATATTATGAAGAATCTGAAATATAATTTCACTCGGAAATATAGTAATGGGTCTGTAGTATTAATCGAGATCTAATGGAGTTCCTGTAATATTTCATAAATTATCAAGTCTTTCATCGTGATATAACAATGTGTCTTTGGAGGCATCTCTTATAAAAAAAATATATTTTGGGTGAAATTACGACCGTATACACATCTAAGTTTGCTCTCATTCACTATATTAAATGCTTTGCTTTGCTTCCTTATCCAGTCTGGTGAAAGCAGAGCTAACGACGCGGGTTTTGAGGTCAATAACATCAATATCATCGCCCTCCCTATTCTGATCTGCAGCTCGAATTATTTTCAGTACGTTCTATAGAACCTTATATGCGATGTTAAGGAGGCTTATCCCATGGTAGTTGGCGCTGATTGTGGGATCTCCCTTTTTGTGGATTGAGCAGAGCGGGCATGCTTTGGTCCGACCATATTCTACTAAGAAGGTGATGCATGCTTCTTATCAGTTCTTCGCCGCCGTATTTGAATAGCTCAGCCGGCAATAATTCAGCCTCCGCCGCTTTGTTGGTCTATAGATTGGTAATTGCTATTCAAACTTCTTCATGGTCGGGCAATGGTACGTTTGCTTTATCGTCATCGATTGGGAAATTGGGTGCGACTTCTCCTGGTGGTATGCTTTCACTGTCATTCAGCAAACTGGAGAAGTGGTTCTTTCATAATTTCAGTAAGCTCTGGGCATCAGTCACAAGATCGCCTGTTGGCCAGCTTGTCAAGCTCTTCATAACCACACATTTCGGTCTCTTTTTCTATTTTTGTCTGCAAATGCGTTGCGCTTCCTTCTTCAATTTTCGGCATCAAATATAATTTGATTATAGTACAGTTCAACATGATTCACACTTAAATTTTTTAGCCAACTGCGATAGAATTCGACTCCTACAGGGCTTTAAAAAAATTCGGAAAAACTTATAGAGTGAAAAATGAACTTATACCATGCATAAGTTAACAGTTTTCTTAAGAGTTAGAAAATATAATTTATACCCTCTAATTCTTGGAAAATAACCCATCAGCCAAGATTGCATTCAAACACTCTTTACTTTGGCTTTAAACCTGCTTTCGAAATTTCCTACAAAGCGTATATGTCTTGGCAAAAGTGATGATTTTTTAGAAGCGAAGCTAATCTCTAGGGCTTTTGACGTCAATATCCGTCAAAATATTTTCTCTCAGTGTTCTGGGACAATCATATAGAAAAATTCAAGACTCTCAATAGCATCAGGAGTGAGAAGGTATTGTGGCTTTCAACAGAACACCCTCAATGTTGCCAAAATTTCATTCAGTTTTTACATGTTTCTTGGTTCAATAGCGTTCCTGTCAGGATTATAGCTGCGAATTAGTGGTCATAGAACCAAGAAAGAATATATGTACGAGTAAATTTAATCTCAAGACGAATTATGTAAACCTCATTTCTATTGTCTCATCATTGAGCAAAGCCCTTCAAACATGACTCTTCAAATATATTTAGACTTCAGCATCAGCGTGTGATCTATTTTTAGATCCCCTATATACTATTATTTGAAGTTCACTCGTGAGCCGTCATTTTTCAAATGCCTAGCTGATGTTTCTATAATTAAATTTAGAGAGTATGTGTGGTTTGGTATAGAGTACGCGTACAAGACAGGCGTTCGCTTCCCAAGATCAACGCCACAGATGTTCAATGTTTGTCACACGACATTGTTTTTGATATATACAAACACACTTGCATATAGTTACGTGCATTTATGTGGTTATATATATAAATAAATGTTTGCTTGTGCGCCGTCAAAGATTTCTAAATTTAGTGGCATTTCCTGAAGGAAGGAAGGCGGCGCGTGTGTTGCTTTAATTAGATGCACATTTTGGGGAGCAAGGGCCTGTATTTTCGTATATGTCTATATGTGTTTCTGGAAATGCACAAATTACGCATACACCAGCGCATTATTAGCGCTTAATTAACTACATAGATAGGCTTTGTGTGTTATGCGTGCTATGCGTGAAGAATGGACTTAATAATTACACCACATACATTCCTCTCCCTGCTGCTCGGAGAAATGCTAGAGAGATATAACAGTGTACATAAATTCTTGAAAAATATATACATACATGCTTATCGTTGCATTGACTCACTTATATGCATGCCACATTTCCAGTATTTACTTGCCACATCACCCATTTCTTTATAAATAAGGCTGTCTTGCATGCTCGGAGACTTCAGATTCGTTTGTTTGGCGCTCGTGAGCACATCAGAGCACCGCTAGCTGATCAATTTAACAATTACACTGAAAAATTTATTAATATCCGTATTTAATTTGCACTTTAACAAATAAAAAAACTGGTAGTTGTTGCGGCGGACACACGTACATATAAACATATGGGTGATAAGTGAGGGTAACGGTCACGCAAAGCCTCTCAAAAGAAGATTGTAGAACTTCACAAAAAAAAATCATTAATCATTTATTCTCTTCTCAACACTTTTCATTGCAGTGAACTGTTGAAATCCATTGGTTCCACTTCGAAACTACTCACCGAATCCATCGGCGAGCGTGTGGCGCTCAAGACTAAGGGCATCAAGAACAAGTTCGATAAGAATTTCAGCACGATCAGCAGTGAGACGGCGCAACGTTTGCGTAGCGTGGGTAAAAACTTCAATACAAACTTTACGCTGACCAAAAAGGAGAAGGACAAAGAGAAGGAGAAGGCCACAGCGCAATTCCACACGGAACGTCCACAAACACTGCCACCCAACGATCAAGTCTTCGGCTCCATCTCCTTCACAAGCCCATTGAATCACAAAACCGACGGCGTTGAAGATCTGTCCGCCAGCGCCGTTGATTGTTCATATGATTTGCCGCGTAATTTGAGAACGGCACGCAGTGATTTGGATCTACCCGCGCCACCATCGTATGAGGACGCCGTCAAAACTGCCACACCACAAACGTCATTCGCGCGTAACGCACCCATCAGTAAGTCGGTGATGGTGCCCAAGCATATAGCCGCTGAGGCGGCCAGTGTGGCGCTGAAGAAGCAACGCAGCAATACGAGTTTGCAAAATGTGACGGAGGAGACACATGCAACGGATAATAGTTCAGTTGGCACTTCGCGCGACTCAATGGATTTACCATCGCCGCCAATGCCCAACTTTCCAGCGCCGACGCTGCCGAAAGAAGTCGTGGCCGAGATTTCGGATGGACTGTATGGCAAACTCAAGCCCATACAGCCACCACAGCGGCTGAAGCGACGCAAAAATTATGAAGAAATACAACTGCGGCGTGCGGTGGATACTCCATCACCGGTCGGTGGTGCCTCCTTACGTCCGAATGTTGATTCGGCTGAGCTACAACAATTGAATATGGAAGCTGCAGCTGCGGAACGTGAAGAATCTATGCTGTTGCATAAACAAATACTTGCCGCAGAACGGCGTATGCCGAATCCAGACCGCAGTGACTCTTGGGAGTATATCGCTGATAGTGTGGAGGAGAGCGTGTGCTCAACACCGGAACCGGTATATGCAAACGACGATGCCACCTATGGTAGGGTTTTTGAAATGGCCACAAGGAATAGACCAGCAGCGGTACATGAAAGTAGAAACTACGAAAATACCACGATTAGCAGACCTTCGACGTCGCATATGCAGCCAAATAATTTTGGCCATACGAAAACTGCCGAGGTGGAAGGCGCAGTTGGCGGTTGTGTGCCAGCACCTGTCGAAATCATACAAGAATTCGATCCGCTTTCCAGTCGCAAAGCCGCCACAATCTGCAACTCAGATAAAAGCAATCAGCTCTTGCTTTTGGAGCATCTGCTCGAGGAGGATATATACGGCACAGTTTCGGGAGATCAAGTTAAGTCCGATGACGATGTTAGCATGTGCACATCGGAGGAGGATAATCAGACTGCGGTTACCGGCACCACAACGGCTATAGTGTCACAGCAGCCGGCCACAGTGGTGCTGCCTACACCGGTCAACGAACCCACCACCACAAACAGCGTCAGAGATTCTCAAATACAGATTGTGCATCAAAACGCACAGTTGCTTTCGGAGAGCATGGAGAACATGTTGGACGATGAGGAGGAACGCGTGCGCCCCTACTTATGCCGAGTCGAGGAACAACCCGCAAGCGGCAGTAACGTAGACTTATCACGCAGTGGCGATAATCGCACACAGTGGTTCGTGCAGGACAACAACAAAGAAAACAATGAGCAGCAAAGACGTAATCCCTTCAATAAACTGAATATCGTCGGTGATGGTCCACCATCCTATTTGGAAGCTATTGGCGCTGATGGCCGTCCGCCATTCACGCCTAACGAGCAAAAATCACGTGCGTCACGTTTCATGAACACCGTTAATGTATTCTCCACCAATGTTAAACAACGCGTCGGTGCGATCACCCGTAAGAGCAGTTTCAAAATGGCACCCAAATCGGATGTGAAGGTTACGCTACAGATGGTGCCACGCCCCACACTCTCGCCAATGCTCGTGCGTTATGAAGGACCGTTGATACGTTTTCCTTCCGGTGTTGTGGAAGATATACTAAAAGAGATGCAAAATCGTAAGGCCATATTGCGCGATCGCCAATTCCAAACATTCCTCGATCAAGAGATGAAGACGCCCAAGGAAACCATACCACTTGATTGCATTACGACTTTGCAGTGTGTGAGCAATAGTCGTGTAACCGATAATTCGACACATTTCTATTGCTTCGAAATAACCACAGCAATGCCGAAGAATCAATCGAGTTCGGGTAATGTGCAGGCAATGTCGAATCCCAATCTGGTGATGACGAGTACCTCATCGGGTAACTGCAAGCATCAGCGTGTGGCACATCTGTATGGTGTGAGCAAGGAATCAGAGCGGTGAGTAGAAAAGAAAGATAGAGAAAGAGAGATTGAAAAAATCTCATAAAAAATTGTATTCTTACTCCTCAGCGGCATTTGGATGCAAAAGTTGTTGGAGAGCCTGACTAATACCATACCACCGAAATATCTCTGCCATTACTATCGTGCCGGTTGGTGTTATCTGAAGAATTCAATAACCTCCGAGTGGAGCGGCACTTGGTTAGTGTTGAAGAAGAATCAGAGACGTTTGATATTCGTTAGTGAAGCTGCCGGAAATCTGGAGAAAATGGACCTACGCAAAGCGCGCTGCATAGGTAAGTAGACGAAGAGAAACTTCAACTTGTTCCGTCTTATAAACTCTTTTTTTCAGTGCTCAAAGACAGCGATGAAACGATACGCAACTTACACGTCGAGTCTGGTCCGACGCTTATGATAGACTGTCCACCATTTACGGTATATATGATTATGTCCTCACCCCGCGAAACTAAAATTTGGCGTCATATCATCCGCGAAGTGGCACACAATAATGGCTTCTCGCTGATCGATCAACAATTAACTAAATTCAATGTTCCCGTTATTGTCGATAAATGCATCAATTTCGTATATATACACGGTTCCATGTCGGAGGGTATCTATCGCAAATCCGGCTCCGAAAATTCCATATTAAAGCTATTATCCGCCTTCCGTGCGGACGCCTTCAATGTCGAGATCACACGCAACGAATATAACGAACACGATGTGGCTAACGTCTTGAAGCGTTTCATGCGCGATCTGCCGGAGCGTTTGATGGGTAAACTCTCCGAGAGCTTTATGTGTGTGACTGAACTCACGAAAGCGTCCGAGAAGATACAAGCGTACAAAGAACTCTTGGCACGTCTGAGTGTGATCGAACGTGAGACACTGAAGAAAATTGTCGGACATTTGGCATTTATAAGCTCACAGAAAACGAAGAACAAGATGAGTACGAAAAATCTGACAATGATTTGGGGTCCAACGCTGTTACAAAATCACGTAAGCACTTACAGTTCTTGGGCTTTGTGGATAAACTTGGTTATAAGTCAAAATATTTTTATTATTTTTCTACCAGCATCAGCAAGAGGAAATGGTTTACTCACAGAAGGAGGCTGATGTCTTGACTGACCTAATAACACTTTACAAAAATCTATTTCCCTTAACGCCGGAGGAAATGGTAAGTTTTCTTTTCGACTTTAGCTCCTCTTATCATTAAAAAATCAATAATTTTAGAAAAAGGAGCAAGAAATGCTGATGTGCCTGCAAAAATACTACGCCGCCGCTGAAACGATGGCAGACTCTGTGAAGAAGTCGGGCGATTTGAAGATGTGGGTGGTTCTAAATGCCAAGCCAGAGCTTACAAATGAGGTAAGTGTTAGATTGTATCTAGAGTTGAAAAGTTATTGGTGTGAAAAAGGAGAAATTTTGTGTTGTCAGTTGGAGGATTATTCCTCAATATTTTTCGTTAATAAGCAGGGTTAAGTTAGGCTTGGTTGTACTGACCGACTGCCACAATATAGATAGACCTACTAGTCCATAGTACTTAGACGGATGGTCAGTTTAATTCGAGCTGTAGTATCCGACATACAGAATGTCAACGCTTTTTACGAACTTTCAGAAAGATTTGACTTCTAATATTGATATTTCATGTAGTCCCAGGAACTGCGAAGCTTTTAGATATAAAAGACGAGTTCTTGATAAGGCTGGACAGAAGCAGAAATGGTGTTTCAAAGTCTCTCTCATACTGACTGCAGCGCTACTAATGCCCATCCGTGTCCTGCCATTAGGCCAACAATCGTCCAGTAATCTTTTACCGGTAATCCCATACCTTCTGAGTAAAACGCATACGTATTTCTCTTTGAAAGAAATGGACATGATCTTGGCTATCCTGCATGTCGTTGAGACATTTCATCTCACTCTGAACCGTCCGTCAGCCCTTTTGGAAATATGTATGTATCGTTTTTAGGGGCTTACGTATTGCAAGTACTGGTTTGATAGCCAGACGGACACTATTGGGAATCTCATCAGCTATTGCGTTTCCCGAAACGTCCTTGTGACCTGGAACCCGTTTTATTTGCAGCCGCTTTCCGGCAGCCATAACATCTATTACGTCTAGGGACATCCTCTGACGTAATACTATGCGAAATTCCTTAATTGCCGCTTGGATAAAGACGTGTATATTGATCTTCTCTAGGTCATGTATGTATCTCAGCATCCATCCTAAACGCAAAGACCTCCGCTTGCAAGACCCTACAAAAAACGGAAAACTACAAGAGTTGCCTAAGCTTTAGCCCCGAGCAATAGCTTCCGGAAACCACTACATTAGTAGTTTTTGATCCGTCTGTGTAGATGTTGATGTTCATAAAGATTGTCATAAGTTGGATCTCATGTCCACATGAACTCTATAAAATTATTTTGAGTTAACTTGGTTGAAGATATTTCAGATTTTGATATCGCTAGGTAGAACAGTCAAGATGTCTTGAGTGGATTTCGCCTCTCGATAATCTCACTAAAAGCCGGGGAATTCGTATCATTGTTCGAATAACTCGGTTTGAGTCGGATATATTGAAGGTATCTAAATCATTTGTATATATTTTCGCTCTTTGTCTTTTTTATTGCCGCAAAGTTATGATTGAGGTTAAGATAGAGCACATTAGCTGTGCTCAGAGGACAAACGATGATATCCACCATTATCCGTTAACTTCAAAAGCACTAATACCAAGCCTTTAAGAGACATATAGTATATGTCCAAATATGACTTTATTGTTCCTCCGCTTCCACGACAGTCAGTTTTAAGTATTCAGAGCGTACTCGCATTATTATCCGGTCAAGGACTATCAATCTGGCACCATTCCTTGAAAATACTTCAGAAATTTTTTCTACCTCTACAACTACAACAACAACAAATTCGTTGTTTCTACATTTTATATACTTAT
Source organism: Bactrocera dorsalis (assembly GCF_023373825.1). Taxonomy (NCBI): domain Eukaryota; kingdom Metazoa; phylum Arthropoda; class Insecta; order Diptera; family Tephritidae; genus Bactrocera; species Bactrocera dorsalis. The sequence goes on along the minus strand of NC_064306.1, from coordinate 58,104,266 downwards.
TCAAAAATTCGACTTATTTCCACAGGAAAAAGACCAGGTTAATGTCACAATCACACCCACCCGCACCGCCTACGACATCTGTCGCGAATTAGCGCCCAAAATGCATATGTCCACCCACCAAGTATCACTGCACGAAGTCATATTAAACGATTGTTTAGAGCGTCCGCTACACCATGACACAAAAGTATTCGACGTCGTGCTCAATTGGTCCTACTGGCCCGAAGATGATCGCAAAAACAACTATCTCGTCGTGAAGCCGATCGATACGCTGCGCGAAGTACAACGTGCCGTTAAAAATCTGGCCACCGTAACACCCGGCAAAGAGCTGAAGTTCGCCGATAATCGCACGAAGTCCTTCAAATCCTTGCTTTGCGAGTTGCGCGATGGCAAAATTGTGATATCGAAAAAAGACAAAAATGACAAAACCACCATTGTGCGTGAGATCTTCCTGCACAGCACGACAGCGTATTTGGGCTTTGAGAAGAAACGCGACTTTCCGTGGAGCTGGGCCATCACATTTGTCGAGCGCACGCAAACGCAGATTTTGAGGTTAGTTTTTTGGTTAGTTTTTGGTTATAGAAGGTAAAATTTTGGGTAGTTTAAATTGAAAGTTATTTTTATTAATTTTTTTATATTTTTAATTTTTAATTTTTTTATATTTTAATTTTTTGTTTGTTTTTATATTTTAAATTTTTTATAATTTTTATATTTTTAATTTTTTGTATTTTTAATTTTTTTATTTTTTATTTTTTTCTAGATCTCGCGATTCACCCTTCATCGGTCATGTGCTGGCGGGCAGCGAGTGGGTCGATCGCACGATCTGGTACTCCAGCATCTGGTATAGCTTGTATGGCGATAATATACTGCCACCGGCGGAAATCATTCTCAAGTAGCTGCAGTGCAATAATATTTGATAATATTTAATATTAAAATTTTTTCTATTGCGTATATAGGTTAGCAGTATAGGTTATTTACTTAGTTTATGCATTTATGCTTAGTGAAGTACTCTTAAGTGTAATGAAACGCCATCATTTAGTAACTGCACTTCATTTGCGATTTATTGAGAATTTCCATTTGCATTTTTTCTTTAACAAAACCGTTATTTATACATTCATGCATTTGTATTTGTCTGTGTGCATTGTAAAATAATTTTTTTTTTAAGCTTCTAATATCAAAATGGTTGGTAACAGCTTCTACTTGCCACATGTTGCAATGTAAAAATATTAAAAAAATGTTTTGAAATTTTTTTTTCGAGAATATAAAAAATATTTAAAAAAATGTTTGATAATTTACAATCAATTTTCATACAATCTTCAATACATTTGCATTTACATATGTGTATGTATGTCTGTATTTGTATATTATTAATTATCAGAGTCAAGGTAGTCATAACGGTTATTAAAAAAAATTTTTAAATTTAAAAAATTATTTTTTTTTAATTTTTAAAATTTAAAAATTAAAAAAAATTAATTTTTAAAATTTAAAAAAATTTTTTTTAAATACTACAATTTTTAATATTAGAAAAAATATTTTTTTTCGAAATCAATTATTTTAAAATTATTTGTATGTGAGTGCATTAATGCAGTAATAATAAATATATATCGTATTTAAATAAATAAGTATTTTTTATAAATTATGCAAATCGTGTTTTCTCATTAAAATTTTACAAAATTGAAAGTTAGAGTGTTAAAACTTAGTTTTAAAAGCGAATTAAGTACAAAGCGCCAACGACTTATGCATGTATGTGTAACATACTCCACACAAAAGTATGAGTGCTTGTATAGTATGAGCTCAGCACTAAAAACATTTTTTTTAAAAACTTTATAATAAAATTACATATTAATAAATATGTATGTATGTATGTAGCGCTACATTTAAAAATACTACAGGTATATTTGTGTAAGTGTGTGTGTGTTGGTGTGCGTATGTGAGTGCATTTTTTAGCCTACAGCAAATCCTTGTCTAAAAGGTACTCGTATGGACGGAGGTGTACAACGGACGCTTGGCGCTGTGACGACAGCAAAACAACAACACCGTGTAGGCAAAGGCGAGCAGAAAGCCGATAGTGTTGAGCGCCATCGATAGAATCAATATGGTTATCCACTCGCCGCGCAGCTCCTTGCAGCTCAAGTCTCTGCAAAAGAAAAATATATACAGTAAACAAACTGAAATTTCCACCCTCCAACACCCACTCCCTTACCGATACTCCACTTTGTAGCTTTGATCGTTGAAATGCTCCGGCACCACTTCCTCGTCCAACAGTCCGTTTGCCACTTGTGCCGCACTGCTATTTGTCGGCGCCGTCAACTCGTCGTCGTTCGCATTGAAAGTGCACGTGCAGGAACCATGCTCGAGCAAAATATTCGTTGGCGCACAGTGTGTGTCGTCGGCGCAAAGGCGCGCATAGTGTAGGGCGGCGCAGAAGACCGCCACACAGCACAGCAAGACGGCGAGGAGTGCCAGCAAGTATGAGTCGGCGCGTAAAAATTTGAAACAATTCTCGCGTACTTTGTGACGTTTAATACGCTGATAGCGTACAAGCACAAGTCCAAGAATGCCAGCTAGCAGGAGCTGTGAAGTAGTCAAAAAGAAGTTGTTGAGGGACGATGTAATTTTTTTGAGATTTATTATAATATATAATGTATAATGAGCTGGTACACGAAGCTTCAAGTTAACTCCGTACGCTGAAAAGTAGATCGATACCAGATTCCGGATTGGTTAAGAACATTTTGAGAATAATTCTGAAGCCGATGCTCTATAAGTCTCTTGCGATGGAGTCAATCTATCGATACTTGATTTCTCGGATGGGTAAGGCACACGTTTAGAATTATTTCGAAGCTAAAGTTCTAGACGTCTCATGAAAGAGAGGCGATCTTGTCAAGGGATTTAAAGATGCCTTCAGAATCTCCGGTACCTAAGTTTTTGTTTTTGTATTTTGAGAGCCTTCAGTCGATAATATAGTTAGACGACCGATAATTAATTGACAGGGAAAGGCTATTCAGCCTCTTTTAAATCATTTATCTAGATTTAGAAGCTGCGACTAATAAATGCCTTAGATACTGGGTACAGGACATCTATCGCCATTATACGGCAGATTAGTGAACCAAGTAAGGCTATTTGAAGAACCAGAATATTTTTGTAAAATCCGTTGGATTTCATTGACGAATGGTTGTAGTTTAGGTAGGTGCGCCATTCATTGCATACTAGGTTTCAGTTAACGAGGAAAATGTTTTCACGGGTCAAAGATTTTTCCATAAATTTGAAGACTTTCAAACTTTTTGCGCACTCGATATGATGGCTTTGATGGTGGAATACTCAACTTCGACTTAAAATACGATAGCAAAAATCTTCATCATGTAAGGCCTTAAAAAATTAATAAACCAGCAAAGAGCAGGATGGATATAATATCTTCGAACCAATGTCGAAATTTCGTCTTTAAATTCCACCAAAGAAGTCCGCTTGGTTTAGGGAACTATGGCTCAAAAGAAGGCTCGGAATAAAAAATTTCAAATTTTAATATTTCTGCAACAAAAATGGAATGATATAACTCTTACTATGGAAGAGAACGGGCTATGTAGTTTATTGATTGGAGATGATACTTTGAATCGGATTTCTTTATCTCTAATAAACTAACATCTAAAATCAGTAGGCATTGACATACTTCCGATTAAGGTTTAGCCCTTCGGAATCGGCTTAGAGAGGCTGTAGATCCTTTCATTCGTGAGATAACGTTAAGCATTGCGACAGGAGTATAAGTTCTCTCAAATATCTAATCCACAGATATTCCAATTATATATAAGAAGTTCTTTGTTAATATTTAGCAAAGATATTTTGTTTCCATTATTAATTTCACAGTTTGTATAAATATAATAGGTCTATTTCAAAATCCCCCGTCTTTCAGGCACAATTATTTTTTTTTATTGAATGTAGTTCCGGCCGATTATTGCGATCCTCCAACTTTTCGATACCATTTTTGTAGTATGATTTGCCTTTTGCTTCAAAATAGGCCTCAGTTTCGGCGATCATCTTTTCATTCGACGAAAATTTCTTCCCAGCAAACATTCTTTTGAGATCTGAGAACAGGAAATAGTCACTGGTTGCCAGTTCTGAAGAATACAGGCACCATAACCTTGCTTTGGGCTGGTTCATATATGCAGTCTATGTACTAACTAACGACCCGATAATTGTTCATTCGCCTTCTGAAACTTGGGGCTAACTAAGAATCCTATGAATTCTTGTAGCGCCATCAATGTATCAGGCCGGGGACTTTTCAATTGACCTTTAACTCTTTCAGATCCGAAAGTTTACACCATTTTGTGAGAGGAACTATTTACAAAGCACTTTTTATTGACGGAGGCAGGGATGAAAATCACGAAAGTATTTTGACTCAGCTGATTTAACTAAAACTCTCTGCGCTTAATCCAAAACAATAAACATTTTTTTCACTTTTCAACTCTTAAACCTAGATTTTTTTTTATATATAAAACAAGTTAATACGAAGCTACTCACCACTAAACCGCTCCAATATGGATTATATTGTATGGCTGTATTGGGTGCCAAACAGAATATCCAAATTGCTAGGAATGATATTAGTAGACCAACTATTATCTCCAGTATGAGCAACCAGCGGGCAAGATTCGGATATTTAAAACTCATTGGATTCGGATACTGAGTGGCTGTGTACAAAGAAGGGTCCATTATAGAAAATATATGCTGATACTATATAAACAAATATATTTATGTAAGTGTATATCTGATGCAAATAAATCCAGTATATAGTAAGTGATCTGTTGTGTGTGCTGTAAAAGTTTGTCGTCTACTAACCGCGCTCACTTGCTTGGGGACCTAATAGACCGACTGACTACAACAAAATCTGGTTATTTACATTAACACTAGATTGGTTAGGGTTAATTATTACGGGATTAAGTGCTTGAATATACATACATATGTCAGAAATGTATTGAACTTGACGTAAGAAGATTATCAAATGATAGTTGTTAGTTATTAAGACCGTTACGGAAATCAAATTAGTATATCATAGTAAAGTGGAAGGGCAATTACAACAAAAGCAAATGGACTTATAGATATGCGTTTTATGTTAGTTTGAACTCTATTATAGATTAGATTACACTTAATTGTTAGTGAGTCTAATAAGTTTCTTGTTGTCATACATATGTATGTATAGTATATATATTTGTGTAAAAGTACTTACTATATTGTAACTATATATGTAGGTGGGAACGGATTTAAACGCTGTTGTATAGGTTTCATATTAGGAACCAATAAGGTGCTTTTACGGTATAGTTATTGTACAATCGGCATTTCGTAATTGAAAAATTATATAATAATTACTATTAAAATCCAGGCTCAGGTCTTGTGCTATGTATTATCATATTAGATATAAATAAGGTACAAAAGCGGTAAAAAAAATGTGTAGCGGTATTTTTTTTTATTTTCAGCTTTTAGTAGTCCGCTTTAACGGCGGGTATAAATACGGTACAAATGCGGTACAAAAACGGTACATCCAAATTATGCAAACCATTTAATTTAAATGAATAAGGTACAAAAACGGTACACAAATTTTTTGTTTGGACTCCAGCTTTCAGCAGTCCGTTTAAAGAGTAAAAACAAAAGGGTACAAATGCGTTAAAAAAACGGTACAACTAAATTATGTTAAACATTGAATCTAAATTTTACATTCACGTTTTGAGTTATGCATTTTCATGTTGGGTATAAATAAGGTACAAAATACGGTACACAGACTATTAGCTGGATATTTGCTATTGATTCTCGACTTTGATTGGTCCATTTTTATGGCTGATACAAACACGATACAAAAAGAGTACAAAAATGGTACATCCAAATTAAGCTCACCATTTAATTTCGCATTATCTTATGGATACAAGTTTTGAGCTATGCATTTTCATATTGGGTAAAAATACGGTACAAAGGCGGTACACATATTTTTGGTTGGATATGCAAATATCATTATCGATTTCGACTTATAGCCTTTTATTGCCATATACGGTACAAATTCGGTACAAAAACGGTACAACAAATTTAGCCCTATTTTGCAGGACTGTGATTGTTGTTTTAGACTTTCAATACAATCGATACAAAAATCTCTAACAATCGATAATTATCGATAGCTTCCCATCTCTAGACACAACAAACTATTGCAATCGCTAATGTTAATTTATGTACAATATGTACATATGTATGTGAGAATGAAGTGCAATAATTACAGCTTAGCATTAAATGGTCCATTAGTAATAAAAGGATTAATAAGCAACATAGTATTAGGATTTATTTTCCAGCCGCAATTAAAGCTAACATGTTGTTTCTAAAGTCATGCGTATATAATTAGTTTTAAATAAGTAGACATACATATGTACATACCGGTTAACGCGCACGCTAAATCGTACTACAAAATATAGAATAAGTCAAATTAAACTAAGTAAAGTGCGCCGCAAATTGAAAGCCACATGTCAAAAGCTATTTTGCTAAGTGTTAGCATTTGAAATTTTTTTTCTAATTTGTTACTAAGTGTTACTTATAGACAGAACAAGCACCTTGCCACTTACCTGGATATGTTTTATTATTTACAACTAGCATGCGACTGTGCCTTAAACTATTTCTTGTTGGAGTATGTCGGCCGGCGATTTTACTACCTTTTATATTCTGCGGTACAGTGGTGGACATGTAGACGGCCTGAAATTAAGAAAGTGTCGGATTTGTTTATTGTTATATAATAAAATTCTACTATACATATTTTTAAGCATGAAATATCATAATAAATAGGGTGGGAAAGAATAAAGATCGGTCCTTAAAATTACCGAAAAGGTTTACATTTTATAACTGAAAAAAAAGAGAACTTATACCCAGTATCTACACACTTATTAAGATCACTCTTGAATATACCGAGACAGATGAATCACTTCGAAGAAAAAGTCATTGAAGAGAGAATCAGAAAAATGTTTCGGTAAATTGACTATTCTTAACTTGAAGGTTAGGGAATACCTTCGAACAAAATAGTATTCATTTTTTATGATAAAAGAGATGAGTTAATAGATAAAGGGTGATTTTTTAAGAGCTTGATAACTTTTTAAAAAAAAAAAAAACGCATAAAATTTGCAAAATCTCATCGGTTCTTTATTTGAAACGTTAGATTGGTTCATGACATTTACTTTTTGAAGATAATTTCATTTAAATGTTGACCGCGGCTGCGTCTTAGGTGGTCCATTCGGAAAGTCCAATTTTAGGCAACTTTTTCGAGCATTTCGGCCGGAATAGCCCGAATTTCTTCGGAAAATGTTGTCTTCCAAAGCTGGAATAGTTGCTGGCTTATTTCTGTAGACTTTAGACTTGACGTAGCCCCACAAAAAATAGTCTAAAGGCGTTAAATCGCATGATCTTGGTGGCCAACTTACGGGTCCATTTCTTGAGATGAATTGTTGTCCGAAGTTTTCCCTCAAAATGGCCATAGAATCGCGAGGTGTGTGGCATGTAGCGCCATCTTGTTGAAACCACATGTCAACCAAGTTCAGTTCTTCCATTTTTGGCAACAAAAAGTTTGTTAGCATCGAACGATAGCGATCGCCATTCACCGTAACGTTGCGTCCAACAGCATCTTTGAAAAAATACGGTCCAATGATTCCACCAGCGTACAAACCACACCAAACAGTGCTTTTTTCGGGATGCATGGGCAGTTCTTGAACGGCTTCTGGTTGCTCTTCACCCCAAATGCGGCAATTTTGCTTATTTACGTAGCCATTCAACCAGAAATGAGCCTCATCGCTGAACAAAATTTGTCGATAAAAAAGCGCGAAACACATTTCGAACCGAACACTGATTTTGGTAATAAAATTCAATGATTTGCAAGCGTTGCTCGTTAGTAAGTCTATTCATGATGAAATGTCAAAGCATACTGAGCATCTTTCTCTTTGACACCATGTCTGAAATCCCACGTGATCTGTCAAATACTAATGCATGAAAATCCTAACCTCAAAAAAAATCACCCGTTATATGATTAATAAGTTTTCTCATTTGACGATGTCATTCAAGTTATGGATGCTAGAGAACATCTCAGCTCTCTGAGCAAGGGAAACAAGCCAAAATTTTTCCCCCTATTAAAACTTTATTATTAATAGTAAATATCATAGCTCATTCTCAAATAATTTTTAAGTAGAAAAGGCAAAATCGCCTACTCTTAACTTATATACCTTAGTCACTATAATACATATATTATAAGAAGAAATGAAATAAATTTTAAATAATTGAATTTTTAATTTAACTTAATGCAGTTCAAATCTCAGTGATCTTAAAGAAAGGCTTCGTCAAAATATCCTAAATTTCAAATCAACGACCAAATATATTGACTGCATGAAAAACCGTTTGTCTTTCTCCGACTACTGTTAGAATGAACCCTGAAAGCCAAATAAAGTAGTGAACTCAAGTCCAATGATCAGGATTTAGTAGCACAGCGTGATTTCGAGAGTTAATTCGTTCCTCAGATCAATGGTATAGAGTGATTTCGAGAGTTCATTCACTCATTAATGTAATAAGATACGTGGCTTCAACGACAGTGATCACTGGAAGGCAGTTTAAGGCTTATTTATCGCATCGGTCATCTTTGTTGATAGAATTTTTTATAGAGTTCTACAAGAGATCCAGCAGTGAAATATTTGCCTCATATTCAACCTCTTTACGCTCAGATCGACTTTTAGTGATCGATGACTCTAAAGGATTGATTCTTTAGATGCCACATATAGTTTGGATGGTTTAAAGGTCGAAAAAGTAAAGTATGTTTGATCAGTTTGTGGATTCTTCAATTGACAGAGCTCAGCAATTCGCTTACAGATCAAAAGTATGATTACGAAAAGATTCTTCAGACGCCAATGAGGGGTTGAATGATTTAAATGTTGAATAAGGCAGGTACCTTTGATCAGTTTGTGGATTCACAGAGCTCAGTAGCTCTGTTACGGATCAAAAGTAAGATTCCAGAATTTCGAAAGTCTGAAGAATCAATACTGAAAGAGCTCAGATAATTGAAAAATAATTTTGTATTGTAGCTCAGTTGAAGTTCTTCGCCGAAAATTAAGTCAGATCGATTCAAGGTACGCGGCCTAAATATCTCGGAAACAACAAGTGTTCAGCCTGTCGAGGCTACCTAAACTAAGTGCGCCGTCTTTAAACACGTTTTTCTCGAAGCTGTGTGTTTGAAGTCAGTTGGCAAGATTTATCAAGAACAACTCAATCGATCTTCATGAAAATTTGCATAGGTCTTTCGAGATAAAATTCATAGAGACTTGGACGAAGGATTTTTTTTTCGATTACAACTATTTGAAAAAAAAAGATTCGCGAAAATATCACTGAAATTGACTGTTTTTGTAAAAATATCTGCAAAAAATCCAATTTTCAGTTTTATTTTTGTTCCTTCGTCCAAGTTCTACGTTAAGTTTTTAACTAAAACACGTATATTTTCACCTGAGATGATCTTGTAAGGCGATATTCTACCAACGCGGACGCTTTTTTCCGAGGGGTCACCGGAAATGGCATTGCAATGGCCGAGTTTGAAATATTTTATTCGAAAATTGCAGAATTTATTTACTAATTATGTATATTTGTAACGTTGAAAAATTGGAATAAAATATTTAGTTTTTTATATGAGAAAAAAAAATGTTGAAAAAGGCGGTTTTTTACCCAAGGAAAACCATGTTACCCCCTAAGTTCCATAGATACATTTTCGTAATAAATATCTTGAATTTTTTTGTTTCATTTTGGAACCAATTTCAAAAACACTCATAGCAAGCCATAACTGATGTTTTATATATCTTTAATTAACTAATTAAGTAATATTTTTTACTGTTAAAATAATTTTCAAATATTAACTTTTGTATATGTGTATATATATTAGTAAGCATAAATATTTTTATTATATTAACATAAAAATCAAGTACTTTTAATATAAAACTTATTAATAATTTAATGTCTACAATTCAAGTCTCCTGCGAACTCCTCTGTAATGCTGGCAATCTCGTCCACGGAATTTACACATTTCATGTTGCAGTCTCATTAGTGGATATCTACTTTTAGGCGTTTCAAAGTAAGATGTTGTTATTACCGAGGCCTTGCGTAACGGTAAATTGTCGAAACGTTCAAACTCACTTGTACTCGTTCGTAATGGTAAACTACGGAAATCTTCAAACGCACCCGTGCTTAATTCTAGTATTTGATCACGTTGTGTGGGAGGCTCAGCTATATAAATCTTTATGCGAAGCAAACGAAATCTCTGCAGAACGATTGATATTTGCACGTAAAAATTCACAATAAACGAGGCCAGCGAAATTTGTAGCAGAAAGTGAAAGAAAGCGCTTATTTTTTCCATTTTTGTTTAAATGGAATTCAGTTTGGTTGACGTTGAAAGCGCGGTTCAAATACTACTAATATTATTCTGAGAAAAGCAAGGACCTTTTATAGTAAGTTTTAGGATTTAAGTTGTTTACGAATTGTGACTGTTTAAAAATATATGTAATATTGTTATATACATACTATATGCATATGTATGCATGTGTGTATGTATTATTTGTTCATAAAGATAGCGGAGTTTTGTTTACAAACATTTTTCACCCGGCAATGTGTTATCGATTTGCCATTTTATTGTTATTGTCGCAGTTACGGGTATTTGTGTTGATGTTGTTGATTTGCACGTATGTGTTGTTATTGTTGTTCCACAGCTGATATTCACAGCTGTTAATGAGTTAGTTGACCTTGAAATCGGGTGTAAGATACGCGGCGTGATAACAGCGCTGACACAGAATACGCACAAAGGAACAATTTTTTGTTTGTGGCAAGAAATATGTACATGTCAAAACATGCGTATAGTTGTTGTTGCAGAAGTTTTCATTGAAGATAGCTTAGTGATATTATTGTACCACATTTCAATATACATATTTGTTTGTTATGAAAAATAACTCTGTAAAGTCGAAAACAACCTTTGGTTTGCTGAGGAAGGGAAAATCCCTGCTCTCCAGCTGCGGCATTTAGGACATTAACATATTATTTCAAATAATGACAAAGAAAAATGTTTTTCAATATTCAATAAATTAGACGAAAAAACTTAAAAAATAAAAACTAATAATCTACTAGGGCTACTTCTCTTTCTAATCACTTTTAATTCTACTTGCTGTTAACAGAGCGCCTTGAAGTGTGCAAGTTAACATTGCTAGAGCGATTTTTAAAATGATTTTCATCAAAACACAAATATTTTTAGAAAATTTAAAATCTTTTAATTAAATTTTTGTGATTAAAATCTAAGAATGTATTCGGTTATCTAAACCTATTTTAGACGAGATTTTTCGAGAAGTGTAATCCTCTATGAACTACCACTCAAATTAGTTTTTTTCTAAGTGGAAAATCATTGACAAAGACATGCCGTTCGTTGAAAAGAACGATCAAGAAGTTTTGAGCAACAAAAATATCCAATTTTTTACCTATTTTAATATATATGTACATATAAATCATATTTATTGACCCCTTATATCAGGAGAATATTTGTATGGTAAAACATTTTAGAAGCAGAGGTGAATCATTTACTTAGCCTGGCTAGTTTCGAGCGTACAAGTTCTCAAGGCTGTATCTCCAAAACTATTGTTCAGACCAAGTTAAAAATTCAGGACAATATTCTAGATGTGCTATAGAATTTAACAAGACAATAAAAAAAATCGACTTTTTGAAACTCCTAAACCCATGTAACCCCTTAATCGAACCGGACAAAACGCTTCGTATCAATCTTCAACATTCTCTATTCTATACTTAGATCACCAAAATTAATAACAAATCTTAATATTTTCATATTCATACTAATATCTAAATATATCTTATAAAATAATGTGAATATTTCTATTTTTAATAATAATTATTTAAATTGTACTTGTTAGCATAAATTATACTCAAGCATATAAAAATTAATGTTTTTATTCAATTAAAGTGTGAATAATGTGTGAATTTACTGAAATAGAATAATTTCGTGATTGAGTTAATATATTTTCTACAATTATTAATTCTTAATAATAACAATTTATAAATATAGTGTAGAGCACAATTATTTACTTTGATTTATGTATACACTGTGACATTAAAAGCGCACGGATCTTATAATTAAGTTCCCGGGGTAAATGATATTTAAAAAAAATTAATTACTACGCCAAATATATACGCGATCTGTCTACTAATATATTTACAGCAGCTGCTTAAGTCGGTACACCTCAGTAGTGCGCTGGGATTTTTACAATGGATTAAAATATCGAACAAAGAATTTTTATGAAATTTTTTATTTTTTACAAAATTTTTTGTGCCGGATTGTGATTAAGTTTTTCTCAAAAACGCAAGCCTACGAGTGTTACAAAGCCTTCAAAGGTGTTCGAGAGATCTTTGACCTCTTCAACTGATGAAAATATTACTAAAAGTGAAGGATATATAGTGCTTGAAAATAGTCAGGCAAATGTTAGAGAGACGGCTAGAGAACACTACATCACTCGCGAGTCCATTTGAATAATTTTGATAAATATTTTGGGTAAGAAGCCCGTTCTTGCTCATCTAGTCCCGAACAGGTCTCTTGTGTGTATACCATCGAGCCACGATTGTGATCTAATTTAAAGCCCAAGACGCAATAAATACCATGCATCAGCCACCGTATTCACCAGATTTGGCTCCGTGTGATTTTTTCTTATTCCTCAAACTGAAATTGACACTCCGTGGAACCTATTTTCAGTCAATCAAAGAGATAAAACAAAATTCACTGAAGGAGCTAAGGAACTGAAGGTCATCTCAAAGAGGGCAGTGTTTCGAAAACTGGAAAAATCGTTGGCATAAGTGTATGTATTACATCTTTGAAAATGACAAATAAATATTGATTAAGTATCATAATCCAGTAGAGAAAGCATACCCCTTAAATGTCTCAGCGTAGTCTATTATATTTAATTTATCTACTTAACTTTATTCATGATTATAATTTGAAGTAAATTTTTTTAGAAAGGAATTAAACTCAAAAATAGCTAGTGGATTTGCGGTGAATCGAAGACGCCTATGATACTATTAGAATTTACTAGTTAAGCGGATTGATTAAAGAAATAAATAGCTCCATATATACAAGAATAATTTTTAATTCTATGGTATATGTAAAAGTCCGACTTATGGTCCACAAAACTGCATAAAATTGGTCCAATCTTTTTATACGGCATGAAATTTAGGTATGGATGAATTGTTTGCTAGAAATTCCTCAGATGTCTCCATACTGCTTTACATTTGCTAAAGTATAAACTGACGAAGTTTTTTTGTGGAAGGAAATATTTTGATATGTTCTCAAATACACTATTCTGCAAAAATTGCAAAAAATCTAAAAAATCTAAGATCTGAACGTTGGTCAGTCAAAGACGGAACATTAGAGAAAGAACTGTTGATATGATCCTATATGATATTCCTTCAACCTACTAATGCAACTGACATCGATACAGAAAATATATACTTAGAATTCCGATAAGCATTGAAAAGTGAACTTAGCTTGGAGCGATGAACTCACTAGACTGCTTACGATTTACACTGGGTCAGAAGGACCTCGCGACTATACAGTTGATAGTAGTTGGCCAGTTGAGCTCACCTGAGACCCAACCATTCAGTACTGAACCGCAAGAAGCCAGCGAAGCTTCCACTTACCGTTACAAACGAGGTTAGATCACCGAAAGTACAGCCCTGGGCCGGATAAAATTCGAGTCAATTCCGGTAATGTGGAACAAGCTGTTGTGGGAATCCCACCTCTGCCCAGCTACGTTCTGGATACTGTGGCAGGTTAAATTCCTACTTATCTAGAACCGTTTCCGACATATCAAATATACATATGTCTAGCGCACAACGAGTCCCCGCATGACACTAATCACCTCTCTGCATGTCTAGCTAACCCCACACATCTGATACCCCTGGTTCGAACCCGTCGAATCAGCACGTTTCCTGGGCCTTGGTTGTCTTTGATGAAAACTTATCTGAACCTTACCATCCTAACGGGGAATAGATAACCTTTACAACAACAACAATAGCAGAGTCTTCAGCTAGTGTCTGGTTGGTTTGGTATCTGCAATATCGCAATGGTCAAATACGAAAACCATTCTAATCATGGAGTAACTTGCTGCAAGAGATAAGAAGTCCCTTCGCTGGTCTTGAGCGTACGGTCAATGAGCTCAAGGCTAATGTAGATATCTATAGTATTTATCAAGGCATACATTTTTAAATTTTCACCAAAGTTTAGAAATTTATTTTTGCTGTCAACGATAAACTTAATGAATAAGCCAGCGCAAAAGTTAACAGAAGACGACAGATGACAGAAATAGGAGTGTATTTAAGATTAGAACGTAAAGATTTCAAAAAGTCTCCAAAACTTAGCAAACTGCCGCTGTGAACTTACACCCTAAACTGAGCACCTAACCATAATTAGACACACTATAATATTATGCAGACCTACGGTTTCTTCGGTTTCTTTTACTCACTTGTGATGGCTGCGTAGTGTCAATATCATTTAGCGGTATTTGCTTGTAGGCTGCATGTGACGACGACAACGATACCTTGGCCGCATCCGATGGTGCTGATGGTGATGGCGACGGCGTGTTCGATTGCCTTGAGCTAGTTGAGAACGCAGCTGAGTTGGGTGTTGTAGACACGGCGCCATCGGTCTGAGTGGGCGGAGTTGTGGCCACCATTTTCGACGGCAACGCAACAGCGTCCACTGGTAATAATTAAATGACGATAAAAAGTTGAACATAAGATTTTATGGTACGCATTAACTCACCTGGTGGCTTCGGCGGCAACTCGGGTGGCGTCTCGACGTTATTGCGGAATATGGCGCTATTCTCCGGTATATTCTGATACTTGGGTTGGCTCTTTGGCGGCGGTGTGGGGGCTGTAGTCACGATTTGTACTTTTGGATATTGATTGTCGATAAGTAGGCGTGGCGCAGCGGCGACGGCTCTTTGCTGCAGCGGCCGAGATTCATTAGCACTGTACGTGTTGTTGTGTGGATGATCTTGAGCGTAACCGTTTAAGCCGAAAAATTTCGATTTAGCATCATTTAATGCGGCTTTCACCGCAGCTATACTCTGACTGGCTTCGTATAGTTCCGATTGCGAGTGTTGACTAAGCGGCCGCTGTGCCGGACTTGCATTCCTAGGCGCTGCCACCGTAGACGCTGCTGTCGTTGTTGACATGGCTGCTGGCGTTGCTGTGGCAATAGCTTTGATTGGCGCTGGAGCGGCAGCTAGTGCGGAAGCGGGCGCTGGAGTCGGAGCCGGGGCTGGCAATGTAATCGACGCGTTCGCTTGTATTAACCGCTGATTACTGTTGTTAGTGTAGTTGTTAGTACTGTTGTTGCTGTTCTGTGTTGGCAGCGTTGTGTTCGTTGGAAAATGTTGTGCCGTTGCTGTTGTTGTTGGTGCTTGGTCAGTGAAGTTTGACGCCACCGGTTGCGCGGCCGACTGCGGCACGTATTGCTGAGTCAAGCGCGGAAGCGTTTGTTGTTGTTGTTGCTGCTGCTGCTGCTGTTGGTTGTGTTGTTGTTGTGACTGCTGATTTGTTAGTTGCTGGTTGTTGTCATTAAACTTGAATGCAATATCGGCGTAAATGGGTGAGCTAGTTGCTCTATTCGCTGCGGTGGTTCCGCCCGTTGTTGCTGCTGCTGCTGCTGTTGCTCTGCGTGTTGGCAATGGCGATGCAGCTGGTGACGGCACTGTGTTGTTGCCTCTCTTCACGGCTTTCGGTGTGCTTGTGTGTATGCTGTTCGGCGTCGTTTTCAAATTGTCGTAGACACTCACCGGCCTGTCGTCATACACTTCCATAATGTCGCGACTGTATCGACTCGTATCGGCCCGTTTTGTCAGGTTCTCATTAAACTCCGTATGTTGTTTGTCTCTTCCTCTTCTCTCAGCTGTTAATTCATATGTGTATGTGTGTGTTCAGGTATGAATTTTATATGTAAGCTACTAATTAACTCAGCTCATTACCGCGCACTGAGCTATGAAGCCCAAAGCAATTGTCCGTACATATGTTTTTCTCACCAGTTGTATGTGTTTGTATAGGTGTGTGTGTCTGTGTTAACACTGAAATGGGAAATAACTCAAAGCTATTAAACTGATTATATTTTTTAGCGCAATATGAATTATAGCAAATATTATAATTGGTTTGTGAAAAGCACCGTAACATGTGGTCTCCAGCACGCTTGCTCACTCTCACACTCAGTGGTAAATAAAGTAGTAAATATATAGTTTTTATCGACAAATTCGTTGACTTAATAGCATGAGCCCAAATTATTTACGCTTCGATTGTGTAATTATAATTTATTAAACCATATAACTGTGACAAAATACCAACATTAGGGTGTTCCTTTTTTTTATAGAAAATAGCAGCAATGCTTTTTATATGAACCTGCATTTGGGGGATCCTCAGAACAAGTTTATAATCAAGTAAAAATCTCATGGAACTGTTAGACTTGAACTCCTAATTATCTGTAATTGTTTAGGTTAGGTAGGGTTAGATGCCTGATGCCTCAGCATAGCAGTGATTCCTTGTCTTAGACATCCCTTTCTGAAGCCAGACGAAAAAAAGACTGCAGTTGGTTATCAGCTAACGGCAAAACTGAACCCATCATAAATCGGCTCACGTACTTTATTTCTATTTCACCTCTGTATATGTCTAAAGCTGGCAATCGGTAAAATTAAAAATCCCGATCGCACAGTGACCAATTAGAACTCCTGTAACCACAGAAAGGTGAACTTTGCTGAAAGCCAAGAGTTCACTAGACCTCTAACCATTTACACTGAGTCGGAAGGACCCTGCGACTGCACAGCTGCTAATAGTTGACCAATACTTGCTGAGCTGGAACGCAACAGTTCACTAGTGAACCACAAGAAGCCAACGGAGCCCCTATCCGTTCCCGTTCCGCAGTTATTGAGACAGAAGTAACTGTCTTAGTAAGTTCAACAGCCTTATAGTTCTCTGCAATAAGAGACACCCAAACCAGTGCAATTATATAATAACTAGATACTACAGATAAGAGGTTCAGACAACTTTTCACTTGTCTTGAGATCATAGTCAACGAGCTCAAACCTAATATTGATGCCTTATTATCGGAATGGATAGTCACTACTGTAAAGGATGCAGCGTTTCGGAACAGTAGATCTACTGCTACCTTTATAGCAGACACCTTTGCTTGGAAGACGCTTAAGAAAGCCTACATTTAGGGATGTATAGTTTATAGATGATATGTCATGTGATCAAAACTGACTCGGACTGGTCCACTTAAATTCCCGAAACTGAACTGTCGAAAAAGTTGTACAAACAGTGCTTGAAAAACCATCGCTAGGAAGACACTGAAGTCGACAGAAGACCCACTATTGAGGATGTATAGATTATACAAAATATGACATGTGGTCAAAATTGACTCGGACTGGTCCACTTAAGCTGCCGAATCTGAACTTTCGAAAGAGTTAAAGAAACAGTGCTTGAAAAATGTCATGTGGGCATCAAAAATAATGGAAGAGGATCTTAACATCTCTTACGGATTGACTCAACACACTTTGGTTAATTTTATGGGTATGGAGTGTGTCTATGCCAGACTCGTACCAAAAGACCTGCATCTTTAGCAAAAACGACGACGAGTAGAGATCGCAAAAGAGCTGCTTGACAACGTAGTTGAATACCCTCCACTCATCAATCAAATCATTTTTGGTAACGAGACTTAGGTTTATAATTATGGCGTCGTTCTTATCTAACGAATGGTCAATCAATAAAAAATCAAGGGATGCCAATCGTTTTCTTTGATTATCGAGGTGTGCCTAACCATGAATTGGTTCCGTAGAGTCAAGCGGTCAATAAAGAATACTATTTGGCAGTTTTGGGGCGTCAACGTGAAACAATTCGTCGTAAACGACCGAAGTTGAGTGCAGAAAATTCATGGATTTTTCAACATGATAAAGCGTCATCACAATCTAGCACGCTTGTGACTAAATTTTTAGCCAAACAGGAAATGAAAGTCATCGCTCAGGCACCCTATTCGCAATATTTGGCTCTCAGTGACTTTTTTTCTGCTTTCGAAACTGGGAAATCATTCTTGGGGAACGCGGCATGAGTCCATTGAAGTCTTTAATTATGATTTGCTGAAAACTATTCTAGCCGATGCTTATAAAACTTGTATGGAAAAGTGATTAATGCGTTGATATGTTTGTATTGCTTCAAAATACCTTACTTGTTGATTTTTTTGTCAGTCCGGGTCAAATTTGATCATATGATCCTACTGGTATTTTTCTTGAAGTTAGTTAGATTTCAAACAAAAGAGATAAAACGTATAAAATTATAAATATTTTAGCATTATTAGTTTGAAATTTCATTTTATGGGATCTAATCTATATTTCAAAAGAGATTAGGATATTTGACCCATCGAAGAAACCTTCTATAGCTGATGTTGTTGGAAAAATACTGTGACACACAAGTTTCAGATCAACTCTGAATGACTTACATAGTTTATCAGAACACTTTTCATGGTGACAATGCGGTACAAAGCTTGACAATCTCTACAAAGTGGTGCCTACAAATAGGAAACAGAATTGCATATAGGAGCTGATGAAATATTGGACTCCAATATTAGCCAGTATGCCATCCAGGAGGTGAACTCGAGCTTTTCCAAAGTCTTTGAAGTCTATACTAAACTTCACAACAAAATTTCATATTAACATTTCAGAATTGGCACAAACTTCAATTTACACATCCACATATTTGTAGTTCATTTGGTGGAATGTTAATAAAATTATATGTAAATTTTGCTGACACACATTTCAACATCAACAAAAAATTGAAAGAGTCTAAATTTGTATGCAAGAAAGTATTTATGATTTCGAATTTCAAAAATTTCAATTAGTTATTTGGAACACACAAAATGTTTCCAGCATGTTGCACACAAGAATTACAAGTGAACATGCACACAAACACATGTACTATGTAGAATATTATACGAGTAAATACATATACAATTACACACAAATATGTACATACATATATCGCCCCCATATAGTACGTACCAGAAATGTTCCAAATCGCTGGTCGCAAAACGAACTTGATTTTTATTAAAAAATCAGCTTACACCAACAAAGCAAATAATTTATATGATTTTTAATTAATTCCGGCGGAAAGCTGTAGCAGCAAAATAAAAGTATATTTTTTACGTAAACAAATTATACATTTGTGGCTTGCGCCTTTGTCAATATCATAACGCCCAACAAAGACTGCAACAGGCCGACAGAATGGCGCGCGTCTCTTTCGCTGCCAACAAATTTGTAAACATTATCTAATTGTTTACCACAGATTCACAGAATCTATGATAGCGCCAAACGAAGGCAGAGAATGTGTAAAAACATACATATATACCTACAAGGTGTATAAGTATGTATAGACAAATATCGATGTAAGTGAATGCCCATTCACTTGTGGTTATGAAATGACCCTGTAGGGATTGTGAGGTGTAAAGGAAGAATTTCATGCTGAGAAATAGACGTAGTGTTCTGCAAAATTTCTCACATTTTTTCTAAAAGTAAATTTTCTGTAAAAAGAAAGCTTTGTGAAAAAGAGCTTCAGTAAAAGATAAATATCAGATCAATTTGGACGGACTGATATAAAGATGGCGCTACTAGAATTAAATCCATATCATTTTTGGTTAGCCTTAACCTTCAAAAGGTCCGTTCATAAATTTGACAGCTGTCAGATCATTAGTTTGTGTGTTATATCATTTTGAGTGAAGCAACTTTTGTTATTGTAAAAAAAATGGATAAAAAGGAAATTTTCCTTTTAACAAAATATGCCTTTAGAAAGCAAAAAGTACAGTTAAAGCGAAAACTTGGCTTGATGAAGTATTTCTGGACACTGCTCGAGGAAAATTAACCAGCACGGATTGGTATGCTAAGTTTAGATGTAGAGAAATGAGCACCTAAAACGGTAACGCAGTTGACGGCCAAAAGAGGTTGTTACCGACTAAAACATCAGAAAAGTCCACAATATAATTTTGGATGACCGTAGGGGGAAGTTGTTCGAGATAGAAGGCCCTCTAAAGTTATCAACTGAATGTGTATTCCATATCATGAATATTTGGACATGAGAAAGCTCTGTTCGAAGTCGATGAAACGCGAGGTCACTTTTGACCAAAACCAACGACGAGTTGATGATTCGGAGCAATGTTTGAAGATGTTCAAGCATAATAAACCGAGGTTTTGCGTCGATATGTGACAATGGATGAAACATGGATCAATCATTTCACACCGAAGTCCAATCGACACTAAAACGAGTGAACTGCACACGAGGAAGCCGTTTCAAAGCGTGAAAAACGCAATAGTCGGCTGGTAAGGTTGTATTTTGGGACACGGAAGGAATTATTTTTATTGTCCAGCTTGAAAATGAAGGGAAAGTGACAATTACATAGCCTTAGTTGGATCGTTTCATGAATTATATCGCCAAAAAACGACCGCATTTTAAGAAAAAGAAAATGTTGTTTTATCTAGACAATACACCCTAATATAAGTCAAGGCAAGCGATGGCAAAAGTCCATGAATTGAACTTCGAAATGCTTCTGCATCCACGGTATTCTCATGAACTGACCCCCAGCAACTATTTTCTGTTCTCAGATCTCAAAAGAATGCTCGCTGCGAAGAAATTTTTGTAGAATGAAAAGGTGATTATCGAAACGGAGGCCTATTTTAAAGCAAAGAACAAATCATACTACAAAAATGGTATCCAAAAGTTGGAAGGTCACTATAATCAACCCAATAGCAATAGATCAAGAGAGGTCTATAATGAAACATTTTCATAGTTCATAAATCAAGACAACAAAAACACTTTAATGAAAGAGAAGCATCGACGTAAAACCGCAAAAAAAAAAACGAAAAAGATAATGGAAGATATTTTTTGTAACTCAAAGACCCTTCCTTTGTTTCAAAAACTCGCTTAAGATCGCTTATAATATTGCTTGTCATAATGACGATTTTTTATGCTTCATTGTTCCTACAGGCCACTTGGCGAACGCACCGAAAAGTGGCAAACAAATGCTGTTTGTTGTGCTAAAATTAAGTGGCACAAAACTGTTGCCATTTGTAAGATCAGAAAAAAGGCACGATAATGCTAAATGCTGAAAATTAGAGGAAAATGTAAATAGAAATTTATCTTTAGCGCTGTTGAGTAGAAATGCGCATTCGATCGGTTAGCGGCTAGCGGCTGCTCACCGGTGTGAATGCTTTCGAATGAACTTGCTGACCTTAAAGGCTTTTTATTTATTTCAATATTTGCATTGAGTGCGTGAATCACACTTGAAAATTATTTTAAGCACACGCCGATATGGAAAATCACCTTAAAGTGCGATAATTGGTCACACGACTTTGATTACTTTTATTCAATTTTTAAAAGTTTTTTTTGCGAACTGTTTTTTGTTGCCATGCAAAAAGATAATAAGCGAGAATGCTTAATGATCGATTGTGATTGATTTTTTTACACTGAATTTTAAATAGACACATGCGAGTAGGCAAGGCGTGAGCAAGTGGGCTCAGATATTGGAGTCCGTAGGTTGAAATTCCTTTCTCAAATTTATTACAAACACTCTTTACAGTTAGCAACGCAATAGACAAATAAGCCTATCAATAACTTATTTCCTTTTAGTAATGGCATTGAAAATATTTTTTTAGAACTTTGTTCGGGATTAACAAAAATAATTATGCATTAAGGATACACATTTGTCTACTGAAGGTTTCGATGCAAAAACATTTAGTTTTTAAGCTAAAAATATTTAATTTAGTTGAAAGACTAGAAAGTTCTATTAAATTTTTTTCATTACACTGTAAATTTATATCAATGCTTACTATACTTATATCCACAAAATTAAAAAAAAATTGCAAAGAACACCCTAATGTAGCCTCATTTGTAAGTATATTGTGGAACATTCAGGAAATTTATTTTGTTTATGCTCGCCATGAATGCCTCTGTTTTTGAACTTGGGCCTTGATTTTACGTCTGTCTGGCGGCCGCGAATGTGCTTGGTGAAAGTTATGCTGTCTGCGAGCAATTCCTTTCAACGTTTTACAAAAATATTTTAATTACAAATACCATTTGTTTGTTTGAACAGATGGCCGGAGATTAGTGTTTTTTTAAATGTATACAAAAATAATAATAATATCTTAAGCATTATGTGCTGCATGCTCTAATTCAATAAATATTTTTGACTTTCTGAAAAAATGTGCTTATGAGTTTAGAAAAAGTTTCATTGATACTGAATATTATAAAGAAAAAAAGGCATTATTCTGTTAGAGGAGGTATGGGTAGGTGTTGTTTAGCAGTATTATGACCACCAGTCTCAATACAGTCCAGAATTGGTATCGCAGGTGGGTCTGAGATTTAAATCGAAAGGAACGGATCTGCTTATGTTATGTTTCTGTATAGAGATTACCTTCTATAAATCAAAAAAATTATCTCTCTAAGGCACTAAGGTCCTTGGGGTAGACTAGGACCTCTCCCTCACGCTGGTGCTACACAGGCATTTTCGTGACTCGAGACAGACACTACGAGTATTGTAGCGACAGAAAAAATTCTTGTAATTTTAAGGCATGATACTGCGTTGACAGTCCTTGACCGGAAAAAAATGCGAGTCCGTTCCGGTTACTCAGACCCGACTGAGGTGCGGACGGCCAGCCAGACAATCGCTGTAGCAGTCGATATCATGGGAACAAAGGCTACGGCCGCCATCGCAGTAGGATTGTGTTATGTGGATTGTTTTAGCCTCAGTACTCAGCTCCGACCTTATCGATATGGAAGGCTTTGCACCAGCTAAACTACTACCGGGTTCATTCTCATGATCATTGTACTTACAGACTTTCCTTAATGCGGCAAGATAACAATCTCCGAGAAGGCAAAACTGAGCGAAAAAAAACTTTAGATTCTATTTAGCATCATCTTGTATAGCAGAAACAAATTGTCGAATAATCAAGGAGATTAATCAAGAGGATTGGTTATATTTTGCAGTAGAAACTATGTATCCTATTCCATTTAAAAATAAATTCCAATATAAACCTAAGACATCGGAAAACCTTTCGAAAAACAGGAAATAAGAAATCCAGCGGTTTGGTTTTGAAATCATCTTGCTTCCAAAGAAAAAAACAATTGCTTCAATTGACCTATATTGTGAGAATGAATCTGTGTCGGTCAGAAAGAAATCAGGTTCATACGAGTCAAATATTATCGGCAATCAGTTTATTAGGCTATAAAAATTATTGAATATTTTTTAATGATTTTTTTGTTATAATTTTTCGTTATCAATAAGTGCATGAAATTAAAAAAAAAAATAATTTTAAACTATTTCTAATAAAATTTTCCAAAACTTTTTCAGGTAATTTCGGTAAAGGCTCGATTCTTTGCAGTTTTCATTGCTCGACTTCACCAAACTCTTGATGACAAGTGTGTATTTTTACTAAGTATTAATTTAGCTCTTTTCTTTATCAGGAAATGTTGACATTAATTTAAAACGGCATCTTGTAGCTACCAAAAAAGTGCGATCATTCATTCGCGGCTGCTGCGCGCACAAATTATTCAAGAGCAATTTTTTAAAAAGTCTATCATAAATTTGAAAATAATTGTGGGCGGTCAAATTAATGTCCGCAATTTAAATCTTCAACGCAATTGAATGACCTCGGCAACCGGTGCGACACATACAACAACACATACATACATGAATGCAATTATGGAGCTTTATTTGGCCACGCAAAAGCACCAGCAAAAGTGTACGCCCAAACACGGCTCCAAATGACAAAGCACTTCAAGCCAAAGAAAAATATAATAAAAAGTGAATACGAAAGATCACAAAAGTCAATGGGAAAATCACAACAAACACTGACCACTTGCAAGCGCTAACGGGCCAAGCGCTTCCCACTTCATCAAACGAGCGTTTGGCGCTTAAGACGGACACATATACTCATACATATACGAATATACATATTTATGTGCACTTGGCTGCGTGTGGGCACACTTCCTATAATTTCATGAGAGTTTAGACATAAACGCTTGTAAGTAGCTATATAAAAGCTGAACATATTTATGTACATACGCTCGTATATATGTATGTATGTACATACATGTATCGGCATTCTCAGCTGTGCGTTCAAATGCCGGATTTGTGCGGCCTAACGCGCTAAAACTATAGGCTTAGCTTAGCTTGTGCACGGCGGAAGTTAATCATGAAATAAATTTTCAACTTTTGGCATGAGCTGCACACACCCGTTAACATTATATACAAAAGCAGTCATAATTTATAGTTGTTAATGCATTCATTTCACAATGCGCTTTTATAAGCTTTGATTTACCGTTTTAATTTTTGCAAGTAGAAAGCAACGGTTGAGCGTGGTTTCACAGGCAGTGATTTGTTTTTTCCACCTACTTGAAAATGTTTGACTCAGTAACTGTTTCCTGAGCTAAAGTGTGTAGTTTATGTGTACGAAGGAAGTTTATTGAGGGAGAAAATATAGAGTAGTCGAAAAGTCATCAAAGATTTGTGTGGTCTTACGCTGTCCTGAATGAAGACGAAGTGCTAAGTCTTAGATTGTTTAAATTTCTTTAAATATGGCTTAAACTCTGATTATATAACTTGGCACGCCACTAAGTTTTGAATTCGTGCAAATTTATGCTCGCCTTAAGTTCCAAACAGTCACAAGTCAGTAGAAGTATATTCACTACGGCTTCGTCAGATGGAAAATTCAGAGTGGCTGTTGTTGTTGTAGCGGCAGAAAACATTCCTAACGTAATTTTTGGGAATGGTGAAAACAGTCATTGGGCGGATAAAAATCTGAGTTCCGATTACAAAACCTTTCTGACTTGAGAACGAATTGAGGGTGGTAGGCTTGGCGAATTTAGTTAGTCAGTACTGGAAATACTGTAGTAACAGCAGGTGCTGTGTTAACATTACCCAGGGTCTCTACAAGAGAGAGTCTACAAAAAGAGAGATTTTATAGCTCTCATCTCCAATAGACATAGGATGATTTCTTGAGTTGTAGTCAAGGGCCACTATTTACTAAAATTACAAAAAAGTTTGTTTGTGATGGAAAACTTTTGAACTCAAAATCATAATCAAGACACTTCAAATACTCCAGAGATCTCTTAGCACAACAGTTGCAATCTTCAGTTTTTTCGAGTAGTGTTAGTTACAGTTCACTTGCTACATTCCGATATATTTTTTTTAATATAATAAATAATTTGTTTTTAATATTTTTTATAAAAAAATTTTGTATTTTTTGTATAAAATGATTCAAATGTGTAGGATTTGCATTCATTTTCTAATAAGAAATATTTTTTTCGTAAATTCTGTGGCAATCCTACCCAAAATACTCTTATATAAGTTTACATTTTCTGCCTTAAAACTGAACGATTTTAATTCTGATATGATTGTACTAAAAGAGATTATATATATGTATAAATATTATAAGCGTTAAAATGTATGGCAACCCTGCAATTCCAATATAACGTCACATATTATATAATTGGCTTCAAAAACTACACGGATTTTCAAATTTTCACAAAACATTATTTAAAACTATTTTATTTTGGGGTTTAAAAATATTTTTAATTACAAATTTTAAAAAAATATGGTAACTTTAAATTTGGAAAATGTAAAATAAATTTTAGATTTCGCTGGAAAAGAAAAATATTTATATTTTTATCTGTTTTTTAGTAATGCAAACATTTAAAGATGGCAACCCTGTTTAAAATTTCAGATATCAAAATATCTTCAAAAAGATTCTAATCGGCAGGCAAATGTAGAAAGTTTGATCGTGCTAGTATTCATGATTCTGATAGAAAAAATTATAATTGTGAGCTGGTTCAACTATAGTTATGTGGCAACACTGTTTGAGTTTTATGATTTAAAGCACTTTTTTATTTTTTTTTATAATAAAACTGTTAATGTTTGTATTACAGCAGTATTGTAAAATACTTTTTGAAACTCAACAACGAAAAAAAAATTTGTTTAATCACAAATATGAAAAAATATGGCAACTTTATTTAATTTTTGAAATGCGAAAATACGATAGTAATCTCTAGATTCCGCTAAGAGTACAAATTTTTAATATTCTTACACATTATATAATATTTTTTTTTAATAAATTAAGCACATATGGCAACCCTATTTAATTTTTGATATCAGAAAATACGTTAATAGATTTTAGATTCCACTAGAAGTAAAAAGTTTTAGTATTCTCATTGAGTTTAAAATATTTTAATAATATAAGCACATATGGCAACCCTGTTTAATTTTTTGAGGTTTAAAAATATCTTCACAAATATTATATTCAGTTCATAAATGTAGAAGTTTTAATACTAGCATGTAATTTTAATAGAAATAATTTTAATTTTCATTATACAGCTATGTGGTATCACTGTAAATTTTTGCGATTTTCATATATATTTTTCTAATTATATTTATATGTAGTCGTCCATAATAATTAAAAATAAATATAGTTCAAACTATATCGTAAACTTCTCTTTGAAGCTCAACAATGAGATCCAGAAGCGAAATCTCAAAAATTATAATTATTTACCAATTTTTTATTAAAAACAACGTTAGTTTCATATATTTTGAACAACAATTTCGAATATTTCGAGAAACAAAAATTTCCAAACACCGCCGCTAAATACCAAAAAGCACAAAGTTTTAATTTTCCTTACTTCATTTTGTATATTTTATTGTTGTTGTTGTTTTTTCAATAATTTTTTTTTGTTTTTGTTGCATTGCCATATTCGTCCAATGCGTAATGTGCTTGTCTGCTACATAAACGCCTACACGAAAATTCAATTTTATGTTCAATTCAAGCATTTATGATGGACCGGCGGGACCGCGACCACAAGCGGACAGCTCGTGTGCATTCAACCTCGAATTGGCTTTGGCCAAAACGGACCCCAAACAAATTTAGTAGTTGCACGCAAAAAAATGAAGTAGTAAAATATGTACATATGTATGTATGTATGCGAAATAAAAAATGTTAGTGATTGTGACAGCAGTTGGCTGCTTTGTTTGGATTTTCAACGCCACTTCCCACAACAAAGCAACAGGCCGATGGAGGGCACAGTGGTAGGAGAGTTGTGGATTTTGAATTAAAAATACAGCTAAATATAAAGACATGCTGAACCCGGAGCTATCTTAGTAACCGAGTACTTCTGTATTAGACGAGAGAGGGATCACGACCAACAGAAGTTACCTCAAGAGCAGCACTTGGGTCCATTTTAGGCCCAGACCTGTGGAACAGTAGATTTGACGAACATTCGATCAGACGAATCATATTTAATCGGAAAGCAACGGTAATCACAACCCGAGACACAGAGGAAGCCCGAAGAAAGCTGAATTAGGTCATGATTCGGACGCAAACACGGTTTGACTCAAATGGTGAAAATCATCTCCTATCTTAGCAGACTAATGGCCAATGTAGAAGGGCCCACACAAGAAATATAAAGCTCTTAATGCTAGAGATTTCCAAATACCTTTTCATTATCATTTCTTGGTAATCAACTGTTCCACTTTTCAAGTGTCTCTGCTTGTCTCTCATTTTTCAGATCTTTTAAGTTTTTACTAAACACCTTCCAGAAACGCCCCACTGTACAACCGCTGGGAATGCGATACTTTTGTTTTGTTTATTAATTCACCTATCAGATTTATGTACAAACAAGACTTGAAAGAGAAGTTTGTTTATACATAAATACCATAATAGTAAAATCGTTGGAGTTGTGGCCGCAGCGCTGGCAATCTTGGCATTAATGGGTTTACAAAGAGCCGTCATCAACACACTCACCTATGACTTAAATTCACAAAAGTATGTGCCACCCACCCAAAGTCCGCAGTGCAACTAAATAACCGGCTTTTGTGTTATTGAAGGCGCCAAAGCGAATGACTACGGATTTTTCAAGCTTGGCTGGAGTCAATTTTTCTTTTATATGTATGGGAAAATAAATGTACACACACATATGATATATATGTAAGTATATACATACATATGTACTTAGAGATATACAATTTGGTATTAAATTTATAATTCTTTTTATGATAACTTAGAGTGTACTTATTAATGAAGGTTTTCAATTTTTCGGCTCCAGAATGGGAAGGTTTGTTGTCAGATTTCAAGTTGTACATTCATTGTGCCCAACCATTGTTTTTTCTGGATTTAGTGGCAGCTCTAAAATCTCATCAGGTTGGTCTTTGTCCCAAATGCGGATTTTTTGCTTTTTTACATTCCCATTGAGCCAGAAATGGCTCTCATGCTGAACAAAATTTGGCTTGTAAACGTTGGATCTTCTAGGAACATTTCAAGAGACCATAGAGCGAAGCGATGTCGCTTGGAAACGTCGAGTGGTTTCAGGTAGTAGGTTCTTGCACAATCTGTATTTTGTACGCTTTCAATTTAAGATCTCGACGTAAAAAACGCCAAGTTCTTCCATAAGTCAGTCCGAGTAGCTGCGAACGGCGCAGAATCGACTCTCCACGGTCTTTGTGTACACTTTCAGCTACGGCTGCTATGGTCAGGTGGATGAAAATCATTCTCACGTAGGCGTATAATATATGACACAACCTTCCTGAAACCTCTCCGTTTTAAACACGAAACTTGACCTGGCAAAAGAACTCATAATATACTTAACTTGAGAACTCAAAATTTTGTTGAAATATAGGATAAACCTTCTTCTTTTCAAATATAGCTTGCAGAGGAATGTTTTTTGTATCAACACGAAGTATAAATTGGACAGAGAAAATCATACATGTTTCAATGGTTAAAAGTTGGAATAATTTTGGAATCATAGTTATTCATATAGAAAACTTTGCCGAAAGTAATTCCAGATCTTACAAAAATGAACCTCGACCAACTGTTTCTTATTCTTAATATAGGAAGTGAACAAATCTAACCATTGAGGTAGGAATACAGCTTGTAACAATGAAATTTCTCTACTCAAGGCGGAGTAGGGAAAAGCAGAATTCAATAAAAGAACTTGATTTTGATTGATGGCCTTAATACATTAAAAAATTTTCGGATATTGCACCGTTGCCTTAGACGTGTCAAATTTCAGGAAGATATCTCGTCAAACACAAAAATTTACCATACAAGAGCTAGACTTTCATCGTTCAGTTTGTGTGACAGCTATATGCTAAAGCGGCTTGATATCGGCAGTTTCGAAAAATGAACAGCTTCTTGAGGAAAAAGGGACGTGTGCAAAATTTGAGATCGATACCTCAGAATATGAGGGATACCCAGACAGATATAACGAAATCGACTCAACTGGTGATTAAGTACATATACTATATATCTTATGGAGCTTCTGACATTTCCTCCAAGGCAACGTCGGCATTTAACGTCAAAGGACGTAAATTCATACTTTCTCTTTTAATTTCAACTAGCTTTTCCTAATTCCATCATTAAAGTCCTCCACATCCATCTGACAGTTTACCACTTGAATCATTATAAATAAGCTGCCATTTCATTCTATTCAGTTTGTCTCTGTACAATATCTTGAACGAAAAAAGTAATATGGCAACACTGATCGCGCTCTCGAAACTATTGATCGCTTAGCTGATCTTGTCAGATCAACAGCGCTCACCTATTAAAATACGCATACAGCTTACGTTATTGGAAAGCGCCAGAGCGCGCTAAATTCCAAATATTTCCCATGCGCAGCTGTCAATGCTTCTAGCTTTTCAAGTGTGTTTTGATCGCAGCCAACCATGCTCAGCCTTTATCTTGAGCGCTCAATCGGAAGAGAGCGCCAACTACCACTATTCGCAACTTTGGCTACAACAATGTCGTTCACTCCACGCCGTTTTCTTCGCTTTTGCTGACAAATACATTTCGCGAATTGAGCGGCGCTTCTAACTTTGTTATTGTCGGCGTTCGTAGCGTCTTACCTGCCTGAGCAAAGGTGTGTGTAGTCCACACATTGACATATGTATGTACATATGTTTGTCGCCGGTATTTTACATAAATTCTTGGCTTGACTTGATGGCTTCGTGTTGTTATGCCAAAGTGCTTTTCGACTATTTTAAGCTGCGAGCTTGTAGATATTGGCAAATAAAGGCTTAGAAATGTCGGTACTCCTGACACTTGGGTATGTACATATGTATAATATAATCCATACATATACATACATAGTTGTATGTAAATAAACGGGTGTGACCCAAAAAAGGCAAGAGAACTTCTCGCAGCTAACTGTGTAAAACGATACTGCTTCGTTTTGCAACATTGTTGTTGTTTCTTGATGCATTTTTTGTGTTTTTTTACAATTTTGTAAAACGTGCTAAATGATGACTGACACTATTCAGTCACACTAGTGACTCATGTCTAAGTCAGGCATTAGCTGAAGTTTACCGCATACAAAGCATTCCGGCTGTTTAGCGACCTTGTGTTGGCGACTACCTGCGGCGTCAGACCCCCATAATGGTTTTTGGGTTTTTAACTCGCTATCGGTTAAATAAAAATAGCAACGGGATATCAAATTGTATTAGAAAAGAGAAAAAATATAAATAATTTCATTATTTTTATATGTTCGTGACGAATTGTTGAGACTTATGAATGTATATATGGGGAAAAATATTGATCATAAGCCCCTGCAGTTTGAGATCATTGATCAAAATCATGCCTTAGTCTGCCAGTGAAGTGATGAATCAATAGCATTGCATCTTATCTGCTTATACTATGTAGTAGTAGTTCAGTCCACCAACAAAGTATTTACTGATATTGACATCTTCGATGCTCACAATATTATTATTTGAAAGAATTAGACTTTTTGTTTATTTATATCAAATTTTGATCTTCAAAAATTGGGTCAATAAGCGGTTACTCGTTCACATGTTTATTTTAGTGAGTAAAGAGGTTGTTCCGAAAGAAAATGTTTTGTAAAGTTTGTTCGATTCGCTGCTCGTATGGTGCCCTGAAGACAACTAGTTACTATCATTGTCAGTATCGGTTCAGACCGTGAAGAATTCGTAATCCTGTTGGTGAAAATCCATAATTGAAAATCTTATAGCTAGATCTAAAATATATAGGCCAAGTCCATAAATGATTACGAAATAAACCCATAAATTTTAATTTTAAATTATTTAAACTAACTTTTTTAAACAGTTATAAAATATATCGATAAATGTTTTATCTTGAAATATATCGATTAATTTTAGTCTTAGAATTTTTTCCAAAATTGTTTAAATAATTCTAAATGCAATGATTAAAATTTTTAGTAAATTATATAGAACACATTTGTAATATTATTTTGAAAAATATCGATTAATTTCGTTCTTAATTATATAAGCCAAATTTTTTAAATATTTTTGGAATATATCAATTAACTTTTATGCTAAATTATACGTAATAGATAACACCTTAAAATCATTATTAATTATATCGATAAATTTTTGATCTAAATAATGTATGTATGTAGACCAAATGCTTTACATGATCTTCAAATATATCGATAAATTTTACTTTTAGAACTTTTTTCATAATAATTTTGAAATACATCGATTAATTTATGTTTCAAATTATATGGACACATTTTTTAGATAAATTTGATATATATCGATTAATTTTTTTTTTAAGCCTACATTTTTGAACAATTATGGAACATAACGATTATCGTTGATACTACATTATACAGATAACATATTTAAGTAATTATTAATTGTATCGATAAATTTTCGATCTAAATTATATAGACCAAATGTTTTACATGATCTTAAAAGAAATTGATTAAAATCGATTTTAAAACTTTTTTCGAAATATATCGATAACTTTTTGTTATAAATTTTATGGACCACATTTTTTACATATTTTGAAAATATATCGATTATGTTTTGTTCTAAATTATATGAACCACATTTTTTAGATGTTTTTAAAATTTTTTGATTAATTTTCTTTCCAAAATTTTTTGGATCATACTTTTTAGATAATTTTGAAATTTGTCGCGTGTTTATGTTCTAAGTAGTACCAAATTTTTTAAATCATTTTGAAATTTATCGATTAATTTAAGTTTTAAATCTTTTTTTCAAAATGGTATTGAAATATATCGATTAATTTTTGTTCTAAATTATATAGACCCCATTTTTTCATAATTTTCAAATTTATCGATTAATTTTTGTTAGCAATTGATATGGACCATATTTTTGAGGTAATTTTGAAACATATCGCATATTTTTTTCTAAGCAGTATGGCATTTTTAAAGTTATTTTAAAAGTTATCGATAATACTTTTTCAAAACTGTCTGGGCCAAAATTTTAACGTAGATTTTAACTATAAGCTAATTTATATTCTAATTGTATAGAGCAACTTTTTTAAAAATGTTTTTGAAATTTATCGATAAATTTTTTTTTTCTAAATTACGTTGACCAAATTGTTTTAATATTCGATTCATTTTTGTTTTAAATTATATGGGTAAAATTTTTTAATAATATTGAAATTTATCGATAAATTTTTTCCAAAATAATTTAAATTTTTAAAATTTATCGATTAATTTTCATTCAAAATTATATACACCATATTTTTTTGGATAATGAATATTTTTGTTCTAAGTATATCGATTTAATTTATCGATTAATTTTTTCATAATTTTAAGCTAGACGCTAATTAATATTTTCATTATAAAAATCAACTTTTTAAAAATATTTTTGAAATATATCGATAATTTTTTTTTTCTATAATAAATTATAAGGAAAATTTATTTTATATAATTTTTTAGTACTTCTATCGAATATTTTTTGAAATGTTTTTTTATAATTTTATTAACTTCAAATATAGGCTTTCATATATCAAGCCAATATTTGAATTTAATAAAACGCTTAAAATAAATGCAAAACAAAACTAACTGCACATGTTTACCTTATAGGAATTACTTCAACTCTTCTCTCTCACCTTTCCTATTTTCCCTCACCACTCAACAAAATACGTACATTTCACTTGACCTTTACGATTTATAGAGCTTGAAAGTCAATTTACACCACCAGAAGCGTTTATTTAACCGATTCGGCATAAAATCTCAACGCTGATTAATGGAAAGTCTAAAGCGATTCCCGGTAGTTGGCAGATAATTACTAATTTCCTACATTTTAACAGTTTTTACACAATTCGGAATTTCACTTAGTCATTTACACTCGTGTGTATGTACGGTTGCATAGCCGACAGCAGCATTTTAGAAAGAGGAATACCGTTATATGATTATAGTAGCTAACTAAGCATGCATCACACCATGACGTGGAAATATTTCGGCTGGCATGCTAAGAGCTAAAAGCGATTTTCTACAAATTCTACCCACAAACACATACAACCACAGACACACAAACACACATATACACACGAAAGCATAGAAATGTCGGTTTGGATGCTTATTTTATTGTTCGAAATTGCATTTGGTGAAAACTTTTCAACTTCACGCATCAAATGCATTAACTGGCGCATGTCCGTCCGTCTGTCCGCCTGACTTGCGGCGCGTCCATGTGGCTGACGTTTGTGCAGCGACGCAACAGATCATTAAAGCTTGTAGTTATGCTATCTATGTGGTTGTGTATAGGTATGTATGTGTATATATGGTATATACGTATGTATGAGTGTGTGTACATGTATGTATATGAAACATATGTTCACAAAAAGAATATACACATAAATCAAAAATACAACTGAGCGCAAAATGGCAACAACAAAGAGCTGGCAGTAAAATCACCATAAGAAAACCACATAAAATATTGTTTTGTATACATAAAAAGAGAATTTAATTCCCGGCAATTGACCTCTTTTTCGCTTTTCCATTGTTGTTTGAATTGCTAGCTGGCTTAATGGCATATTTTAAACGCATGACATGCCAAGTTTATGCCAAGCACATAATCATAGCGGCGAGAGAGTTTGAAATGCATCAAACAACAGTCAAGTAAGAAAATAGTATATACATATGTACAAACATATAAACATATAGTATATATGAACATACATATATGCAGTAGAAAAGGTAGTGAAAGAAAATATAGGTTTTTTTGTTGGTCAGCGGCCAACTATAGTTATTACTGATAGCAAAATAAGAGAAAAAATAACAAAAATATATAAAAAATTAAATACATATGTACATGTATATGTACATACATAATTTTCGCGCAGAAATGCAAATTTTGTTCGTTAACCATTCGCCAATAAACGATTTTAGTTTTTTTTTGTTGTTTTAAAAACCTTAGCGCAGCTGTTCATTGACTTTTAGAGCCGCATAGGGCTTTGAGTGCAAAACTTTGCAGGCAGGTTTATGCAGTTATGCATATAAAGTATATATAACGGTTATTTTCTTACTTATATTAATGGCTTGCATCGGAAAATAATTTTGCAGGTTTCCGAATAAATAATTCAGTCTAAAAAAATGTCTTAAAAAATTTCCGATAATTATTATTTATTTAATGTTTTCTAAAAAAAAGAAAACATAAAATTTACTAAGTAACAAAAAACGTAACAGTTAATAAATTCTCAAAATAAGATATTAACAACTCTTGTGATTGAACACTTTTTAGGCGTTATCTCTGAAACTTAAATAAAAGTTATCAAACAAAGCGGTACATACATACATACATACATATTTGACTTAAAGAGTTGAATGGCCTTACGAAATTCAAAAAATTTAAATTTTTTACTATCTTAATAAATTCTACAATATCTCTAAAATATTGCCCCAAATTTTCAAGTTGATCCGAGTAATAGTTCCGGGATAAAGTCTTGAGAACGTGTGCGCTAGGCTAACTGCATCGTCTTTTAACGCGTTTTTTCTCGAAACTATGGTTTTGAAGTCGGTGGGCAAGATTTATCGAGAGCTACTCAACTGATCCAATTTTCAGTTTTTTTTTTCTTCGTCCCAGTTCTAAGTTAAGGTTTTAACTAAAATACGTATTTTTTCACTTAAGCATCCTGTAAGGAGTTATCTTATATTTCTTGCGAGGGGAAGTGGCGTTGCATTGGCGGAGTTTCAAATACTTTTTTTTCAAAATTTTCAGAATGCCTTTGTTAATAATGTATGTTTGTAAAAATAAAAAATTTTAGTAGAATGTTTCATTTTTTATATGAGAAAAGGATTGTTGAAAAAGCATTATTGCTTACCCGAGGAAACCCATGCAACCCCTTAGCTTGTGGTGCGCCGAAGCTATAATACCTTTCCTTACAAGGCAGCTGTATGCTATAGTGATACGATATATATTCGATTTCTTCCTTAGGCAATATCTCTTTCCAAACTTCATTAAGATATCTCGCGAAATGAAAAAGTTTTCCATAAAAGGGCTTTCGTTTGATAGGTCAGTTTATATGGCCACTATATACTTCATAATCATATCTGAACAATTTGTTCAAATATTGTATCATTGCCTTTGAAAATTACCCATTCAAAATTTTTTGAATATATCTAATGAAATGAAAAACTTTCCTCACAAGCACTTGATTTCGATCATTCAGTCTGTATGGCAGCTAAATATTATAATGATATCGGCGGTTCCGACAAATCGAAAAACTTCTTGTCGAGAAAAAGCGATTGCAAGATTTGATCGATATCTCAAAAACTGAGTGATTAGTTGACGTAGTTACTGGCAGACAGACGGAGATGACTATATAAACTTAGTTCGTCGTTCTGATCGTTTATATTTTTTATAGGCTCTTCGACGCTTCCTTCTGGGTACTACAAACTTCATGGCAAACTTAATACAGCCTCTTCATGGTACAAAAAAACGTTCCGGAGCTAATGAGTAGATACTTCATTATAATCGAAAATCATTCAAATTACAATGATCGTGAAACGCTGGTGCTTTTGTAAAAATTAAACCACGTTCAAACGCGGCAATTTTTTGCTAGTGAAACTCTAAGTTCATAAAAGAGGATAAGTGCGCTTCTTTTTCTCGGTTTGCTGTTGCAACATTGGCTTTTCTTTTCATTTCAAAATTATTTCAATTCAATTTCTGAGATAATGTTCTTTGTCAAATGCATATAAAAAAGAAAATTTCACTGCCTGAACGCCTTTGTCAACATACAAAGAGATGTTGCCGAAGATGAGCGGCAAAAGTCTTTATGTTTAGTCGCGACTTGAGCAATTATGTGAGTTTTCTTGATTTAATGCATGTGAACTGTCTCACGGCAAATTATTA
Organism: Bactrocera dorsalis; assembly: GCF_023373825.1. Lineage (NCBI taxonomy): Eukaryota > Metazoa > Arthropoda > Insecta > Diptera > Tephritidae > Bactrocera > Bactrocera dorsalis. The sequence goes on along the minus strand of NC_064306.1, from coordinate 58,068,046 downwards.
CCTCAAAACCAACAAAGAACTATTCGAAATAAATTGTCAAACGCAAAGCCTTTCTTATAAAGTATGTAGAATATCAACAATTAGTATACCTAAGCGGTCTAGAGCCTTTGAGATCTGAACCATAGATATGCTTGAGGTTGCCTTAAAATATTGTATACGAGTATGCACATAAATATCTAACTTGTATAAGGAAAGAACAAAGATTTAGAAAAAATCTACAGAAAATCCATTTTATTGTTGAAGATTTGAGTTGTCAAGTCACTGAAGAGCGTATACTAGGAACATAAAAGTTTATAAAGAAAGATTATAGTTGAATCATTGAAGGAAACCTAATTAAAATTTCAGTAGGCGAAACCTCTCCAAATGGATTGAGACTGATCGACTTCGCAGGGGTCCGAAATATGGTTGTCTGTAGTACTAGATTCATCAAGCTACCTGTTTGTCTCCAGATCGAAAAGTTCGACACCAGATCGATTATGTTGTGATAGATGGCTGACAAGTCTCCAGCGTTCTTAATCTGCGTATGCTTCGAGGACCTAACATCGACACGGACCACCATCTTGTTGTAGCGAAGATGAGGCTGGAGCGTATCGTACAGCAAAGAGTCTGGTTGTGAACGATGATAAGACGAAATATCTTCTGTCATAAAAAAAATAGTCATCGCATTAGAGACTTGGCTCACACGTCTGTGTTGACAGCGAATCAAGAGACAGCGGCTGCGCTGGCTAGGCAATGTTGTCCGCAGGGAAGAAAACTCTCCAGCTTTGGAGGTTTTCGATTTAGTACCCAACGGTGGAATCAGAGGAAGAGGAAGACCTCCACTCCGTTGGAGAAATCCGGTGGAAAAAGACCTGGCTATACTTGGTATCTCGAATTGGCGCCAAACTATGAAAAGGAAAAACGACTGGCGCGCTGTTCTTAATTAGGTTATAACCTCGTAAAGAAGAAGATGTCACTTAAAATATCTGCTGAAGTTTTTGACTTTAAACTCAAGAACACTCGACTCTGAGCGGCTTATACGAGTACGGCGTGTACAACATGTTTGAAGGAAATCAGAATATTTCTGAAAACGTTTGTTATACTTCCATTTTTAATTATAGCCAAACAGCTCATCATAAACTTTCATTGCTTCCAACATTTTCTAGCTCAAATTTCTATAAATCTAATGACTAAGTGACCACGGAAGCATATTAAACATTATACTAATGAATATTAAAATAATTCAAAATTTGAATAACGCTGTGGGATACACGCTTTATATGGAAAAACAAGCCGACAAATACATAAGAGCTAGTTGAGTCATAAATTTTATCAAATCGACTAATGAAAACACACTAAAATTGATTACAATTCCATGCCGATTTCCCATAATACAATTTCGACTGTGAGAAATATGCCAATGCGAGAATTGTTTATGGCTTGCCATAATAATAATTATACTTGTGTACACGCTGTGAGGTACATATCTCGGGGCCCACACTGCGCCAGAGTCGATCGTTATCTGCTTAATTTGGCAAAATAATGAAGACGGAAGATATTTTTGTTATATACAAATAAATATGTATATTACATATGTAGATATATATGTATATATACGTATAAAAATATTTATATATATACTTGTATATAGATACACACTACATGTTTATAGATTCAGCTAGTAAGTCATCACTTTCTCGAGAGAAAAGACAGAAACGGCGACGAAATAATATTCTGCTTCTCACTATAAAATGTATCCATAAGTATAGTAAAATGCATTTAGCATTTCGCTAAAACGCGTTTTCACACTTTAATTGTCTGTCTAATTATCTGCTCAAGCCGATTTGATAATTATTCACTTTAGCTGTTATTCGACTGCAATCAAATGCGGCAAGCAGTAGTAGGCAGACTTCACCTTGCTTTTTAGGTCAATCACAATGGAAATGCATATCTACTTGCTGTTGTTGTTCTTTATATACATATATAAAGCAAGGCACAAGTCGCCTTTAAGTAATTTTGACAGCGATATGTATGTAAATATTTACAATTAGCTCAACGGAGCGCCAGACAAGTGAAGCACTGGAAGGCGGCAGCACGCAACAAGGTCGTTTCGAGTTCGTTGTTTGCATATGTTCGCTTTTATTTATTTCTTCCAGACATTAAAGGGCGTGTGTGTACACATCAAAGTATTTTTGAACCAAATTGAACATATTTTTTTGATATTTTTGGTCACTTGCTGTATTAATTATGCAAGGATTTTCTCTATATTATTTATGGTTATACTTACTACTGTGATCAAAATAGTTAGCTTGGTTTACGAACTTAAAATTCTTTATTTAGTCTTTCAAATCAAATTGGCAACTGAAAGAGTCGAGTCCTCGAAATAGCCTTCAAATTATCCTTCTATCCCTCCTTTTACTACAATCGTGCCAAAACCGTGCCAGATTGTCCGTTTGAGTTGGCTGAATAGCCAGAAGTCGCATAAGGTCAAATCAGGTGAATATGGTGGTAGAACGACACTAGTCGATTTTTGAGACAAAAAAGTCCTGGAGATCCAATACAATATGATATGATGTACTATAGCATCAAAGGAACCCAGAGTTGCCCATAATTCTGACTAACTTCACCCAAACGCCTAAAGCTCGAATAAGATTCTTTCTCTCTGTTCTAAAATCCTTAAGTCGCTAACCGACAGCACATGGGGAAAAGACAAAACAACGAACTACGCTGCACCAATATGGTCCCCTGCAATGAAATGCAGACGAGGCAACTTCAGACATGTCAGAGCACTGCACTCCGTGCTACAACGGGATACATCTTAATGCCTCGTATCGAACATATACACAGTTCCCAGTTCAGGAGCATAATGAACTCCTCTCCGAGCAGTTTCTGCTAAGGTTGTTTTCGTAGAACACTGCTTCGAGTGGAACCGCCTCCTGGGAGCATCAAGAAGTCATTCGTCGACTACGTCAACGACATGAAGCATAACGCCGACCAGACTTTGGACGCAACTAACTTCAAAAATGCATTGACCACCATTTACAGTGAAGTCATAAACACCTTCACTGACTACTTCTCAGTAAATGGCATATTTGGAGTCAAATCACCCACCCATTGTAGACGACGAGCTCGAGTAGCCGCGAGAATCGAGAGTGACCCTTGCGCAGTTTCGTTCCGGATACTGTAGCAGGTTGAACTCCTTCTTATCCAGAATCGACCCCGACATATCAAATATATGTCTAGGATCCAACTAGTCCTTGCGTGACTCTTGCCACCTCTTTGCATGCCCACAGCTGTCAAAAACTAATAGACATATGGAGATCAATCTTCACACAAACATAAAAAGATTGTACCAATCTAGGAAAATATTTGTATCAAATTGATAGCAGTTTAAGTGTATCAGTTCGACGAACTATCCCGTTCTGCGGCAGCATCCAGGATGATGTAGCCAGCACCATACATTGCAGTGGGGTCCCACACTATAAAGGAGCTGCTCCACATGGAGGAGAGAGTAGGAAGAGAGTAACATTGGCAGCAGGAATGCGCCATTCCAAGATATTTCTGGGAGGGTAAACCACGCAAAGTTTAAAGAAATGATCAAACTCCCACGAGACGCAAATTCCGCCAACATGGGTATAGGGTCTTGCGCAAACTGCCGGAACAACTGATTCTGGATTACCCAACAATTTGCAGAAGCAGACGCAAGGCCCTAGGTTCCATCTATGTGGACAGGGATCACATCACCTCAGTCGCCCCAACCAGGCTCCTGGAATTGTTCAAGATGCTGGAGCTTTATAAACATACGTGATATAGGGGAAGGAACAATAGACCATAGGTCGCAGTACAAAGCCTCAATTTTAATATTATATCTATCTACATATCTATGAATCAGTTCGTCAGCTTGAAGCATAATCAGAATAATGACTTTCTTAATTACTTTGGAGCGAACCAGTTCAACGAAAAGAGCGGCTAGTTCAGGTTTACCGCATTCTCCAAACTTATTTGTTGTTCTTTCGCAACAAAAATTGTATTTGTTGGTTTACAATTTCTCGCTGGGTTTCTGAAGATGGTCCATCACTGTCAATTGCTGACAGTTAAAACGGAACTAAGAAAGCAAGTCGATGTAGAGCAGGAAATGAGAGCGATATACATATTGTTTGTATGTTTATATCTTTGACGGTATGTATTTTCATAAATAAGCAAGCGGAACGTATTTCCAAAAATTGGAAGTGGAAGAGGAAGCGAACAAAGATCAACAACTGTAACAACTGTTGTCTGATGAGAACGCTTCTTGCTCCTTCAAACTCAAACAGCTGGTTTATTAGAGAGCCAGCTACAAAGGGGTGGTTGATTTCCATTATTTTTTCCTTACACCTTTCTTGAAATTTATTTTTTGGTATGTGAAAAATTGGAAGAAGCTTTAAAGTTTCAATTTTAGATGCCGCTGAAGAGCTGTTACATATGTTTACACCTGGATTGAGCCGCACTTTTCTTGTGGTGACAGTATATAGCCAATACTTCTATAGGTATTTATACATCGTCACTTAAAATGCAAAATAACGTAACATAGCTTTTCATAAATTTACAGGCGAAGGAAAAACGATATAATGGAAATCACTCTTATTGAAACATATAGTAATTTGAGTTTTGGTTATAAAATGGTTATATATCGGTTAACACACACTCATATTGAAACAAAATTGGAATTTGGGATATAAAACGGTTATATTGGTTATCATATTGTAACAAAATTTGGGTTTTGGTTATAAAATGGTTTTATTTTGGTTATTATATTTGACAAGGATTTTCGATTTTTTTCTGATGTTACGTTGTTTTGCATTTTAGGTGACGATATATACACTTAAATATACATGAATCAAATATACCCATCTAGCTACATATGATGTACTTTTACACATATGTTTGTTGGTGTTTGTTGGTGTTTGTTTTCTTTTAATTTGCATTGTATTTGCGCACAGCATTGTTGACATTGTTGTTGTTCTTCTTTCAATGTTCTTGGTTATGTCTCAAATTACTGCCAAGCTACATACATTTTGCTCTAACTACCACGCTTAGTAGGTTTATGCTTATCATTGAGTATGCTTTTTGTTGTAGCAATTGCTTTTTATGGCCACTTTGTTTACCTTGTTACACTTTTTCGCTTTCGTTATGCGATAATTAAATTTACTTGTAATTTTTTATTATTTTTTTAATTATGTGGCAGAATTTTTATGCGACAAGCACGCCACGGTGGACAAGCACAAATGACAGACACATATTTATGTGTCAGTAAATGAGGATGCTGACAGCGCAAATATTGTTGGCGGCTGGCGGCCTTAAAGTTAGCAACAACGTGTGCGCATGCGCACAACTAATTGGTTGCGAAGGCAGGTTAACTCATTTTTCTGAAATTTTGCTTCATAATCGCTTTCTGTATACAAATATTTGACCAAACTTTTTTTCTTTTTTGTCCCACAAGGAAGCTTAAATTCCAGCGCTGCCACTGCGGCCACTGCGGCCAAGAGCGGTCATAAATTTTGACGCTGACAGCGCTAAGGCATTTTAATGACTTTTTGCTTTATGATACACTTGCCGCCTTGTAAGTTCATATGTTTCATTTCAAAATATTTTTTTTGTTATTTTTATTTAATGTGATTTATTATTTGTATGCCCTGAACAGGGTATTCCCTTATGTTTGAAATGAAGAAAACGTCAAATTGCTTTGAGGATAACTGCCTGAAACTTTACACACGACGTTTTCTTCTCAAAAAGCTGCTCAGCTGTTGGAACTGTTGATATCGATTCACTACAACATATAGCTGCCATACAAACTGATAGATGAAAATGAAGTCTTTGTATGGAAAACTTTTTTATTTTACATGGTATATACCCGATATTAGGCATAAGCTATTATACATAGGAAAGCTACAATCTCCGAATATATTGTTCAGATCGCACCACTATAACATATAGCTGCCATACAAAGGGATCGCTCAAAATCAAGTCCTTGTATGAAAACTTTTTTTTATTTTCAGGATATTTTCATAAAAATTGGCACGGAGTATTTTCCTAAACAACGATGCAAATCTCTGTATTATTTGTTTGGATCGGATTACTATAACATATAGCTGCCGTACAAACTTAGTGAACGGAAACAAGTTCTTGTATGGAAAACTTTTTTATTTGCAAAGATATCTTTCCAAAATTCGCCAAAAATTATTTTCTATAACTGGGCTATAAGCTCTGCTAAAAATGTGCAGATCGAACTAATATAGCATATAGCTGCCATACAAACTGACCGCTCAAAATCAAGTCTTTGTATGGAGAACTCTTTCATTTGTCAAGATATTTTCACAAAATTTGGCACGAATTATTTTCCAAAGCAACGCTGTAAATCTCTATATAAATTGTTTGGATCGGTTTACTATAGCATATAGCTGTCATACAAACTGAGCGTTAAAAATCAAGAAAAATATTTTTTCATACCTTTAATGCTATAAAAATTGCAGCTGTGAAGGCTATTATAGCTGCTATGCAGGTGAGGATAATAATTTTTGTTGCTGTAATTTTTTTTGTAATTTTTTACATTGCGTTGGAGGCGCTTTTACGTGCGGCAATCGCCACAAAGCACAAACTAAAGGTAAACAAAAGAATTTCGTAGCGAAAGTATGTATATAAATACAGTAAATACATATAGTACATATACATACATATGTATGTAAGTATAGATATATATATCTTTATATATTTGTTTCTTCCTCTGTGCGTTTGTATGTGCAACGCGCTTGGACGCGATGAAAGCCAACGCGCGGTAAGTGTCAATGTACGTGCAAAAATAGCATCGATCAAAACAATAACAACAACAACAAGCCAACAAACTTCAGCGCAGACACTACAAGCAAAATAAAATCCCAACAAATCCGCGATAAACAGAAAAAAACAACAACAAAAAATAATAGCAAATACCAAAGGTAAGTAATGCTATTTGCTTTGCGCTTAATTATAGATATATATTTCGTGTATGTTATTGTATTCCTCATGTGCACAGTTAATGCTGCTTAATGCTTAATTTCGCTGTTTTCTTTCCGCCTTTAATGTATAATTATTTATTTTTACTCAAATATTTTTTGTTTCGTTACAGACTTTGCTTGAGCAAACACACTTTTAAGCGCACGCAATTAACAACTATTACACACAGACATACGCACATATATACAGTTGCAACACGGTTACCAACAAGAACAACAAGAAATTCACAAATTTTATGTTTTCACGTACATCGCTGTTCGATTGTCTCCGCCTGTTGAAGCCAAGCAATATGCTAATCAGCCAACGCAACGCTCTCACGTTCTGATTCGTGGCGATCGCGTCTCGAGCGCTAATCACACGAACGCATAAAACTTCGAAAATGTTAAAAAGCGTTAAGATTGAAAAAAAAGAACACACTCAGCAATAATAAAAAATCAATTAATTAAAATTATTTTGTTTATACACATACATATGTATGTGAATATGTTTGTGACGCGCACGCAAACTGACGATGTTGTTGGGAACGCGACGTGCACCGAAAACACTTGCGAACACCACGAAAAGCTAAAATCAACTAAACTTAGGCGCGCCGATCGCCATGGGAAGCAGCCACTCGGCGGCCGTACTGAAAATGTGGTAACACGCTGGGAAAGTGGTAAGAGCGACGAGTGTGCGTGAGCTCGTTTGCGCTGTGGCGCTCACTGGAAAGTTTGTTTTCGTTTTCCAATTTGACATTTGGATGAGCGTGTGGCGCTACTGAGCGGGTGACTGGTAGTTACGGTTGCTAAGCAACAGAAAATAAATAAAATGATTTAAAAAGGAAATGAAATTAAGTTTTTTGTGTTTTTTTTATAAGAAATTTTATTTTTTGTTTTTTGGAAATTTTTTTTCTTACGAGGTGTGGTCTTAAAGGAAAGTTTGTTTCAAGTGAATTACGAAAATAATGGATTGGATGATTTACCTTAACTTTTGTGGGCGATTTTCGTTTATTAACACAATATTTGTTGCTTGTTTGTGGATTACACTATTTTACAGTAATTTTGCGATTATAATGTTAGAGGCTGTTCCTTGCTAGTTATGGATTTTCTAAAACCAAAAGTAATAGAAAAAGGAGTAAGAGTTTTTATGTAGTCGAAAAGGTGTGTAGGGATCAAGCCTCCACAATTGGCTAACGGGACAAAAATAGCTGTAAGTGATGGAACAGTTTTGAACTCAAATTCGTAATCAGGATACCTCAAATAGACCAAAGGCTTCCTGGCACGTCAATCGCAAATTTTTCATTCAGATTTCTCGAGTATTTGGCCAAAAACAATACTGTAACCAAACTCTATATTCGCCAGGCATAGGCTCGGTGTGAGGTTTTCTTATTTTCAAAAATAAAACTCACTTCAGCGCACCAGCAATTCCAATGAGTTTTGAAACTTAACGGAAGGTTTCAAGACCGGATCATATTCTTGTAGAAACCAAAGTCGGGATCTAGTGGCTGATGGTCCCAGCATACTGAAGAACAGAGAGTGGAAGTGTAACATCTGGAAATGGCGAACACGATTCCCCAATCGATTTTACATTGTCCGACTATGAAGTTGCTCGAATAGCAATTACCCGCCTGAAGAACAACAAAGCGGCAGGAGCCGATAGATTACCGGCCGAGCTATTAAAATACGGCGGCGAAGAACTGACAAGAAGTGCATACATCAACTTATTTGCAAGATATAGTCGGTTGAAAGCATACCCGATGATTGAAATTTGCGAAAAATACATTGGGATAAACCTCCAACGCCCACCGCCAACAAACTGAGTGAACCTTAGCAGTGCGGCTTTAGACCTAAAAAATCTACTGCCTACAAGATTTTCACCATGTGCCACATTTTGGAAAAGACCACTGAAAGGAAGATCAACACACACGACTTCTTCGTCGAGTTTAAAACCGGCTTCGACAGCACTACAAGAAATCGTCTCTTTGCAGCTACGTCTCAACTTGATATTCCCGCAAAGCTAATACGGCTCTGTAAGCTGACGTTGTGCAACACAAAAAACTCTGTTAGGATCGGGAAGTACCTCTCCGAGCCGTACGATACCAAACGAGGTTTCAGGCAAGGCAACTCCCTACTGTGCGATTTCTTCAATCTACTTCTGGAAAAAAATAATTCGAGCTGCGAATCAAGAGACAATGGCTGCGCTGGCTTGACCAGCTTAGAAGGTTTTCGATTCGGTACCTGCCGTTGGAAGTAGAGAAAGAGGAAGATCTTCAGTCCATTAGAGAGATCAGGTATATTTTTCATATCACGTTTCCAGAAGCTTAGAGTACTCTTTTAAGTATCCTGTAGTCGTTATAAGAAGCAGAGGTGGAAATTTGTCATATGGAATAATATGTCTACGTAGGTGATCCCAGACTCGTTATTACCGCTCGAAAAAAAAGCTTAAAGCTTTTGCTCTCGAAGCTTTTATTATTGTCAGAACTTTTTGAGGCAACTATAACGAGGTTGCCAGTGAATGCAATTTGAAATATTTAAGTATGGGCTTTTACAGCAAATGTACAGTTTTGTGAATTTAAATAGCATAACTCAGAGTACTTTTCTCTTATCCTAGAGCTTTTCTGCTAAATTTTATATAAAAAAAATAAACAAAATTTATTTATTTTAAATAAGACACTGAAAGTAGTCATTTATTTCGCAATACATACACATATTATTGGTATAATGTCTCGCGTATAATTTTCATATGTTTTGCTTAATAAATTTTTTTACACATTTTTTCTATGTGTTGTTTACATTTTATGTTAGTTTTTTTTTAATTTATGAATTTTGTAATTTTTTTATACTTTTAATTTTACTCTAGATTTTCTGTACCTATTAAGAATGAGGTCTCCTTTTTTGGCCTAGTTCTAGGACGCAGAGACCATCGCGTCTGTGAGTTTATGGACATGAGACTCCGCTGAGGTCGCAGCAGTGTCAGTCTCCGTTCCTTATGGAAATGCAGATTTTTTAAGGGTTTGGGCGTAATTGATAGTTTGGGTGGATTTATGCCTTCATCGAAAAGGCGCAAGCTCTCTTTAAACCATGCCATCTGTTCCTCCAAGTACGAGCGATTTGCTTGCATTTTCTCAATAGCTGTTTTCAAGTAAGTTATGTTTCCATCTAAGCGCGAGTATTCGCTGTCATAATGTAGCGTTAACTTCGCTATGCGTTGGCGCAAATTCTGTTGAAGACATGCTAATTTATTTACATATAAATAGACGGAGAAAAGCCTGTATATCACCTCTATCTGATTGAAATAGGTGTCCGTGGTGCAGGTTGTTGCAAACTGTTCTTCATAAAAACGTTTCTTGGCTTTCTGGATTTCCTTCTTTAGCCGCTTTTCGGCTATTTGTAGGCGCATTTCGGCCTGCTCCTCTCTCACTTTGTGGAAACGCAGCACATAATTATTCTCTATATTAGATATCACTGAATAAGAATATTTTTTGAATTATTCAGCGCTTTCTAAAAAATACAGAAGGTTGCTTACGAAAGAGATCCTCCGGTTTTTTGGTTAACGAGCCCATGGTTCTTTTAATAAAAACCAAGGCGACGAGTTGGAGGCGCACTCTGTCAGCCTTTGCCTCATTCTTTTGCACTTGTTTTGAAATTTCCGCCTCGAAGTTATGAAATTTCACAATGGACCTGCATTTAATTAACAAAAAAAATTAATGATATCTAAAAAATTTAATAAATATCATTAATTTTTTACGCCATAACATCCATTGGCATTATAAACTCGTTTTTGTTCACATAACAATCGCCCAAATCGTAGAGGCAGTTCCGTATGGCCGTATAGTTCTTTAGCTTCATCCATATTGTAAATTGCCTAGGTGACATCTGGCGGTCGATGACTTTGAACCACAGCAATCTGTGTGACTCCGTATCCAACCAGTCTTCGTACTTCCAACTTAAAATCTGTTCCGGACATTGCACGTGTATGAATTTGCCCAATTTGTTACGCTCCAGATCTTCTATGAACAGTATCCTGTTCATTAGCTTCTTGATCGCCATGTGAACGGCCAGTATTTTGAGCTTGACTTTGTAATTGAAATAACGCACGGGTCGTTCGAACTTTAGACTCCTTTGGCTGGTTGTACTGGCTGATGCTCTGAATCGCCGCACATCATGCAGCGATCGGAACGAAAGACGTTTTGTGATCGGATTTTTAGCGATTAATTCTAAAGAAAAAGTTCTGCGCATAATTTAGCCGAAAGTGCAACAATTAAATCGTGCTCCAAAAGCAGACGAAAAGGTAAAAAAAAGTTAAAGTCGAAAAAATTCGTTAATTCGTGAAAGCTTTTCAAATCGGAAAATTTTTAATTTTCTAAATTTTCATGTCAAGGTTTCATTTCCATATCTGATGTTGAATTCCAAATTTTGCTATCGTTTTTTTGCAGTGGTGCCACACTGGGAAAAATACTTTTGATTTTTTTCATTTCTTGGTTAGTTCTTGGTTATCGTTTCACCACCACGTTATTATACTTCAGGCTGTTGTTATTGTAGCGGTTACGTAGATCCGATTGTCGTAGGAACGGAAGTCTTAAGGTTCATTGATGTCGCTCAGAGCTCACTAATGTAAACAAAACCAGTGAGAGGAAAGGGTTGTTAACTTTGCTAAATGTCATTGACCCCTATACAAGTTGATTACCTGGCAAAGGGTCAATGAACTTAGGAAATTTTGCAGATTTTGCTTATTAAAACAGTCAATGACCTCAAGAAGAATTCTTGAATCGCAAAGAATCAGACAAAGTTCTGACCAAAGATCATTGATCTCTATTCAAGGTGTTGAGTTGGCTAAAGGTCATAACACGGTTCAAAGACTTCAGGAAAGGTTTTTGATTTAAAATATTAAAAGAGGCCAATGACCTCAAGAAGTGTTCTTTATTCCCTAAATTTAAACAAAGAATAATAAGTGTTGCTGACCTAGATAAAGGTAAGCCAAAAGGCCGTTCAACTCACTAAAGGTCACTAACCTCTATACATGTTGTGTCTAAATATAATAAAAAGGGTCAGTGACCACGGAAAAAGTAGTTGACTTTGCTATAGGTAAAAAAACGGGCCAATGACCTCAAGAAGAGTTTTTGATTTTCTAATTTTTAACAACTAACAACATTCTGCAGAATGGTTCTTGACCTAATTACTGGTAAACAATAGGCTAAATGTGGGAAAAAGCAAATGAACTCAGGAAAGATTATTGACTTCGCTAAAGAGTCCTATTTTGCAACTTCGGAAACGAATTCTAGTCGAAATTCAGATCTAACTTATAGTTATGCGAAAGTTATACCAACCAGTGCCAGAAAAAATACTTAGACTCTTCGTTTTTGCTTTCTAGAACTCAAAAGCTTACGTATCTTTTATTGAAATTAGATTAAAAATGCGAAAATCAAGTTATTGAACTCAAAAAATCCGTATTTAAGTAAATATTATTTTGAATCAAGTTACGGTATAGGATACGAGAAGAGATTCTTCATTTGAAGTCAAGCTAGTACTGTCATAAGAGGTATCCAATGTTTTAGTGTAGTATTTGTTCTTGGTTCTCAATTCAATATTTCTTAACCGATCACATTTCTGCGGACAGTTATGGCAAACATTTAGTGCGGCTACATAAAGAAGATATGTAAAATATATTAGTAAAAATCTATATAAATAAAAATGAATCGCCAAAATGTATGTACGCGCATCACTTTCATGCGACTGAACCAAATTTGACAATTCTTTTTTTAAAATGTTCGTTGAGGTTCAGGGATGGTTTATGCGGAGAAAAAAAATCGAATAATTTCCGGAAACCCCCTAAAACCAGCCCTTTTCTTTCTCCCATACAAACGAATGAATGTTTGTTTATTAGTAACCCTGAGAGAACGACTGAACCAATCTTGATGAAATTTTCAGAGAATGTTCTGTGTGAATCGGGGAAGGTTTAGAAATAAAAAAACCTATATGCTTTTCGTGAGGAAAAGTCGGAAAATTGGACAATTCCAAAAAGTTCATTTTTTCCATACAAATTTTATTATTCAATTTTTTTATTTTATTTTTCAATTATTTAAATCTTTCAAATTTGGCGTTTGCTTCAAAAATTTTTGAAAATTATTCAGTGAAAATGTTATGTGTTTTTCACACAAAGTGATCAATTACAGATTGATTGCTAATATCGGTCGGTGTTCTTTTTGCCATCAACATACATTAGCAGCCCAAGCCACATGAACGAGTACTCCCATGATGCGATGACATACGTGCGGTATTATGGGTCGCGATCAATCAGAAAGCGATCGTCACGATGTCACAGCAAGCAACAGCTTTTATGGACATTATCTTGAAGCAACGCATATATGGTGCTGTTAGATGCTTGATGTACTCTGTTGAGTGGCAAAAGAGAGGTTTGCCTCACGCACACATTCTTCTTTGGATGGTGGAAGGTGGTTACACCAGATCAAATTGATGAAATCATTCAATAATGCGGTAATTCCTGATGCAAAGAAAAATCCAGTATTATACGAAGTGATGAAAACCAATATGGTTCATGGACCTTGCGGACACCACAATCCCACTGCGGTTTGTATGTCTCACAATAAATGCACGAAACACTATCCGCTTGCTTTTCTTTCGGAATCGCAAACTGGAAATGATGGATATCCACTCAATCGGCGTTGTTCACCAGACGACAATGGCAGAACATTTAGCATTCAATTTAGAGGCGTGAGTATCGAAGTTGACAACACATGGATCATACCATATTCGCCACTGTTGTCTAATTCACATTCAAAAGTCATGTCAATGTAGAGTATTGCAGTTTGGTGTAATCGATAAAATACGTTTGTAAGTAAGTCACTAAAGCAAGCAACATGGCGGTTATTGGTCTTGAACGCGATGAAATCAGCAAGTATCAACTGGTCGATACGTGAACTGCAATAAAGCGCTTTGTAGGATATTTACTTTTGCAATTCATGAACGACTGTTGTACGTTTCGCAGTTAATTTGGAGAATGGCCAAAGAGTGTATTTCAACCCAGAGAATACAGTATAGCCAGTGGAAAACATCGAGAGCAACAAAATTAACATTGACGAGTTTTTTTCTCAACTTTCGTCAGTGATGCGTTTGTGAGAACATTGCTCTATTCGAAAATACCTTGATATTATACATGGAATCCATCGTCGAATATACATATACGCAGAAAGCAAGGCCAACCAGTAGATTGACATCCAGGTGTCTTATCAACTAATGCATTAGGACGAATTTACACAATCCACCCGAAAAACGACGATTGTTTCTACCTTCGATTGCTATTGATTAATGTACGCGGTTCAACTTTATTTGAGTCATTGCTTACTGTGAATGGTTCGATGTGTGCAAGTTTTGGAGAAGTAAGCCAGCAATTACAAATGCTGGAACACGTTAATCACTGGAATGAAAATGAAGTTCGCATACTTTTCGATATAAACATCGACATTGTCAAAAGACATTTTACATCGTCTTCGCTAAAAATTGGAAATGGTTCAATTTCGGTTGATACTTTCGGTGGTTCGATATCAATTCCATCTTCCCTATTATCAATTCACGAAAGATGAACTCATCACAAATGTTCGGACATGGGCCAAATTATCGTAACTAGGATTCCTTAATGATGTTGATGACGATGTTGTTGACTTCAACTGGAAGATTCAAAGTCAAGTTCCGGGAGACTTGCGCTCAATAAATCGATCGATCGTCTTGACTATGAAGACGACGCCGTGAATTATCCAGTGGTATTCCTAAATTCTTTGGACAGGCTTGGTATGCCACCGCATCATTTGCGTCTCAAAGTAGAATCCCGTCGTTATTATGTTTCCCAATCTTCATGCACCGAAACTGTGTAATGGAAACCGACTGATTGTGATGCACCTATCGAATACAAAGGGACAGAGTGCTTGATCCTACGAATTCCTTTGAGTTCTAACGATTTGCCATTTTCTCAGAAACGTATTCCGTTTTCCGTTGAGATGACAGTCAACAGGACCTAAATATAGTCGCATAGTGTGAGGCATAAATTTGGAAATGCTATGTTTTTTCACACGGCCGTGGGGTGCTCACGAGTTGGAAAACATCTTTTCTGTACACCGGAACAGAAACCGAAAAATGTTATTTATAAAGCTGCGTTACATTGAAAAAAAAAAATGAAATGAGAAAATTTAACTTTCTTTTCATTACAAACCACATAATTTCACGCAGGACAACGGCTGCGGGGGTCAGCTAGTTTTATAATAAAAAAAGTTCTTTAAAAAATATATTTCGAAATTTATTGCGAATTATATTAGGAGTATAATTATTAAATTTATCTTATAAATATGAATATATGTATACGTGTTTTGTTATTTTTTGACAATTTTTTAATTTTTTAATTTTTTTATATATTTTATATTAGAATTTTTTTGATTTTTTAATTGCATTTTGCTTTTTTTTATTTTTTTTTAATTTTTAATATTTATTTTGAATATTTTTTTTTTAAATTTTCAATTAGCTTTTATAGCCATGCTAGTTGTTTCGATTTTATTTGTCAAATTCGTGCTCGGTGATGTATCCATGACTAGAAACGACTTATCCGACTGCGCAAGCGATTTGACACTGTTTCTCAACTCCGTGAAATCGGTGAGACCACCTTCTCTGTACTGTTGTACTGCTGTGCGGAAAAGGCGCAATTTTGCTTTGCGATATGTAAGCTTTGTCTTCAATTTCGCAATGCCGGTCTGCAGAACTTGACGCGTTTCTTCTGTTTCTATTTCTTTAGTCACAAACTGCTTTTCGATATTCTTAATTTTTAAGCGCAAAAGCTGCAGAAATAAGAGAATAATATTTGTATTTTGATGTAGTTGTAATGGTTAACTGCGATACGCCAAAATGGGAGAAGTGGCGAATCGAACAAGCAGGTGGCTTAACTCAAAGAGCTGGCATAATAAAATTGATAAAGAACAGCAAGTGGCTAACACATTAATATGTTACCCACATGCTCTCTGGTATTGTAAACAACGTTTTTAGGAGGGTGTAATACCCAAATACAACCGAGTCATAGTCCTCCAATATTTAAAACTCACCTCTATAGTATTGTTATAAACATCGCTTTTGTAAACTTCTATGAATGCATCGTTCTCACTGCGCTCCTTGTAATAGTCAATTTGTTTTATGAGCTCTTTTATTCGAATATCAGCCTCAAGTTTAGCTTGGTCCTCTGACACTTCATTGTGGCGTCTTATGTACCTTTCTTTGATCTTTTGCTTTACTGTGTAACAGAAAATGTTTGTAAATATTTTTTCTTTTCAGGTTTTTTCTTTAAACTGTACTCACAAAGTGCCTGCATATTTAGACTAAGGAATTTTTCTTCAAGTGCCTTTATAGTGGCAGTACATTTGTCGAAAGATCCCTTCTCTTCTTTGAGTTTATTCCATTGCTTAGTATTGGCAATCAACTCATTGCTTAATGATTCGTGCAGTTCGCCGTATTCTTCAACCGATCTGGAATTTTAAATGTGCATATGAGTTAAAAATTTTGCTGCAAGACATTCCCTTAAAGGCTGGACAAGCATTTTCACGCGACGTGTTTCTGTAAGTGGTACAAGTCACAAAAGTGCTCACTAACGACCCGAATTTGCGGCGAGTGGAAGTGTGCCAAGAAAATCTGAAGTTGTGAGAAAGTGACCCCCAATTTTTGCATACCGTAATCACAAGTGACGTGTCATGGATCTTTGAGTATGATCCCAAGACAAAAAGGTAATCTTCTGAGTGGCACACGGCAGTGTCTGCTCGCCCAAAAAAGAGAAGAACGAGCAAATCTAAAGTGAAAATGATGCTCATTGTCATTTTTGGAATCAAAGTCATCGTCCACTATGACTTTGTTCTTACTGAACAAACGGTCAATGCCAAGTTTTACGTGGAAGTCCTGAAGAGACTGTTACGAAGGGTCAATCGGACCCGACAAGACATCGCAGCCGATTGAAAGTTGTATCACGAAAACGTTCCGGCTCACATCGTCTTTCTTGTGAACAGCTACCTAACCAAGGCCGAAATGCCAACGTTTTCGCAGCTACCGTACAGCACAGGTGTGGCCCCCTGGACTTTTTTTGTTTCCTTGTTTGAAAAGGCCGATGAAGGGTAATCATTTTGAGACGACAGAAGAGATCCAAGTAGCATGCACCTCGGCTTTCAAGGCTACTAGGGAGAATGCCTTCCGTGATGCCTACGATGCTTGGAAATCGCTCTGGCAGCGTTGCATCGACGCAGAAGGAGCATATTTTGCAAGTTTTTAATTTTTTTAATCGGCTCAATCCTATTACTTTCCGGACAAACTCTATAGCTCAGAGCAGATGGAGCTCAATAACAAGTCACTAGGTAACAAAGCAGACATTGCCCAAATATGACCGAAAGAACTCCATAAACTTGCTATTTAGGTTCAGAAATAGTATATAAAGACTCACAGATACAACAACGGGTCACTAACTTTTTGGGCAGCATGGGTAAAAGTAGGTCTATCTTATAACAATATATGCCGTAGCTGCAAGTTAGTAGAGAATAAGGAAACAGTTTTCCACTTTCTTTGTGAATGCCTAGCTCTATCACAAACCTGACACATAATGCTTAGAACCCAAATCGTTCAACATTATTACGAATATTCAAGTTCCAAGAAAATCCGACTTTTTCGAACCAAATTTTGTTCAGCGATGAAACCCATTTCTGGCTCTTGGAGAAAGACCAACCTGAAGATATTCAAGAGTAGTCATTTTATCTAGAAAAAATAACGGTGGAATCATCGGTCCATATTTCTTCAAAACAGATGCCGGTGAGACCGTAACCGTCAATGGCGCTCGTTCTTACGACAGTCGGGTCTACGTAATCGGAACGGACCCGGATTTTTTTCCGGCCAAGGACTGTCAACTTAGCAGAATTCTGGCGCTACAAAACAACAACCGTTATCGCGCCATGATGCCTGAACTTGAAACTCGTGATCTCAACGACATTTGGTTTCAACAAGACGGAGCCACTTCGCACCCGTCTACAAACCTTAGAAACGGATCTACGAAATAATTAGGAAATCTTGAGATCCAGAATTCAAAATGTAAGTATTTACTAGAGGATAGTTCCCAATTTTAATCCATGTTCGAGATGGTTAAAGGGTGTCATGAAGCTGTCAAACTCAGAGCACTTTAAATATTTCTTATTCTAAACAGGCTTTTGAGGGGACCGAACTGAATCGGAGGGACCTTTAAGGGTAAAAAATAAAATCAGAATCGGTTTTAGATTTTAGAGTCTTCAAGGCAGAGTTCAAAGAGGAGCAGCGGCTTATGTTACGTGTAATATCTTAAACTAATTCCAAGGAACGAAGTTCAAAATCTGAATTTCTATAGTTAATAGCTTCTCTAATAATATGAAAGTGTTTCAGTTGTGCCTATAAGAGCTCTACGCTTAACCTTCCGCAGATCTCCTCTATATATAAACTTTTTTATACACAAAAATTTCAATTCCAAATACCATGAATACATATACACGTACATACCGCAGCTTTTTGCAAGCTTCTTGTTGCTGCTTCTTTTCGATGTACGACATTAATATTGAAAGCGCAAAATCATTTAGTTGTCTCAAGTCCACTTGCAACTTCCGCTCCTCCACCCAACCTCTATTTGCCGCCTTCGCAATGACTTTCATCCAAAAAAGCCCATAGTGCACACGCTCCTGCCAGGCTTCCTTGGTCCACATAAAGGCGTTGTGTGGCATTTGCGCTGCAATGTGCATCGGCGACTTCTCATCCGCCGCGAATAGTGACAATTCAATACTTTGTATCAGTCGCATGATTACTTCATAAATCGCAAATACTTTGATCTTATCGTTATTAACATCGTGAGCAATTTCGTTTTCGATTTCTTTCTTAAATTCAATTCGCTTTTCCGGAATTGATTTTGAACATACTTGTATTATGAAATTTTTTGGATCTGGATTTTTATTATTCATAATTTGGACGCGCGGAGGAATGTGTCCGAAAGGAAGCTCCAAAGACAGTTATAAAATAACAAATAAAAATAATAAAAATCCGACTTCCAAAATGTGTTGTGAAATGGGCAAATATGAAAAATTTACTGGCATAACTTTCAAAATTTTATGTAAAGCTCATTTATGGGAAAATCAGTGGTTGCTCTGATTGAGAGTTTAAAGTGCTTATGTGGTCTAAATATGACTTGAGACTGCCTGAATTAGTGCAACCTGAGAAATGATACGCTTAAGAAGGAAAAGTTTGATCAGAAAACTTCACAAAGATTCCAAAAGAACTGCATATTTTTTGAAAAATTTAAATCATTTTGATTACGGTTGTCAAAAGTTTGGTCGGAGCTAAGTTCGACCAATATTTCTTGGTATCTAGGTTACTAAGCATAAACTCGTTTGCATTTATAAGAAAGGTTAGGTTAGGTTAGTCGTCGATATTAACACGAATCTCACTTAAAATTATATCGCCTTTCCGTTTTGGGACCGTGAACTCCCACAAAATTATTCATAATGACACTCGTGAATCAACAAACCGCTTTGTGCCGATCCGAAATCTATTGAGCTGGCTAATGTCAGTTTCGGCTATCTCCCCTGGTTCATCAAAGGTGTGGATGATGAAATATTTCGACCTCAGTCTTGCAAAAGCTGGACAAGGAAGAGACCTTAGTGTGTAGTGCACTAAGGTCCACTCCAATCATGGCACTTAACGCCATCTGGCACATATTCCCCGTAGACATCATCGTAATGTACTGCGAAAGTTGCTATCAGACTCAGAGAATCTGGGTTCCTAAAAGAACACTTGTTTGAACACTCGGAAATCTTCACACACTTTGACTTCATACCAGATCACTTGGATCATAGAGTCGTCAAACCGAGCTCTGGTGGCCAACTCAGACTTCCTTACTATTGCAGTGTTTTCCATGCCGAGGTTGCAGCCATTAGAGTATCAGTATGTCTACTGCTCCGCAGTGCAGCCTCCTTCAGAGAAGTGGCCATCCACTTAGACAGCAGAATGGCGATACTAGCCTTGAGCTCATTAACAACGCGTTCAGTTATGGGACTTTCAACAGGCCATTGCCCTACTAGCGCACTCGCAGAAAGCCTGGGAGTGCTACCAGATGCCATCTGCAGAAGCTCTAGTAAAGAAAATGAAGTGAGGTTTTCTTTTCTATGGCTTCATAAAGGGCTACATATAGATCCGCGTGCAATTTTCGATCAGCCCTCTAACGTAACCTAACATGGTTGGTTTTAAATGAACTGCTTCCATATCCCCCGAAAATGGCTATTATGGATGACAACTATTTTGTATGAGTAGACCACCGATTGAAGGTGTGGATTAGGCTTCCCAAAAAACCTTATGGGTTATATCATACATGAAATATTGGGTGTGAGAGAGCCTACGCAGAAGGAGGCGTCGGAAACCCAATAAAATATACACAAATATAAATGATCAGCAAGACGAGCTGAGTCAATTTCGCGTTTTTTGAGACAGTTTTTCAGACATCGATCTGAAATTTTACACACGTTCTTTTCTTCTCAAAAAGCTGCTCATTCTAAAGTCGTTGATATCATATTACATATAAACTGAGCGTTCAAATTCAAATGCTTGTATGGAAAACTTCTTCAATTGACGAGATATCTTCATTGAATTTGCCATGAATTATGTCTAAAGAAATAATGTTATTTCCGAAGAAAATTTTCTGATCAGATTACTATAGCACATAGCTGTGATACAAACAAGAAATCGGAATCGACTTCTTGTAAGGAATTTCTGTGTTTGTGAAGAATATTGTAGGTTCGGTGCAAGTGGAGCTCGTTTATGACTATTTTATATATAGAAAAATATATTTTTTAAACAGAGTTGCTGTAATTTGAAGTTTAAAATTTTATTGTATTTCACTGCAGGTATTGCCAGCTGAAATTAAGCTCTCTTCAAACTACACTTTCAGCTTTCGTACAAAGCAGAAAAGCTTTGAAAGCGCATTAACAGTGCTTTTACAGCAGTTCTACAGCATCAAGCCAGCGAATGTTAACGATCGAACACACATTCTGTTGTTGCGCTGTAAAAGCTCTCTTACACACACACATTTATGCCTCTTCCCGCAGCTTTTATAATGCTTTCAAAGTTTTAATTAGCTACTTAGCCGCTGGCTATGCGGCAAATTAGCAGCGGAGGAAGTCGGAGATGGAATTTCACAGTTTCATACATAGACGGATTGAGATACAGCTGTTGCAGATGGCTAAGATGCAGCAGCACATGTGCTCAGCAAGAAAGAACTAAGCCATATAAGCATGACACACTGCTTTCAGCCTTGAGTTAGGTTAGTTAGCTGCCTCGGCGGCGTTGCCTTTAGCAGAGCAATAACTCATTTAGCGCCATTTGTGGCAGCAATGCTTCAAGAATGATTTGTGTGTGCAACTACTTGACTGTTGTTTGCATGTATGTGTGTATTGATGTGTAGTTAGTTCTTTGAATTCGCGCCACGGCACGCGTGTGACCCAATTTCTGATTTTCCTGTTGCTCCGTTGCCGATATTTACGGCGACGGCGACCACGACGCGCATCTTCATTTCCACAGCGACTGACATTGTGGCCGCATTTTAGCGCGCGCATATGTGGCAACAACGACATCAACTTGGCAGTGACGTTTGCGCCATTTGTTGCTCTTTTGCCAATTCATTTGGTTATTTATGTGAGCGTTTTGCAATAGACCGCATGTAATTGACATAGAAAGAAGGGAACCAGAAAGCTAATTGTGCTACTCACTTAGCCGCGGACACACACATGGAAACTTTTGCAGCAGAGTTGAAGTAGTCACTCCAGTTTGTTTGTGCTTTTGTTTAGCTTGTTAGTTGTTAGTTTATTTGTTGTTGTTTTTGTCTTTTTTATATTTTTAGTTTTGTTGCATTGTTGTTGTTGCTTTGGTTGTACATTTGTTGTTTTTTTATTTTATTGTGTTTTTTGTTATTGTTACATTTTTTAATTGTTGTTGTTGTTGTTGTATTTTTGAATTATTATTGTTATTGGTGTAATATTGTTGTTGTTATTCTGTTGGACTTTGTTTTACTGCTGCTTAGTTGTTGTGGTTTGCATTTATAAACTGTTGTTGTTGTTGTTGTATTTTTTATTGTTATTATTGTTTTTGCAGTTGTTATTCTGTATATTCAGTTTTTGCTGCTGTTTTATTATATTTGTTGTTGTTGTGGTTTGCATTTTCAAATTGTTGTTGTTGTTGTAGTTTTTTCTGCTGGTATTGTTTTTGTTATTATTCTGTCATATTTTGTTTTTGCTGCTGTTTTGTTATATTTGTTGTTGCTGTTGTTGTGTTACACATAATTGTTGTTGTTGTTGCATTTGCTAACACTGCCTTCCTATTGCCTATCTAGCCCTACTTGTATACTTTTGTCGTCGTTATAACAGTTCTGAGTCGTTTTTGTTGTTGTTGTTGTTATGGTTGGCGCATTAAAACGGTTACGCTGCTTGCCAAACAGGTTCTGCAAGTGGCAATTTTCTGCAAGCCTTCGTAGCGGTGTCTCGAACTGGTGACCCTTTCGGCGGTTTCGTTTGGTTCCCACATGCAAAGCGTTGAGTTGAGTTGTCAGTTGTAAGTGTGTGTATGTGTGCGTTTGGCTTGCATTGTGTAGTTTGCATACAATCATAACTTTATGGCGCATGTGTGTGTGTGTGCGCGTTATTATAATAATGCAATGCTACAAAACCGCTATTGTTGCAATTAAGTTCTTTGTAATTGCGTAGATAATAAATATTTATGCGGCGTAACGGTTGTTCAGGGAAAATTGCACTGTCGGAGAAGATCTCTTGTAGGTGTGCGTTCTTCTATAAATATGCATCTGATATTTGTGTGTATGTAAAGATTCTTTTGAAAACTACTATTTACAGTTATTTTCAGGTGCAGAAGCTCAAAATGCATAAATGTGTGGCGCTGATCTCAAGATTGAGATGCAAGTGCTGCCATATGCCGTAAATATTGAAATATTTAGCATAAATAGCATGTGAGCAGTCGCTCAGTATATATTATATTTATAAAGTATACAGATTTCCTGTTCTAACCGATATATTCCTACAGCCTGTGATTGCCTTTAATGTTTTGCGACCCTTTTCTCGAAGTAAATTCTTATTACTTTTAAAACCAATATTATTAAACCACCTGATCAAATTTGACGCAAACTGACAAAAAAAACTATATTTTCACATATTTTATTACAAATCTTTATTATTGCCGTGCTATCTTAATAATAGTGGCCTGAGCTAATAATAAAGTGTCAACACTTAATCCGCATTTTCATACACTTGTTATAAGACTCGCCTGGCATGGTCTTCCGAGCCCTCAGATTAAGGTTTCGTCTCATTTTTGGAGCACTTTTCGCTAGATAGGAAAATTTCGACGTCGATTCATTGTAGTTGTTGAGATCTCTCTGCTGACCACACGATGATTTCAAACACTGTTTCTTTAACTTTTTTGATGATATCGTCATTACTGGAGGTGAACTCGATAGTAGCAATTTGTACGACTTCACGACCTTAAGGGACATCCTTTTGCAAATCAAATACTCATGCCTGTTAATCAGATCATTTTTCTCCGAGCTATCAAGCAAGCAAATTCAAAAAAAAAATTCTTTTTCGGGAAAAAGCGTTGAAAAAAAAACTGAAAGAGCTATAAGGCTGTAGATCAAATACTAATTGAAAAATCGATTTAAAATTTATTTTAAATTTAGTATACGTAATATTTTAAAATAATAAAAAATTTTTTAACCTCATTTTAGCGGTTTATGAAAATATATATATGTATGTACATATGTATTTTTTTTAAGTTTCACACTAAGTGTATCTCTTAAGGGGCAGACCAAAAAATACCAAATTCGAGGTAAAACTTAATTTTTTCTTTCAATCTGTTTTGTACGGCGAACATCTCCCAGTTTAACGAATTTTTTTTTTTATTTTTATCCACAGAGAAGCTCAGAATCACTGCAGCAGTGGATAACCTTTTTTTTGCGCCGTCAAAGATCTCGTATAATACAAAGAATATAATTTATTTATTTCAGTGTGTATTCTTGAAAAATGTGTTATCTTAAAAATTTTAAAACAATTGGTACATAATTGTAGTTTTTCTTTAACTCCCAAAAATCTTTTAATTTTATGCTGTCACACCATGCTTTTAAAATTACCACAGAACTTTGGAGTTCCACTTCTTAATTTTTTTCAGTAGGAAGTAAGAAATTGCACACGATTACAGTAACTTTCATTGCTTTCAGTTTAAATCTGCTACAAAGATTTTTGATAACATCTTCTCTTGATCTGTTGGTGGGAACACTCGTTCCTTTTGAGCTATACCTATTATGAATTATCCAACTATTATTAACTCTAAACTTTGTTGCTCAATCTCACTCTAGGCTTGCCTTAGTCAGCTTTCGAATAGCCCTGTCTTGAATTTTCTTTGTTTTTTTATCGACTAATTCTAATAAGAGAGACATTCATTTACTATAACTCACACTGCCGTAAAATCAAAGAACAGCTCTTTGGCAAGGAGAAAATTATGTATCAGCAAGTATAACTTTTTCTAACATATCTACTACTAGGGGATCTGTCCACGCGTTGCTGTGGTATATATTTTATACTATTATTCATATAATAAACTATTCAGTACAGTGAAAGTTTCATTTACGAATAAAGCCGATACGGTTTTTGAGAGTATAAAAATCCAGGGGATTGTACTTGTGGTTTAATTTAAAGCTGTTTTCTCAGTTAGGTTAACAGCAACTGCCAGTTCTAGTTAAAAAAAGTTACCGAAAGAAGGAATCTTGGTTAAGTTTACCAGAACTTAACTGACAAATGCAGACATTGAGAAAAAGGCCCTTAAATTTTTACCGAAAATTATAATTACAGTTGAACTTTCCGAACTTGAATCACCATAATTCACAAAAAAACTTCGAGTGATGGCAGGAAATTTATATGCAATTTGACTTCTATTTCTAACTCAAGAGCTCGAGTTATGGAGAACTTCGTGTTATATTCAACTGTTTTATATTTTTTGGGAATACATTGCTCAGAAATGTATACACGAAATCTCCCCAAAACAGACACAGATGAACCAGCCTTTCTGTCAAACAAATTATAGGACCAGTTAATACTCGTATGTTAATGCAGATGTCCGCTTAATGGAGCCTCCATTTAATGCATCTTTCACTGTATTTCTTTTTTATAAATTGTTTTGACTATCCTATCTTCTTAGTTGCTTCAAATTGGAGACAGTGTGTTAAATTTTAGTAAAATCAGTTCAATAATTTAGGAGTCCATCGCGGAAAAACAACGTGCTCCTCAAAGCAATCCTCCTTGGCTCCAATACAGATGTGCCAGCTTTAAAATACTCGAAACAGTTGTTAAAGTCAACTTCCAGAATTGCCTTCAAACGACTGATGTTTGATATCTTCAATTGGCTTATAATGGTTACCCCGGAGCAATCGTTTGAGTTTGCTGAATAGCCAGAAGTCACACGGAGCTAAATGAGGTGAGTACGAAGATTGCGACACGACATTGGTTGAAAATTTGTCGAAAGAATCACGAAGAATCAATGAAGAATGCGAGGGAGCATTATCGTGGTGCAAAAATCAAGAGTTGTCGGTTCGATATTCCGAGCTCCTTTTATAAATAGCGCCACGCAAACGATGCATTACATTCAAATAGTATTTTTCTGGACAATTTGGCCAGTCAGAAGAAGCTCGGATTGCACCAGATCTCCATAATCGAAGAAAACTGTCAACATAACGTTGATTTTTGTCCTGCTTTGAAGTAGTTTTTCGACTTCGGCTGACCTTTGCCACGATATTCGGCCGATTGATCCTCTATTTCCGGGTCGTTAGCATATATCCACGACTGATCGCCAGTAATATTACGTTTCATAACATCCTGATAATCGGAAAGCATTGTTTTAGAGTTGTTAGGGCGACGCTGCTTTTTGAAAATATTTAGTGATTTTGCAACCAATCGTGCTTTCACTTTTCATAGCCCAAAATGATCTTTCAAGCTGGTTTCACTGATCGTTCCGATATTCCAACGAGGCCAGAAAGATTTCTGACTGTCAATCGTCTCTTCTCAAGCACCGATTTATTTATTTTATTGAGGTGTTAATCATTCGTGGATGTTGATTGTCGTCCTGGAAGCGGTTCGTTGTCGTTTCTGACCCTCTTTGAATAATTTGTAGCAATCAAAAACACTTGCTCGCGACAAACAATTATCACCGAAGATCTTTTCCATTAGAAAGACATGAGTATAGTAAGCTCTTAGGATTATTTTGATGTGAAATTTGCTACAGATCTCACTGACAGTCATTAAAAAGTCTTACCGTAGTATATAATCGTTTTACTAATGAACCCTACTAATGAATCTATTATCTCTAGTCTATCCAGTGTAGTTTTTAGTATCTATCAGAAGGACACCCGCTTCGTTCTCTAGTCGATCGAAAAGGGTGATAGAGGGGAGAGTAAATCAATAAAGTCACTAAAATCAAAGTTAAATAAAATCTCAGTCAAACGAAGCTTTTTCAACCCCTATAGAAATTCATCTCTCCACATTAGACGCCGATACATTTTCAAACCACTTAACCAAATATTTGTAATTAATTAAAAAACTGGCAACGCCGCATAACAAAGGCTTGTTATTATTAGCCCAATTGTATTGTGGGAATTTGCGACACATTATGCCACTTGAAAACAGAGACGACGCCAATACACACAAAGAAACATGTAAACGACTGTGCAAAAAATACAACAAAAAGACAGTAACAACAAACACAGCTACTCACGTCACAGCGCTCTCGCTGTAAAAGCCAAAAGTCAACAAACGAGTGGACAACGGCAGCAAAACTTTTAAGCCGAGCTTAGACACTGACTTGGGCCAACTAAGCGATAGTGGAATAAGAGGAAGAAGAAGCAGAAAAAACGCAAGCAATGAACAAATGAGTAAGCGACATAAACAAGAAATACAACAACTGCTCGATTACGCAGACGCAGCGCAACAACAATAACAATAATAACAAGCAGTAATGAGCAATGCGAGCGGCCAACAGCGCAGTCGCCACAAACGGCAGCAGCTTTTCAAGCTAACAAGCAACAACAACAAACACAGGTGGCGTCAGCAATGATCATGGAATTAGCAACAGTAGCAAGCTGGAGTTATAAGCGACGGCAGCTGCAGTCAACGCCACCGACGCTGCAGTTCATACGCTTGCGATTGCTTGTGGTAGTGTGGCTGCTGTTGGTGGTAGAGTTGTAGAGTGGCACGCAGCGACTCGCAGCTAGCGCTGTTATGACTTGAACGCTCGCAAGTCCAACCAGTTACGATTCAACTTTCATTCCGTGCTGACGTATCCGGGCGTGTTGAGTGTGCGCAGCGAGCGCTTTTTGTATGGTAAGCGACGTTCGCAAAAGCAAAAGATTCTGCAAGCAAAAAGCCACGAAAATAATCAGAAAATAAGAGACCCTTGGGTACTTTGTGAACGGGGTTTTTGTGCTGTCCAAGTGATTGGAAATGCGGCCTGTAACTATATAACGGCATAAATTCGCAGAAGTGAATATATACACAAACAACCACACGTATATGATAATATGTATATTTCACTGTCGAAAAGCTTGTTTGTGCAAAAGGTTGCTGCTCGAAAATGTATCAGTGCGCCCAAATAAGCACAAAAGCCAACAATATGAGTGTACAAAAATAACAAATTAATAACCAAACCACCTTCGCTTTATACGCATTGTTGTTGTGGTGTGTTTTTTTAGAGCATTCTACTCGCTTGTGGGTGTTTGGTTTCGCCAAATTGCAATGGCTTCGCACTCGAAGTGTTAATGAAAGGCACACAGAAGAATGCGAGCAAATTAGTGTGGTTAGAAAAATATGGAAAATCATAAGTGCAAAAACAAAAAAAAAAAACAAAAAAGTTATTAAAAACAGTAGCAACAAACAAAAAACAACAATAAACAAATAAAAAATCAGCAAATGAAATGAAAACGAAATCGAAAATAGTTTAATGCAAGAAATATTCATTGAATGCGCAAAAAGTATGCCCGCGCGCTCATTACATACCATAACTATATATAGATTTATATAAACACACATATTTATATATGCAGGAACAGCTAGCAAAACATATGCTTTTATTTGTTGTTCGTGTTTTTCCCTCATTTTTTCATGAAATAGTAACACGAGGTCAATTTGTGGAAGCCAGTCTGGCCAGCTAGTTGTGGCTCGCTGCTAAAGCGGCATAGCGCTGTGTTTAAAAGCTACATTAAAGTGAAAGGAAACAAAGTCGCAAACGGCTGCGGCAAAAAAACATTACAAAAATGCTGAAATGAAATTAGTTTGCAGCAAAAATTTAATTTATTTCAAAAGCGTTGTATTAACTTTGTACTTGTACTTGCGACTGAGGGAGATTTCCACGGCTGGTACGGACGGGTTGAATTGTAGACAATTTTACACTATGCATGGTTATTTTTTGAAATATATGCGTACATATAAATGTATATAAATACATATACCACATTTTAATTTATAAAAAATATTTTTAGTAACAAAAAATAACCCAGTAACGTCCAAACATGTTTTTATTTATTTAATATATCGAGCTCCTTAAGCACCAAAAATTATAATACAATTTATTGTTGTTTTTTCATCAATAATATATGCATTTGCTGCCTTCGTTACAAAAGAGTTAAGCAACAAACTTGAATTTTTCTTAGGAACTTCTTTTAAAAGTACTTGGCTCGAAAGACTTAAGCGACATACTTCATATTAGATAGATAGAAATTAATTTAAGTTTTGCACTGCGATCTATGTCTTATATCATGTAGGAGATACATATATATCACATATTTTCACACAGGTCCAACACTCTAAACAATTTAAGGAGCCTGCTGGGCGCGTTGAAGGTGATATGATGCCTGTTCACGTAGATGGATCCAAGAGTCTTCAGACTTCATAATATTTTTGACCTCACTATATTATAAAAATATACCAATAGACGACTGAGACAGCAAACTTCTATTATTTGCCATTTCTGTACAAAAATTACATTCAGACAGAAGACTTAAGCAACAAACCTGAAAATTATATTGTGACTATGATTCAGTTGAAGAAGATTAAGTATAAGAACTTGAAATATGAGAAAGCCTGCAAATATTGAAAACAAAAATTTAATCGATTTTCCGCTTAATTTTTTTTATGGAAAAAAAATGTAGAATACATTTTTCCGCAAAGATTTTGAAGTTAACCGGCTTTTAAATAAAAAATAAAAAATTTAAAAATAAAAAAAAGTATACCTTTCAAATTCAAAATTTCAAAAAGCCAATAAAATGCATTATTTTACATATAAAATACCAACGCTAAGTAGCGACATTACCCCTTGTAGCTTTTTAGCTTCTATTCCAAAACATACAAAAGACTTAAGCAACGAACTTCAGTTAAATTTTTGGAAACTTCAAATGATTCTAGACTGAAAAACAAGAAAGAACGTTTACTTCTTCTGCTCTGCAGCTAAAATACCCAACACATTTGCAATTTTTATAGCCTAGAAGGATATAAAAAGACATTCTCCTTCCTTTTTAATGAACATTTTATATGACAGCTATATTCTCTAATGCACCGATCCGAACAATTTATCTGGAGACTACA
Organism: Bactrocera dorsalis; assembly: GCF_023373825.1. Classification (NCBI taxonomy): domain Eukaryota; kingdom Metazoa; phylum Arthropoda; class Insecta; order Diptera; family Tephritidae; genus Bactrocera; species Bactrocera dorsalis. Next base: position 58,038,345 of record NC_064306.1, on the reverse strand, counting down.
GCGTGGCTTTGGAAAATATATTGTGTAAAAATTTGTGAACATATCTCGTCAAATAAAAAAGTTTTTCTTACAAGAACTTGATTTTTAATGCTCAGTTTGTATGGCAGCTATACGATATATGCTACAATAATCCAATCTGCACAATCATATTGGAGCATGTAGGCCAGTAATGGGCAATAATCCACGCCAAATTTTGTGAGGATATCTTGTAAACTAAAAAAGTTGTCCATACAAGAACATGATTGATGATTGAGCGATCAGTTTGTATGGAAGTTAAATACCGCTGTGGTCTCGGACTAGTTCGCGTTTATAGAGAAAGACGAACAGATAGGCCGGCGTGGTTAAATCGCTTGGCTCGGGACGGTGATTATATATAAATGATACAAATAGGATATAGGTACTTTATAGGATATAAAGCCCCTCCTTGAGAGTGCCACAAACTTCGATTATTCTCCAATATTTTTTAAAGAATAAATACCTTTTACACATTGCATAAAATAACTCTGCTCAACATGTTTGAATAGCAAAGTACAACAAAAAACAATTAGAAATATGAAGCAACATTATTAAAATATTTCTCTAACTATATAAATCGACATTTATATACACATACAGTGTCATATAAAATTAGTGACAGTGCAAATAAGAACTGACTGATTAATGACTGGATTTCAAATTAAATTTCAAATAAATGTACATGTATATCCGGTACAGTACCCGTTTTCAAGCTTAGTGCAAATGGGTATTCATTTAATAAACTAAAAAGTCAGCAACTATATTTTTGCAGACCACACTGCCAAGCAAATGATTTTCTAGTATTTGAGAAATATTTTGAATATAACTGAGCTTGTATAATTCGACGTTTTCGTTTGTCTTCGATAATAAATTGATCGCCTGGCTGTGTTCAAATCGACCTTAATGGTCCAATTTAAAATATATTCTACTTGATTTATACAATGCTACCTTACTCGAGAATTTTGATGAATTTTCCAATATTGAAAAATTGTTTATGGACGCAATTATCATATTGCTTTTTTTCTATAGAGATTTTAAAATTAATTTATTATAAAAAAAATAATTAGTTAATTAATTTTAACTGCAATTTTAATAAGCATTTGTTAGCTTGTATACATATATATAATATAAAAATATATGATTGCTATTTCATATCAGGCTCGAAGGACCAAAATAAACAGAAACTATCAATTTCTGCTGTGTGAGAGTTCACTTTTGACTCTATGATAAGGAAATTTTCATGTTCATATTTCTATAACCAAATATATATAAAAATTAATGTTTTGGTATTGTATTTTCTTTAGCATCAATAACTTGCTTTCTTATTAATAACATGAAATATTTTAAGCCAAAAAAAAATTAATGGATTAGATTTTTTAATGTTTGTATCACATGTGTGGATTGGAAGTAAGGATCACTTAAGTGCTGGAACATGTAGGAACCTTATATTTTGCCTTCCATTACCGAAAGTTAAATCTGGAATATGCTTTTCGAAGCAATATTTTTCACTAGAACATTTATATTAAATTATAACTCAACCCCTTTTGGCAAAGCCTTTTGACATGAAGGTGTTTGCTTTACTATGGAAATGTTTTCTCTAGCAAATCTTAGAAAGTTGGATGTTAAAACAAATAAACCTTTTAATTGATTAATACGGGTATATAGTCAGATAATAATAAAAAGTAGATGAGCGTAGCTTTAAGCCAAAAAATACACATAAAATTCCTATTTCTTTCCTATTTTCTATCATACCTGTTTCCAATTTATGCAGCCCTCAGAGGTTCCAAACCGCTTTTTAGGCTCCAAAATATTTTTCGATATATTTTGACTTTTTTTAAATGAGCTTCCAATAAATTAAATTACATTTCTACATATAATTTAGCATAAAGTTGGTCTTTTGTTTTATGTGGCTAAGCTTAGAAGGAGTGCTTCTGTATATTTCTTGTTCTAAACAACATATCAATAGTAAGAATACGAGGCATAAACGAGTTGACGGTTTGGTCTTCAGGTCAAGTTTCTTCAAATTTTGAGGTAGAAAATATCCAACATAATTTTATATTGGCATTTATGTATTAGCATATATTGAAATTAACAAAAAAAAAAACCTTTTTACATTTTGTACCTAAATGTCTCTCCATTCTTTACTTTGAATAATATTATATGTAGTTAACTATCTTGTTTAATTTGAGCTGAAATATACATCCATCCTACAGGACGTCATCGCTTAAGGGCGTGTTGATATCTAATTTTGCTACTTCATCTAGTTCCTTGAACTGCGTAGCTTCTATATATTTAAGACAAGCTCTAGTTAAGGCTTTAAAGAAGCATAAGAGGTGTTCCAGCATCTCTCTCATTTATACTTCATTGCACTTTCTGCATTTATCGTCGTTACTTATGCCCATCCGTCTCGCATGTAATGCCTTTCTTTCGAGAACTTGTGAGCTAAAAGCCTGAATTTCGTATTTTTTCATGCGCTTAGGTCATTCCATCTCGCATTGATCCGTCTGTCAGACCTTTTGGAAATTTCATTGCCTATTGTTTTTGGTTATTTCCATATTTTCTGTTCTGTTTTTGTAGCCACTCGATTGGCACTTTTCATACTGTTATTTCGCAATTTTTGCTTAACCAGGATTCCTTTGTGACCTGGAACTGGTATAATCAAAGTGTAGTATCTGCTCCGACTATGCAATTAAGAAGAAGCAATTTTTCCTGTATTCAAATAATCTTAAGGGATCAATGAGGAATGATCCTTGTAATCCGTTGATCAAAAAATACATATTACCTTAGCTTGGTATATGCGCAACATAACTTATGAATTTTTCAGGTATTTCTTCACTCGTCTTAATAATTTGGTGGTTGACAAAATAAATTTGAAAATTATGGTTTTTATTACTTTTTTCATTATTGACTATTCTTAATACCTCTGCTATAACAATTTAATAAAAATATTTGGTGACTTTTGGACTTCCACCTTGTTAAGTCTTTGTCTCTACCGAATATAGCAAAGTCTTACGAATGGTTGCTTCGTCTATCGCACAACCCAAATAACACTCCCTAAGCAGGTTTTTGGTATAATCAGATTTCTTTTTAAACCTTTACTATTCTTAATACCTCTGCTATAACAATTTAATAAAAATATTTGGTTTTTCTTAATTTTGGGTACGAAAAATTCGCACAAATCTGCAATAGTAAAGCCTCATAGTCTCTTAGCTTGGAACTTAAGTAAGAAAATAAATAATCTCTTCAAATTTGACGTAAATTCAGTAAGATTTAGACAAATTCGCAGGCTACTTATTTCAATAAAGTTCCTTATACTTGTAATAATTCTTAATAATTTGTATAATTTTTCATAATGCGCGCTGAGAAGTTAATAATTAATACTTTTTTAGTTAAACTTCGCTTAGAAGAACCTTTCAAATGTCCACTTTTATAAAAGCTGACCTTGCAGAAAGATTTAAACAATTTGAATTAAATTCGCATCAAAGCAAAATGCATATAATTTTCGCCAAGAACAATTTAAGACATTAGCCATATTTTAGTGAGATTTATAAGACTTCTAGCATACAGCCAACAAATTGCAAACTTAATTTGCCTGAAGTGCATAAAAGCCATCACTCAACTCCAGCTGCAGCTGCCCGCCAGCCAGTCAGCTAGTTGAGTATCTGAGCATAGAAAGCGTGGGGAAATACAAACATTTTTGCCGACTGCAGTAAATTCATTAAACTCTGACGCCGACAGATCACATCAGCAAAGACAATAACTCAAAAGACTTAAGGCACGAACTTCATTGTGTAGCAAAGTGTAATCAAAATGCAAAGGCTGTGAAAATTTCTCACTGCAAAAGTGCAAACAAACACAATTCAATTTAATATCCATTCGATTCCCTTGCATTTAGCGAATTCATGAAGATTTTTGCATTTTGTGCATGCGAAAAATTCAAGCGAATTCGCCCATTTTAAATATGTGCGGTTGTTTGACCCAAACGCAGCCTTGAATGTATGCTATGTTTATAATATGTATTTATTTGAGTGTTTGTGTGTTTTGCAGAGACACAACGGCAAGTGAAGTGAAAAAATTTACCAACAATAAAATCAAATAAATGTACGAATAAATAATTGTTGTGAAAAATACAGGCACTTGTATTAAAATAATCGAAAAAAAGCCGCAGACAACAATAACAACAGCAATAACAAGTGTGGATTATCAAATAGCAGCGAATAAATTAATTACGCGCGCGATCACACACGATCGTTTAAAGTGAGCTGGTGAATGGCTGAAAATGTGAAGCCGAGCGCCAAAAGTCAAACTGCAATAGCAACAGCAACAACAACAACAATCGATTGTTGCTCACATAATCGCCACAGCGACTAAAGTTTTAGTTGGTCAAGCAGCCAGAAACAGGAGACAAATATAAAACAAAAAAAAAATTTAAAAAAAAACAACAACAAATAAGAAAAAAATAAAATTGAAAACAACAACAACAAAACGCATTAACGAAAATAACGAGTGTAACAGCATTTAATAGCGGCCAGCGATTTGCCAACGAAACGTGCAACGCAGACGAATAACGAAAATCGTCGCGACAATAGCAACAACAACAGCAACGGTTGCATATAAGCGGGCACAAGCAACAAAACAAACAAAAATATGTTTATGTATGTGTTGGCGGAGCGACTTTAAGTTATTTGCACTAGTATTCGCGCGTTGCAGCGGCGCCAGCGCAAAAAAATCAACAACAAAAAACACAAAAAAAAAACCAAAAACTTAAAATAAAAAAATTAACAATTTTTTTGAAAATAAAAAATTAAAAAAAAAATTTTAAGTGACAAAAAATTAAAATAAAATAATAAAATTACAACAACAATAAAATCAAAACAAATAAAACAAACCAACAACTGTTTGCCTTTTTTTTGCGTGTCGCAGCTCCTACATCATTTCCATTGGCCAAACAGTTCAACAACATCGCGCAAGTGGTCTGTGCGCCGGCCAAACACGACAGCTGCACCACTTGCGGCCAGCGCAAAAACAATCGATTGCCTGCAACAAGCTGTGGCAAGCTCATCAACACGCTTTACCCTTGCAGTGCCACAAATTTTCCACAAAAACAAAAGCAACTCGTATAATTTCGAAACAAATTTTGGTGAAATTCGCACAACTCCCGACAGCAGGCGCATTGAAGTGACTACAATGAAGCGCCAGCAACAACAACGACACCAACAACATATGCACACTGCGGCTGCAGTTAGTCAGCGCAAATGTCAAATGTCCACGCAACGTGCGGCGTTGTCGCTTATGCTGGCCAAGCTGTCAGTTGCATTGCTGTTGATTTCTTCATTGGCCGTTGCCAACTGTCAAGGTAAGTCATACGCATTTTTGTTGTTGTGGAAAAGGAAAGTAAATGCAATTATAGCTAAGTACTTGAATATATATGTACGTATATGTGTGGAGTAAAATCTCTTCATCGACTGATATGGAATCGTATATTAAATATATTACTGTATTATGGTATATAGATTTGTTACAGGCTCAGGGGTTATATGGCTTTTCTTTTTTTTTTTTTGAAAAAAAAAAAAATATTTTAAACTTGGCCATTGCTATGAAAACTGAAATTAGGATTTTTGGGAGACATTTAAAAAAATAATAAAATTAGTTATAAACGAAAAACATCCGTCGTTCAAGTCTTCGAAAATTGAATCTCAAAGACCTGTATATAATTTCATTAAGGACGATTGAGTAGTTCTCGAGAGTTCTCTTGCCAACCGACTCTAGAAACATCAAAACAAAACGTCTAAAGACGGTGCACTTAGCCTAGCTAGCCTCGAGCGCACAACTTCTCAAGGCTGTATCTCCGAAACAATAACTTGAATCAATTTGAAAATTTAAGACAATATTTTTTAAGTATTGCAAAATTTAATAAGATAACAAAGAATATCGATTTTTTAACCCCTTAAACGCATGTAATCCTTTAAGTCGACACATGATGGTCGTTTGTTCCATATTTTAGAAGTTTTTGACTTCAAAAAATATTTTAAAGAGGGTAATATGGATCACCCATCAAATCTAACCTTACCTACCATAAAGATTTTTTTGTGGATACTGTTTTCTGAATATGGCTTTTACTCATTGACATATCGTTTCTCAACACTTCATTCTTGTGATGAGGGTCTTCATCTTTGCTTACAAGTAGAACAACCCAAAATTTGAAAATACTTTAATATCTTGAAAGAAGTTACGTATCAAAAAAACTTCGTAAATTTAAATTGGCTACAAACTTCTGAACTTTTTAAGAAAAAGATTTATCAGATGATAGTCAAGTAGTCAAGACGAACTACCAAGATGGCTGTGTAAAAACAAACATCAGACGATTTTGTGTATAATTATAAGATGTAAGGCTACCCTGATCTGAGATTATGGTATTATAGATGCATTTCCTGGACGTTTATTAATGATACCATATGTTCCACCTTATCAATATTAATATTTTGTAAATATGAGTTACTTATGAAATAGTCAAAACATCTATTTTGTTAAGATTGTGATGGTTTTCGTGAATAAAATAGGTCACAAGTTCTCATAGAATCACTGACAAATTTATCGATGAGTTCTTTGAAAGCTGAAGAACCTGATTGCACTCAATTGCTAATTATAGGTTGGTTAACGCAGCTGAAATCTCTATGTGTAGCACTAACGAAAGAGATCTAACTGCTTCGTGACTGTCCATGATGCTTCAATCTCAGCTTTCCATTTACAAATTCTCTTCTTGCCTGAAAAAATAAAAAAAATTACCGGCAACCAAATCGGGAGAAATTGTTTAATTTACTGGGTATCATTTGTGATAGTCTCGATTGTGATTTCATGCAGTATTTATTTTGCATATACACTGCTTTCATCAACTCAGATATTCATGAGCGATGCGTTCAAATCGTTTTTAAGTTATCTTTATCAGGTCAACTATCTCTACCAACGTCATTTTTGGGGTCATTAAAAGCAATGGTAATTTTTGGACTTTCACTTTGGTGGTAGCTTGTGGTGCTTCAATGGCCTCTAGGGAATTCAGCAAAGCCCTTACGAATGATTGCTTTGACTTGCGAAGAATCTGAATAGCACTCACCAGGCAGGTCTTTGGTATCAACAGAGTTTATTTTCTCCCAAAAAATAGTACTACAAAAACAACCGAAATTTCAATATTTTCACAATACAATCAATCTTACGTCCCTCAAAGGCTCCATTTCATAAGCAAATTCTCAGGCAAATGTGTAACTTCGTGTGTTCTTCGTCTTCTGAAAGTTTCAAATTCATTAATTTTAATTACTTATTTTTCTTTCCATAAATAAATAAAGAAATAATGTCAAATATTAAATTAATAGTTAAAGAACTTAAGTACCAATTATCACTAAAGATGTCTACCTATTAGTGCAGTAAACGCGTAAGGCTGTGAATGATTGGCTTGTAAGTCTATTAAGACCAGGTAACAAATATGCAGTAATACCGTGAAATCTTGGTATATATGGTTTTTGTAATAATTTTGACTCGTCCGACACTAGTCGGCTCGATTTTTTATGTGATGCGTTTGTAGGTAGATAGGGAGGAATGCACATCGGCTTTTGCTTCTGATGAAGTTCAGCAATACTTAAAATTTTATATGTGCAATTTCTGACTTCTAAGATATCCTTAAGAAATTTCAACTGATAGTTGTGATTAATTTCCTTTAAAAAGCCTTGATGTTCTGAAGATGTTCTGTAGCCTTTTCCTATAACTATTAGCAGCTTCTAGAATAGTCGTTGTATACTATTCCCCGTGTAATGACATGTCTGCCAATTTGTTTGTGACCTGTTAGCACACCTACTAGAGTCATTATGTCATCCCTCATTCCTTTTGAATTTTATTAGTCGGCATGCGCGGTCCATATTCCATTCCTGCCACGTTTGTCTGCTTGTTGCGCAAATTTGGTATTGCCTGCACCTAGACTCGACTACATATCGCTCATTTGCTGCAAGACCGGCATAAGTCAAAAAAAATCGATTCTCCATAAAACGCGTTTAAAAGTTTTCAACTGACTACAACCTTACACGGTGACTCCAACCTTACACCTCTTCTCAAGCGGAGCATATAAGAGGTATTCATATGAATTTTTCACTCAACACGAAGTATGATATAACGAACAATTCTGCAGCATTAACTCAAAAATCACGTTTTTTGATTTATGCCGGTCTTGCAGCAAATGAGCGATATGTTTATGATATGTTTGTTGAATAAATATCTACAAGTAGTCAGAGGCATATACCGTCAACTAAAATACAAAACAACGTTTCATCAGAAAAGTCAAACTTGTGTTTTTTATTGCTTACGATTCACTACATCTTATCTTTATATATATAAATCTCCTGACCGTGTGTTTGCATTTGAACTGCTCTAAAACGGATGGACCGATTTTGATGAAATTTTGTGTGCATGTTCAAGGAGATTCGAGAATGGTTTAGATTTACAATTTGGTGCACTGGAAAATGTTTTTTTAAATTAATTTTTCATTTGTAATTAATTGCTAATTTTAAATGTTTGACCGATGGATGGCGCTACCATCGCAGTATTCAATATTCAAACCTTAAATTGGCGTAAACGTGCATTAAAGAAAACGATGCCAAAGTAAAAGGCGACATCTGTAGATCAAGTTTTCATATTGTGGACAGAGTTGTTCGTCCTTAAGTAATAAATTGGGTCATTCAATACATCTATGGGTAGCTATAATATTTTTTTCATACCTGCTAACTATTGGAGGGGGTATCTTGACAGGCAATTTACAATTGCAAAAGGTCTGGCATAAAAAATAGTGGCATAACTGAAGTGTTGATAAAAAGGTCTATTAAAATTTGAGATGTACAGAAATCTTTTCGAAGCATTGCACAGAGCAATGCAATATTTAAACGGGAACGATGAATACATATATGCGTTCAATTTCAAACTGATCCTTCCTTAAAATTGCTAAATATTAGGAATGGTAGAATAGAACTGCAATCAAACACACAATGCAATGAATTAAAACTAGCTCATTTATCATTCGATGAATAAAATACCACGGGCATCCCAAAAGACTGATGCCATAACCTTGCCAGCCGATTTTTTTGTCTTTTCACGCTTAAGAACCGTTTCTTAATATGCAGTCCACTAGGCTGACAATCGATTGGACTCGATTGATTTCACTGATGCACAGCCCAAATTATATAGTATTTTTACCCCAAAAACCAATTCTTTCTTAAAGCACGAAATTCTTTATGATTAATTTTTTTGTAAACTAACATAAGTTGCTTCACCAAAAATGCGATAATTTCTTAAATAATATTTATAATCTAACTAATAGAAATCATATAGATGGTATTAGTAGTACTACCTATGTAACAACCACAGTAAAACTTGGGCGGGTCCTCTAGTTACATATATGTAGCATAAAATGTTCAGCTTCCGCTATCAGATAAAACCAATATATAACTAATATGTAACCAATATATAACTAATATGTAACCAATATATAACTAATATGTAACCAATATATAACTAATATATAACTAATATGTGACCAATATATAACCAATATATAACTAATATATAACCAATACATAACCATTTGATAACCAAAACTCAAATTTTTTTTCAATATGAGTGGTTTCTGTTATATTGCTTCTCCTTCGCCTGTAAACTTATGAAAAGTGATGATACGCTATTTTGCATTTTAGGGGACGATAAAGGAGTTTATCTTAATCTGAGTTCTCTCTTGAAGAGTGCTACCTGCTTTGACTAGTTCGTTGCTGCACATTTACCAGAAATATCGCTGTATTCTGGAATCCATGGCAATTGTATGGTGAAGAGGGATGTTAGAGCCAATAAGAAGACATTTTCATGTGATAAATGTGTAAAGAAATGTGAATATAGACAAACCGATATGGGTTTCAACTTATATAGAAAAGTTTCAGTACGGGGTCTACTTAAACGATAGGTGGAATTTTCCTGAAACTCCATCAAATCCATACTTCAAACTGATCTTTAATAATCTAAGATAACTTAAAGTAAATATCACTTTCAGCAAAATATTTAATAAACTTCAGCAAGCGTTCTTACTAAAAATCCACTTAAGTTCGCATGTCAAAATTATATCAAAACGGCAATTAAGCAAATCATAACTTCTAAACTGAGAAAAAAAAACTTAAAAACGCGACTAAAGTCGGCAACAACAAAAATGGTATAGAACACCCGCTGTTGGGCAAGAATTTTGAAAACGGAAGCGCAAATTGGCTTGCTAATGGCATAGAATGCTACAAAGTTTTAGCTGCGAATTGTGTAATTTTCCCCGCGCACATTTTTCACCACAATTCGCACAATTATGCGCATGCGCTGTGTATTACAACATAACTGAATTTTTTTTCTTCGAAAATTAAATAAATTTTGTAACAAATGAGCGATGTACAAACAAAGAACTAGCCATAAAAGTGAGTAGTAGCAATGAACTAATAAATATATATATTTGTTCTTTTAGCATGACATGCGCGAGTGAGTTTTTGAGTTGAGTGGGCGGCCGCTCGCACGCATGCGCACAAAGCCAAAGCAGCTAAGAACTGTTGCCGCTTGAATAATTTGTACAGAAATGGTAACAGAAGGCAGAGAACTTAAAAATAAATATAAATAAATCAAAGAAATTTGAATTTCACAATTTTTTTTTAATTTTTGCCAAAAGAGCTGAAAGCGGCGAGTCAAGTATTACGTAATATTGGTTATTGCTGACTAAGACTAAGTGAGCATTTCGGTGGTTACTTTTGTAGAATTCTTAATAAAATTTATGAAAAATACAACAACAAATAAAAGAAGCTTGACACAAAAGTTCAAATCAATCATACACTGTGCTGCCACTTTTGTTTTCACTAGCGGCGCCTATTATTCGAAAGATCAGGCTAATAAAAAAACACCCTCAAGATAAATATAGAAAACTAGAAAACACCGAAAGCGAAAAAAAACAAAAAAAAATCTAAAAAAGTAAAAATTTTGAACAAAAAATTCGCGCTAGACACAAAAGCTCACAAAACAAGTTGCCGAAAGCAAATTACACACACACACATACATACATGTGTTCCTATGCATGCATCAATTATTTACAGTTTTTCGAAAACCGGTGCCAAACAGCACATTACTTTTATTTTCAATTTGTTTATGAGCCCACTTTTTTTGTGTTGTTGTTGTTTTTATTTTTCGCTTTATGGGTTTCGTATCGATTATTGTTCGCCTGCCGGGCAATGAATCAGGCGTTGTGAGCGCAAAATTTAACGGAAAAGAACTCGCAAAACCAGAAACAGCAACTAGCCACACACACACACACACACACAAACAAACCACGCAGTTGATGAGAAATTTTGCATATTGTTTTTGTTGTTTTATGAGCTGTTTAGCGGTTTTACTTGCTTAGTTGCAGCGTTGCAATTGACTTGTCGCGCCATCGGCTGCTGACTGCTCGCTGTTGGAAGTAGGAAGTGTGTGGTCTGAAGGATATTCAAATCTCATTGCATCGATGTTGCAACGTGTTGTTATTGCAGCTGATTTTATTGCACTTTTAATTGCGCCAACTTGCAAAACTAGTCGCGGCGTGAGCGTGTAATTAAAAGTAAAAGTTCGATTGAAAGCGAAAATGTGTGTGTGTTTGTATGTGTGTATGGTGGAAGACGGTGGCAGAGTGTCACATGATATATGTATGTATGTATGTGCGCGTAGAGGAGTGGCTTTAATCGCTATTTGCTCTAGTATGTTGCATTATTAAATGCCATTTAGTACTAATATGTTCATAAAGTGAGCAATATGTTATATAATATATTAATATATAATGATTTATATATTATGTGTACATAAATGAACATATTATTCGATTCTGTAATCGATCACAATTAGATTGTATTAAAATCAGTTGAAAAAATACAAAATGTGGTTGTGTAATAGTTATAATAGCTTCTTGGTTACTTCCTGCAGTAAATAACTCGTTTTTATGAAATTTAATTTAAAAAATATTCTAAAATATACAAAAATGCTTTGACTAAGAAACATTTTAGTGCTACAAAAGAATTTAGTTTCTTGAACAATGTTAATCAAGCAAAATCTATTGGCAAAAAAAATTAGTATTACCAAATAATTTTAGGTGTCCATATAATATGAAATTTTGAAAAAAATATATGATATGCATATATCGACAGTATATATCTGTAAACATACCATCACATACACATCCTATAATTTTAACACGATATTTCAAGTAATTTTCGAGTTACAGCCTTATAATGTGTAGCCGCTCAGTTCAATCAGCTAAGTTATTTTCAATATCTTTAAACGCGTTCTCGATAAATCACTATTCGATTTTGACGCAGTGAATACTTTAAGACAAACGATTCAATCACTAATAAAATGTTTATACATATTTTATATACTATACTTGTATGTACTATGTATGTACTCCACACATGTACATTTTTAGTCCGCCATTCACTGACTTAACAGTTTTTCTGGCAAGCCAAAAGCGATCAAAATTAAAGGCAATATTCAAAATTTTCTCTCAAAAAATTAGGGTAATTTTATCAATTTTGGAGTCACAAACATACGCCACCGTATGGACAATATCATCTAAAAAAAAAAAGTCTGAAATCACGGTGGTAGCGGAGGAGCTTGTTTTAGCGCCATCGCAGATCGCGTTTAACTAAAATTTGTAAAATTTTTCTTTTAAATATATATAAATTATTAATTATTATTATTATTAATTAAAGTTTCAAAGCAATGAATACAGCAGTTTTATTTAGTTTCCTTCACTGATACTAGAAGATTTGAATTTAGTGATTAAAAAAGCGAGCAATATTTTCAAAACTACCTATCATTGGGTAGTCTAAAAAGTCTTTTCGCATTTATAATCGATCTTCAACAATTGTTTTATATATGTATATGATGAATTTTAATAAGCCAAATATGTACCATATTGGTCCACTTTTTACCATTTTTGCGCTAGAAACATTATTCCATCAGTGTAAAACTTTTCTGGTTTCTCAGCGAAAAACTGCGACAAGTAATTTTCATAGGCTTTTCTTGAAGCAAACTTTACGCCATTAAGGGAGTTCTGTATTGACCGAAACAAATAGTATTTCGATGGTGCTAAGTCAGGGCTATATGGTGGATGCATCAAAACTTCCCAGCCACGCTTTCCCAGTTTTTGCCGAGTCATCAAAAATGTGTGGTCTAGCAATGTTCTGATGAAAGACAAAACCCTTTCTACGAAGTTGACAATTAAGTAATGAGACTGATTTTATTGCCGCGCTTGTGGTAAACCTATGACCTTGAAATTCCCATTCTCTTTTTTCGGCATCCCTCCCCTCTCCATTGATACTTATTTGTATCATAGCTCTAGCTTGTTTAATTCGCCTGCTGAATCGTTTTGTTGAGTACCACTGTTTTTCTTAAAAATATATTGTCATCATCAAACTCTGTTTCTGTCTGAGACTTACCTAGATGAATATATTAATATGTGATTGAGTAAATGTGTTTCACCCATGGAATCGAGATCCAATTATTTACCATATAAGTTATTCAGCTTGAGATAGGTAGATGGAAAGTTTGTACAGAAACATCAAACGATACAGAATAAGGCTCTACGAGAAGGTTTAAAACAATTAAAAAATTTATAGAAATTATAGGAACATAAAATTACGATTTTAACTCAATTGTGGACATAAAGTTTATTGCCTGGATAAGTAAGCTTTAATAAATTTTCGATATGAACTACATGAAATTCATCTTTTTATCAATATGAGATCTATACGAGGTCATTAGTGAACGCCTTTGAATATTACTCGGTGTCCAAAAATACCGTATACAATATTTGTACTTCTTCCCAAACAAAATTTTGTGAATATGATATAAGGCTTACAATTTACCACGATTCAATTTTTTTTTAAAGCTTGAGAGAAATATGTTTCAAAGATGAACTGAATGCTTTTAAAATGCTGGACTACATCTGAATAGTTCGGATAGCAAATCGGTTTTTTGCACCCATTTTCAATTGAAATTTATCATAGATATTCCTTTCTCCTTAGAGATGTAACGAGCGCATAATTTTTGTTGAACTATTTTTGAGAAATGATTATGTCAAAAAAGGCGCATAAGAAGAGCAAAAGTTAGCTAATAACCTTAAAGTTATAGAACTGCAAATTAGCCAGGTATATTTTTTATGTACATAAGCTAATTTGAACCAATAAAATCGATATTTTTGTTTTTGGCTCACCATAATATACATACATATATATTTGGCTTCGGCTCCTCGACCATATCTCATTTGTAAGCCTGCTTTACCCAATTCATTAGCGTTTCCTTAACTTTTCATATCCTAAGGGATATCAATTGTCAGATATTGCTTAAAAGTATACTGCTTTAGCAAAGACAAAGTATATCCAGTTGAATTAAAAACTGAACTTAAGTGGACCGAGAAACTTTCTGAATTTATAACAGAACTAGCTTTAAAGCTGATCATTTTCGGCCAAGTTCACTGTCAGTCTTAACATTTTGAAGCCGAAGTTCAGTTCTATCTAACCAGTTTCATTGCAGTTAATTACATAATTTTTATTCTACATATATACATATGTACATAAGCAGCAATATGCCAAGTAATATGAATCTTAATGGATCTGATACATAATTTCACATACATCGCATATTTAAGTACGCGTATATATATATAAAGAGGTGTTAAAAAAAATATAAATTTCATAAACTAATCACTGCGCCCCTGACCTTCATGCTCTGTCGAGCCGCTCATGTGAGCTACATATTCTTCTTTTTCGTTTACTTTTTGCAGCACTTGTGATTTCAATGCACATGCTCTTTGGCTTCATTCTTAATGATTACAAACAAACTTAGCACTGTTTTTGTTACGCTCAAATGCGATCTTCGCGTGCATACATGTGGTTACAGGTAGTTCGCTGACTAAATTAGTCGGCGCCGAAACTGAGAGTGATCATATGTGCTCCAATAACTCAACTAAAGCGCTCTAAGGTAAGTGAAGTCAACAAAGCCGAAATGAATTCTTTACATTTTTTGACAACTCGAATGTCAGTTGGTGCGTTGCTTGCGCAATTTCTTATTTACAACTTCTGTTATTATGCAATCAGAGCGTACTTGCACGTCAAGTAATATGATATGTTGAGGACTCCACGGCGAAGGCGGTTGAAGCTAATGCGCGTTTAATTATAAGTAACTGTTAATATAAATGGCGTGTAATGTTACATATAAATGCTGAAGTAGGGCAAACGTCTTGCGATAATTGGTGTGCAGCTTTGACTAAAAAGCTTTTATTGCGCTGGAACTAATTTGATAATTAACTGATTGAGTTATCGTCCGTTAAGTGGTGGGAAAAAAGTAATTTATTGTATGGAGCGTTTTAATGCCATTAGAAGATGTTGGAATTTCGTGCCGGTTTCAAATACAATTTTAAAGTATTTATATATACGAGGGCTGCTATATATACTAGTTCTGGCCTAATAATGAAAATAGGAATACTTATCAACGAAAATGGTTTTATTGTTTTCCAAAATATTCTTTATCAAGATTATACTTTTTTGCATGCGCTCAAACCAATTTTCGAAGCACTTTTTCCACTCCGATTGAGACACTTCCAAAACATGGTTTTTGAATGCTTCAACAGCATCTTCTGGCGACGAAAATCGTTGACCACGCATTATTTCTTGAAAAAGAAGTCATTGGGTGCCAAGTCAGAGCTACGTATATGATTTCCCCAAATGTATTACACTTAAGAATCTGTATACACAAAAATACCATAACTTTTCACTGCTCCGTTTACATTGCCGATTTGTGCAGAGTAGAAAATTTCCCCAAAAATTTCCCTCAGGGTTTTTTTTCTCTTCAAAATTTGCATTGTTGTAAGCAGTACTATCAGTTAAAAAATCAAGGGAAGGTAATTTTTAAAGGTATTTGTGAAAATTCAGAATTTTCCATATACAACACACATAAAAAATCTATATTCGCCAAAAATACTATAACGCTTGTGCCATTCCAAATAAAGTTGTTTACATTGCCAATTTGTGCAAAGCATAAAACATCCCAAAAATTTCTCCCGGGATTTTTTTTTCCATTCAAAAGAATTGTGTTGTTATAAGCAGTACAAAGACTTAAAAAAACAAGTGAAAAAATGCAAAAATAAGGTTTTAGTTCTCAAGCACTTTTAAAAAATTGTCATGACTCACACCTCAACTAAACAGAGAGTACTTGCAACTGCCACTCAGTTCACACAAAGTCAGCATTAGCTGCCTTACAAAAAGCGCAAGCAAATAATTGTAAAAAACTTTCAAAACAATACAATTTGTATCAGGAAGCGTAGAAGCCACAAAAGCGTTGCAAATTTATAAAAACACAGCCAAAACACATATGTACGTCCAGCTGCGTGTTCGCTTAGCTGCCGCAAATTTTTTCGGTATTTTGCATGCCAGTTAGTAGCTCATAACGAAACACCAAACAGGAACCAACAAAACACTATAATTTGCCGACCACTCCGAACACACAGCAGATCCCAACACTTTGCGGGCGAGTAATCAGTACTGAGTACGAGTGTTTGTTGTTTTGTTTGGAAAACGCCATTGTCTGCCTGCTAAATGCCGTCCAACAAAAGCGTGTAGCACGATGGCTAAATTTAGCCACGAATAAGCTAGTAAATATTCTGCTTTTAAGCTTTTGTGGTATACAGTGCTTTGACTGCATGCAAAATGCGCCGGAAAATAAACCAAAGCGATATCAATGTGTTGAGAACGAGAGCTACATATATGTATTTATGTTTTTATATGTATGCGAGTATATGTATATATTATGTATGTAAGTAAGCTCAAATGCACATAAGAACCAAGTACCAAAGTACTCCAATTACTTGTTTGCACTGTGTAAATTTTTACGAGCGCCTGAGGTGTGCTGCCTGCGCTTTTGTTGTTGTTTTGGCACAGTTACATTACAATTTACAATCGATTTAAACATATGTGCAGATATTTACATACAAATGTACGTCTCATAAATACATATGTATATATTATTTTTTCTCAATTACAAGAAAAGTAACACAAGTATATGTATTTAAGTTAAAATTCCGGTTAGTAAAATAAGCAGCAAGTTTGAAGTATATATGTAAAAATATAGTAGGGTGCATCAAATATAAAAAAATTTTAGTTGTGAATCTCTAAAACGTTTTCATTTGATATTCGGTTGGACTGAAGATAAAAAAGCGTTCAAAAATATAGGGTTTCTCAATAGGAATGATATGATTTCATTTCGGCCATTTTTAATATGTATGATATTTATTTTTTTTAAGTAGGGGGTAACATCAAAGCCGGAATGCGGAACTTCAATAAGCTTAACCAAACCCATTACCAACTCCAGACTCTCCCAGGGAACCGCCTGATTAAGTATTACTTCGGGGGAGTGATAAGACATTTAAGTCCCTTCTGTGGCACGGACAGATTTACGCTTAATCTGCTCTATATATATCAGTTTTGTCATCATTGAGGCTGCTACCAGTTCTCAGTGGATTGTACATGAGGATCGTCAAATTTTCCACCGTAGAACTTCAACTGAGTGTAGTTTTAAGTTATTCCCTTGTACTTACAACGTCCTGGAATCTCTACAGGTACCTTCTAAAGCACCCATGTCCACTTAGTTTTTGCGTTAGAGGTAGACATCCATGTTCCCAAGGAATCTGTCTATCCACGAATTGATGTCCGGTATCAGTCTGTGGGTCCACCGTCCTTTGAATGAGGTTTGCCACCCCTACTGGCATATTGTTAAGATTTTGACTCTACATTTCCTTTGAGCTCCTGTAGACGGCTCTGATAACTTGTATACTCGCTCGTTTTGCCACCCGGGATGCCAGTGGGCATCATACTGGCTATTACTTCGGCAGCATCGCTTGATATTGTTCGAAAATCACTGATAACTCTTAGTCGACAGTCTGTGCAATGTGCTTATTTGTCTGGCATATGCTTTAATGCCTAGCTACTGGATCCATATTGGAGCCGCTGATAATACAACCGATCTCATTACCTTTGCGTGCAGAAATCGCCGGCTGGAACTCAAGCAAATTCGAAATAACTTATAATAATTGTCATATGATATTGATGAGCGCATATGTTATACCGAGCCTTGATTACATTTGCCCCCTTTGCTGAATTGAAGGCATCCAGGGTGATCAGCAAGCAATATTTTTTGTTCCACTTTTCCATCGCATGTCACTTACCGCGCATTTCGCAATGTCAACGACATTGTTTAGTACGTCAATAGTGGACCTTTTTATTATAAATGTGTTTCTGATAATCCGCCAGCTTCCTGGATTGCTAATTTCAAGCGGTTTCTTACTTCGATTTCGAATTTGCAAATTGTGTCAGAGGTCGCTATGATGAAAATTTTTTCGGAGACATAAATTTGATCAGTCAGTTTGTGTCGCAACTATTTATGTGGCATAGTGAATCGATCTGAACCATTTTTTCCAATTTTTCATCATTTGCTTATATAATAAACAATTCCAAATTTTTTAAAGATATCTCGTCAAACGAAGAAGCTTTTCATATAAGCCCTTCAATCCGATCGTTCAGTTTATATGGCAGCGACGTGCTAAAGTGGTGCGGTCATGTCTAAGTCAAATCAGCTCATCACGCTGTTCATTCATAAATATATAAATTATATATATATAAATTAAAATATATATAGTATATAAATTAAAGGGTCTCGACGTTTTCTTCTGCGTATAACAAACTTCGTGACAAACTGAATTTACCCTGATCGGGATATAAAAAAACTTCAAATGGAGTACCATGTCGTATGAGCAACACAGAATTTCCAAATCGGTTGTATGAATGCTCAGTACATTTGATGCCTAACTTTAACTGCGTATAACTTTTAAAGGAAAATTTTTATGAAAAAAATTAATAAGACCTTTTTTGTAGGGCAGAAAATTTCGTATTAGAATATTGCTCCCTGAAAATTGTAGAATTATTTGTTTAATGCGAAATTTCAAAAATCCGAAGTTATTTATAGAGGAGAAGGAAAATGATTTGGCAATGTATAAATTGGAAATAAAGAGCTTGCTTAAGTTGGATACAATTTTTGAGGGCAAAAATTGAAACTTCTGGAGCAGTTTGTAAAAAATAAACTGCTTCGAAAATAACGGACACCCTAAAGTTACACATACAGTCGCAAATATCAAGTGTGGCTCAGTTGCCTCTTTTAGTTTAACGCCTGTTTCCATTACTGTTGCAGCTCAGTACACACTCGCCTTATTAAAATATATATTAAAGTATACGTAAGTCTGTACATTAATTAACAATAACAACAATAGAAAAAAAGCAATAGCAACAGCAACAATAACATAGTGCAGCAAACTAGCAAAGCACTAACCGACCAACTTGTTGACTGGCTGACCTTTAACGAACAGCTTAGATTACCAGCAAAAAGTGCTATTCAAATTTGAATTCGAGTTTGTGTTTGCAGCAAAATTGAAAACGAAACCGAAAAGAGAACGCTATAAATAAAACTATTTAGCCGCAATGATGTGATGGTAAGCAGATCAATCGCGCGCTTGAAGCTTAAAAAGTAAGTCAGTTAACTAAGTACACATGTGCGCAGACACCTCTGATTTGAAGTGAGCTAAGTGTGCGCATCGTAACTGGAAGTGGAGCTGTGACTATGGAGCTTATTTAGTGGATTCATTTACAAGTAGATGCTTATCGTACAATTTATGTATGTAAATGAAGTAAAGGGTGATTTTTTAAGAGCTTGATAACTTTTTTTTTAAAAAAAAACGCATAAAATTTGCAAAATCTCATCGGTTCTTTATTTGAAACGTTAGATTGGTTCATGACATTTACTTTTTGAAGATAATTTCATTTAAATGTTGACCGCGGCTGCGTCTTAGGTGGTCCATTCGGAAAGTCCAATTTTGGGCAACTTTTTCGAGCATTTCGGCCGGAATAGCCCGAATTTCTTCGGAAATGTTGTCTTCCAAAGCTGGAATAGTTACTGGCTTATTTCTGTAGACTTTAGACTTGACGTAGCCTCACAAAAAATAGTCTAAAGGCGTTAAATCGCATGATATTGGTGGCCAACTTACGGGTCCATTTCTTGAGATGAATTGTTGTCCGAAGTTTTCCCTCAAAATGGCCATAGAATCGCGAGCTGTGTGGCATGTAGCGCCATCTTGTTGAAACCACATGTCAACCAAGTTCAGTTCTTCCATTTTTGGCAACAAAAAGTTTGTTAGCATCGAACGATAGCGATCGCCATTCACCGTAACGTTGCGTCCAACAGCATCTTTGAAAAAATACGGTCCAATGATTCCACCAGCGTACAAACCACACCAAACAGTGCATTTTTCGGGATGCATGGGCAGTTCTTGAACGGCTTCTGGTTGCTCTTCACCCCAAATGCGGCAATTTTGCTTATTTACGTAGCCATTCAACCAGAAATGAGCCTCATCGCTGAACAAAAAAAGCGCGAAACACATTTCGAACCGAACACTGATTTTGGTAATAAAATTCAATGATTTGCAAGCGTTGCTCGTTAGTAAGTCTATTCATGATGAAATGTCAAAGCATACTGAGCATCTTTCTCTTTGACACCATGTCTGAAATCCCACGTGATCTGTCAAATACTAATGCATGAAAATCCTAACCTCAAAAAAATCACCCGTTATAATTATAAGCAACACATATGGAATGCTTAAGTAAGAATAAGTATAAGACATGTTCTATAGCAGCCCAGCTGTGATCTCTCCATATCAGCTATCTAAACTAACCTAACCTGCAATTTTTATATCTGCTTGCATATTTCATCTTTCAAATCTATCATTAATATTTTTCTTTAAGTTTTGAATAAATTCAATAATCTGGCCAAACCCTTGACATTAATTGTTAAAGCTATCACACGCCCTCTCGATAGCAAATTAATAATAATTTAGCACATTGTCACTTCAGGTATGGATGAACCGCCGAAAGCTTAAGAGTTTTTAGCAACAAATATCTCTTGTTAATTGCACTCTCACAAATCTTCACATTTATGTACATATGTATATATAGCACATATATAATATATGACATATGCATGCTATTTGCGTCAGCTGTTCGTGTTTTTGTGTTTTTGTTCGTCTTTTTTGCCGTTTCTTTGAAACTGCTCCTGTTTTACCGGTTTGCCAGCACACATTCGTGTTACTTAACCAAATTTAGCGGTACTTTTATGACTGTTTTTACAATTTGGCATGTATTTGTGCAAAGCAAAAAACAACAGCAACACATCTGTCTGTTGAATAACGATAAACACGTTTTAGAACTTTCCAAAATTGAGTATAAACGATGTTCGGTCCTAATTTAATGCCAAAAAAAAGTATTTAAAATATAGAAACACACATATGTAATTTTCAAATATTTAGTTTAATTAATTATTGCAAACTTCTCATAAATTTTGAACTCGAAAACATTGATTTGCCACCAGAAATAAGCGTATCTTTGAAAAAATAATTTCTGATAAAGTTAGTGATTCTAAATTTTGGACAGTTTCAATGAATAGAGAGCTGCAGTAATCCAGTATAGAATCCAGATCAACGTTTTACAAGTTTGATTTGGAGAGGTATACCGGTTATAGACTTCGGATTTCGACACTTCCATGTACATTATTAGCTTTATTCTTGACTCGTTGGATTTGACAAGTAATAATATAAAGAAAAGTTGTTTTTATGCCCTTATTATAAACATTATTAGTGCAAATTTTAGTAAATAAGAAATTCCGAAACTCAGAAACACCCGGAGCTGTTAGCATAGCAGCCTACTATTAATATATGACGCCTGTCGTTGTCTTGATGGAACACAATTTCTCTTCTATTGACCAAAGCTGGGCAGCTATTCCTTTTGTTGACAGTACAGGTAGTAAGAATTTCTCTTTCAATCACACCAAACAATTAGGAAAGCCTTCCTGAGCGTCAATGCTTGCTGGGCCACCACGATTCGACCACGCATATAAGGTTCTATCGAGCGTACTGTGTGAAAGAAGTCCAACGTCAACAAACTGGTAGGCCCTTACCAGTGTGGCTTCAGATCTGGAAAGTCAACAACTGACCATATTTTCATCTTGCGCCAAATCTTGGCAAAGACTCGGAAAAGGAAGATCGACACATACCACCTCTTTGCCGAGTTTAAAACCGCCCTCGACAGCTCGAAAAGGAACTGTCTTTATGCCGTTAGTCTAAAATTAGTTTTCCCGCAAAGCTAATACGACTATGTAAGCTGACGTTGAACAACACCAAACGCTTAGTCAGGAACGCGAGGGACCTCTCTGAGCCGTTCTATACCAAGGGAGGGGGCTCCCTATAGTCTGAATTCTTCAATCTAATAATGGAGAAAAGAATACGAGCTGCAGAGGTAAATAGAAGATACTATATCCTATAAGAGGGTACGTCGATTATTGTTCGATAGAAAGGTTTGGCGGAAGATTTATGGTCCTTTGCATATTGGCAAGGGTGGGTACCGCAGTCTATAGAACGATGAGCTGTGCGAGATATACGGCGACATTGACATACTTGTAGTTCAGAGAATCAAGAGACAGTCCAGTTCTAAAAGTAATTGGCTCAGTACCCGCAGGTGGAAGCAGTGGAAGAGGAAAAATAAGAGATTAGGTGGAGAAGGGCTGACTGCACTTGGTATCAAACTCGGCTATGGTCGGCGGTGTGATTACCTTAGTAAAGAAGAATAGGAGAATATAACTTCTACAAATATTATAAATCATCCATGTCAGAAATATAAGGATATTGTTTTAACATTCCTGGTCAAGAGATTTTTTTTTGACGTGTTCTACATAACTCTCACTAAGAAGAAAGTCCACTTAGGAATTGAACGCGTATTTTCTTAATCCATTTAGATAAATATTTTCACAAACATAATTTAATCAGCAACGAATGCATCGCTATGCAAAATAATGAAACTTGGAATGTTTTGCTGAAAGTAAGCAACTATTTTAACGACTTCCAAAGCAAAAGAACAAGCAGTAAATAGCAAAAGATAAGTCATTTATTCACAAATCTGCCATTAAAAATGGCAATAAAATAAAAATTGAAAGTTAAAGTACAAATAAAGCGCGGATTATCAGCGCTAGCGATCAGTTGGCTAAGCGACATAGCTCAAAGTGTGATTTCCGCATTTACCGCTATGTGAGATCGCCATAACAGCACACACAAAGAATGTTGGCGATAGCAATTTCGGCAATTACGGGCAATAAATAAATGCAAACACGAAAATTATTAAAGAAAAGAGTGAAACTGGTGAAAGGCAAAGAAGCAATTCTGAAGCAAGCAGAGCTTAATTGTAAATGATATGAAGTATCACTGTGCTTAAGCGCATATTCTCACATACAGACGAGTATACATATATATTTATGTGTGTGTGTGTTTGTAAAAGTGTCTGTGTATGCCGTTGCGTTTGAATGGCACGCAGAACAATCCAAGTGACTCAGAGTCGAAAATGAATGCAGCGAAATTAGAAAATTTCCATTCGGAGAAAGTTATTGTTGTGGCCAGCCGGCAGCAGGCCGTGGTGGCGGTGGCAAGTAAGTAAGTGGTAGCAAAGGTAAACGAAAGCGCACAAAAACAACTACGGAAATGTGCTGGCAGCATTCAGAAGTTCAAAGCTGCTGGCTGCCAGCTGTTTTTTTCACATTTCATTTTTTTTTTTGAATACTTGAGTGTGTGTGTGTGTGTGAGCTGATGTCGCTTCAGACAGCAGCCGATTGAGTTAGCTGCCGCCGCCAAACTGTCAGTCAGTCGGTCAGCCAGATACACAGACAATTATTTAGCGCCACAGCTGCGCGAGAACGTGAAGAAAGCCAAATCAAATAAGGCGCGCGTGATATGTCTGAAGAGACGGCCTGACAGCTTGGGTCAACGGCTCGCTTCACCATCACTTCTATTATTGTAGTCAAAGCTTTTCGCTATTATTTGCATATAAAAATGATGAAAACCTTTGAGAAGCAGTTTTGCCAAGACGCCTATTATACTTCGCTTATAAAAAGAAGTATCTATAAAAATCGCTAAATATATTTATTGACCAACTTCAGGTCGCCGGTAATGGAAATTCGCCATTCAAGCGTTTAGTGGGTTACAAATCTCACAGTTGCGCTGCGCAACCGGTTTCTTCTTCGCTGTCTACGCACGCAGGCAAACGCTTGTATTGTGATTTTTTATCTCGCTGCTACTCGCTACTCATATTTGGGTGTCTCGTTGTGTTTTGACCGATCGCTAATCGCCCAGATGCGTGCGTCAGCGTGCGTGTGATTGAGCTTACATACGTATCAGTTTGATCAAACATTTCGCGCTACAAACATATGTAATTATATACTTATATGTACGTATTTATTAATATTAAAACCAAACTTCCCTGTCTTTTGGCTACTTGGGTCTATAATAGATATAAAGTGAAAACTTAAAATTACGTTGAACTCGCAAATCAATTATTTGCCCAAATATTGTGTTTTTTTGTAAAGTAAACTTTTTTTAATGTTCTTGTACCGAAAATATACTTAAAAATTTTCAATTAATATAACACGCTATTTTTACATTTTATTAATTTTTTTTTACATATTTGGTTAGTTGCTTGCTTGGAAAGGGCATCGCATGTGCGCTTTTACATATTTACTAGCTTGTGTTATACATATATTCATATATAACTACAAAAATAATAATTTGGCAAAAACCTTCGCTTAACGCAAACGGCTAACTAGATAACTTAAAAATAGTTGCATGCAAAATTACACCGTTGTAATCGAATTCATGCAAAGCACGTTCGCAATTTTAAACTTTATTTCCACTTTGTTTTAATATTGCTAGTAAAATTTTCAATTACCGTTAAATATTACATACATTAGAGCGGGTCATTTTTTGTTTTATAAAATCTCGTATGCGGAAAATATTCTACGGATCATTCTGAACAACTTTGGCTTAAGAGATTATAGACCTAAACCCGGTTTTGAGGTCGAAGAAAAAGTTTTCAGAGATTAGAAAAACTTTTCGCTATTTTTGGCTATTTTTCGAAATATCCGCACCAAATTCATTTATTAAATGTATTTTAATATTCTTTTGGCCATTTGTAGGAATCAGTCAGACCATAAGCTAACATATGTATATCTCCAATACAGCTGATTATTCAGCTTTTTTTATCTTCGCCTTAAAAATCGCTGGCTCGAAACTGGTTTGGGACCCATGGTCTCTCAAAGTAGTTCAGTGTGAAAATTTTCAACGTACGTGTTTTTTCGTTTTTTTTTGGCTACTTATAAATAAACTCGCTCTTATATGAACATATTGGGTAGTCGAAAAAGTCTTTTCGTATTTCTAATCAACTTCAACTTAGTTTTTTTATATTTATAATAATAAATAAGTAAGCAGATATGTTTCCACAAGAGACATTATTCCATCACTGTAAAACTTTCATTAGTGTAAATCAAATTTCCAGAACAGAAGCGAGCGAACCATTGTTGTGCTACACGAACTGATACAGCGTCGTCTCCGTAAGCTTCACAAATTTCATTGATGGCTTGCGTGGTATTTTCTTCCCTTATTTATTCAAACATTTCAAAATATAGCGAATTTCTTCTATATTTTCACTCATTTTAGAACAGCTGTAACTTTTTTCAACTTTCTTGTATATATGGCTATTCAAAACGGGATGATGATATGTATTATAAAGGGTGATTTTTTTGAGGTTAGGATTTTCATGCATTAGTATTTGACAGATCACGTGGGATTTCAGACATGGTGTCAAAGAGAAAGATGCTCAGTATGCTTTGACATTTCATCATGAATAGACTTACTAACGAGCAACGCTTGCAAATCATTGAATTTTATTACCAAAATCAGTGTTCGGTTCGAAATGTGTTTATCGACAAATTTTGTTCAGCGATGAGGCTCATTTCTGGTTGAATGGCTACGTAAATAAGCAAAATTGCCGCATTTGGGGTGAAGAGCAACCAGAAGCCGTTCAAGAACTGCCCATGCATCCCGAAAAATGCACTGTTTGGTGTGGTTTGTACGCTGGTGGAATCATTGGACCGTATTTTTTCAAAGATGCTGTTGGACGCAACGTTACGGTGAATGGCGATCGCTATCGTTCGATGCTAACAAACTTTTTGTTGCCAAAAATGGAAGAACTGAACTTGGTTGACATGTGGTTTCAACAAGATGGCGCTACATGCCACACAGCTCGCGATTCTATGGCCATTTTGAGGGAAAACTTCGGACAACAATTCATCTCAAGAAATGGACCCGTAAGTTGGCCACCAAGATCATGCGATTTAACGCCTTTAGACTATTTTTTGTGGGGCTACGTCAAGTCTAAAGTCTACAGAAATAAGCCAGCAACTATTCCAGCTTTGGAAGACAACATTTCCGAAGAAATTCGGGCTATTCCGGCCGAAATGCTCGAAAAAGTTGCCCAAAATTGGACTTTCCGAATGGACCACCTAAGACGCAGCCGCGGTCAACATTTAAATGAAATTATCTTCAAAAAGTAAATGTCATGAACCAATCTAACGTTTCAAATAAAGAACCGATGAGATTTTGCAAATTTTATGCGTTTTTTTTAAAAAAAAGTTATCAAGCTCTTAAAAAATCACCCTTTAGCATGATTCAATTATATAGGGTTGTTTCAAATACCCAAAAAGAACAATTTCTCAAATGTGATTGCATCCATAATGTCAAAATCAGCCACTTTCTTTTATATTGTTTCGTTTTTATGATTCAAAAATAAAGTTTTCAAAATTTTCAATCAATGAAAGTGCGTTTTTTGAGTGATAACCGAGTAGAAATAGATCCTGAATAATAAAAAACCTTAAAAATGTAAACAGAAATTTCATGAAAGAAATAAAAAAAAGCAATTAATTCTGGCACTCATACGTAAGAAGAAGAAGTGCGCTCTGTATTGACACATCCAGCATATAATTGAATCCTGTTTCAAATGAAAAAATAATAATTTGAAGAAAGTAATTTTGCCATAGAAAACAGAACCGATTGCATAAAACTACAAACCAAAAGAAAATGAAATTTTAGAAATATTAATAGTATTTCTTGTAAACATGTGGTCTTCAAGAAGAAATAAACCGTTTATAATCTAAGGATATATCAAAGATTATTAGCTTTATTATAAATAAAAGAGGTTGCAATTATATATGAAAGATGACTTCAGCCGAGAGGCCTAATTTTCGATTACTTTTGGAGCAGATGGAGCTACAAGTATAAGTGAGCAATAACGTGTCGAATGTTCTCTTCCAAGATGAAAATCGCCTTAGATTTTTTTGCATATATAAGCGAATACTTATTATTCGTACAAAAGTTCGTCCAGCGGTATAAGATCACAGGCCCACGATGCGACATAACAAAGTCACCAAAGTTTCCCTCAACAATTGATTATTTCGCTCGTTGTTGGAACCAAACAATTCAGGCTCGAAAAAGTCATTTACTATGACTTTGTTGTTATTCCCATTGACTTTTACAACATGGACGGCTTACTTTTTGAAGAAACATGCATCTTTGATTCTGTCTATGCATAGAGCACATCAAACAGTGACGGTCTCCCAACAACGGCTCATAGATTATGATTACTGCAATTGCGATAATTTTATTCATTAATCTACCCTTTCAACCAAAAGTAAGCTTCAACGCTGCATAAAATTTTCCATCGAAAATTGGGATCGATGGTTCTCTCGTTCTGATACGAGCTGGATTTTGTAAGCCCTCGAAACAAGATGGTGGATAGGCACAGCTCGCTTTGTTCCGCGCGATGGCAGATAACTTACGAATTATTACAATTGTCTAAAGCGCGTTAAAATATAAGAAAATAAGAAATCATGTAAATTGGGTAAGAAGTGGACTATGTAAATAAATATTAAGTTTTTTAGCTAATAACAGATTTTTAATTTTTTAACTGCGAATAGTGTCCAATTGAACAACCTTAGCATCGCACTAGAGTATATAGTAGCATCCTGTGACCCTTTGAAAACATGTAGTTCGATTTTCATTTTTTAAATCGTCATAGCCACGTGTGAAATATTTGAATGCAACTGGATTTGTTTTCAAGTCTAGTCTGAATCAAATCAATAAAACCTTTACAAAAGCGTTCACCTCTCGACAAGCAATGTAAAATATATAAAATACAAGGTTGAAAAAAAATTCAGAATTAATAGTTAGAAACCATTTTCAAGGAAATTCGGGAAACTTTTAGTTAAAATATTGGGTAGACGAAAAAGTCTTTTCGTATTTCTAATCAAACTTGAACTTATTTTTTTTAATATTTATAATAAGCTTTAATGAACTAAATATATATAATTTTAGTCGATTACTTTTTGGCATTTTTTCTCTAGAGATATTATTCCATTCCATTCAGTGTAAAACTTTTCTGGTTTCTCGGCGAAAAACTGCAATAAGTAATTTTCACAAGCTTTTCTTGAACCCAACTTTACTCCTTTAAGGGAGTTCTGCATTGACCGAAACAAATAGCAGTTCGATGGTGGAAGGTTTGCGCTTTTTGGTGGATGCATCAAAACTTCCCAGCCTAGTTCTCCCAGTTTTTTCGGAGTTATCAAAGATGTGTGTTGTCTGGCGTTGTCCTGATGAAAGACAAAGGTCTTTCTGTTGATCGATTCTGGCCATTTTTTCGATTGCTTGCTTCAATATCATCAGTTGTTGAAAGTAAAATGTAGAATCAATCGTTCAACCATTCTGGAGCAGCCCATAGTAAATGATTCCAATCCTACCAAAAACTCAGCATAACCTTTCAATCCTGACTTTGCGACCATTTGTTGAGCTTCAGCACGCTTAGACCATGATCTTTTTCGCACATTATTGTCATATTGGATCCACTTTTGGTCTCCTGTTACCATTCGCTTCAGAAATTGTTCGATTTCATTTTATTTCAACAAAGAATCGCTGATGTTAATACGGTTCATTACATTTTTCATAGACAATTCATGTGGTACTCAAACAAAAAACAAATAAATAATTTTGGTATCGATTTTTTGATTTTTGACCTATGGGAGGAATCATTGTGTGACGACACTCAGCGAGAAAATATTTGAACTTTGTCGAAATTTCCAAAATTTAACTCAAATCCTTTCAATCATTTTAGAGAAGTTCGGTTAAAAAAGATCATATTTTTTACTTTATAGTTGATTCATCTAAAATGAACGACACTCTTCAAAAATGTACTTTTCTAAAAAATGTTAGCTAAAAGTATAACATTACTACAAAAATATGTATAATCATCTAACCAAGGACATCTAGCATATTGTGTACAGCTATTTCAACACCTCATCTAACATTTAACGAGTTTCAGAGTAAATCAGCACCCATTTGCTTAGCGTTTGCCCTGCGACTGTGTTCGAAGGCTTGTAAATCAAAATGTAGACAAATGTAATTAATTGCTTGCCATTCAAAAACATTTTTTTTTACTTTTCGGTTTTTGGTTGAACGACAGACTTTATGTGATGCCATAAGTGCAAAACAAATTGAAATGTCTATCAACAGCAGCCATCACCGAACGGCAACACCGGTGATGAGGCCGATGACAAGCAGGCAATGCTGTGGGAAGCAAAAAACAAAATGAAAAAAATTAAAAAAAACGAATTTTATTGTTTTATTGAATAAAATTTTGCTTAGATTAGTTTCTCAAAGAAAAAAATTTTAATTTGTAACCACATATAGTTATACTTATAAGTGTAGGTGTGCATGTGTTCGTGAGTTTCCTCATTATTTCCGATTTTCTACTTATTTAGCCACACTCCGCAGCGTTTTCTCTGAATTCAGAAAGATTTCACAATGCCGCGCTGAAGTTCAGCTGGTAAAAGCTGCCGACATCTGTGGCCGCCGGCATGTTGCAACAGCTGCGCATGCGCACTTTGTGGGGTCACAAGTGTCGTTGTCATGTTGTCGTCACATTTCTTATTCCCCACACATATTATTTTGGGCAATTTGTCAGCGTGTTGTGCGCTAGCTTCTAAGAAGATTTCTCAATACCAATAAAAGCTGCTCCACAGGCCAAACACGTCCCAGGCAGTTAATGGCATTAATTGCAAAATACTCGTGGCACACTTACTAATTTCTTTGGACTTTAATGCGCAAATTCTCGCACTTAAGTGTCCGCGCAATTAAATGCCACACACAAATCTCTTCTAACTTTCGCAAAATGATGTGATTTCGTGTGATTTTATTAGCAACAATATTTCGTTTATTAATTTTTATGTGCGCATAATTGCATTGCTTGGCTCAAATAACGGTTTGTTGGCGCTTTGCGAAATTTCGGCGTAATGTGAAGAGGCAGTGTGGCAGCTTTTATTTTATGGCCACTTTTGTAAGTGTGTCACAATTGCAACATATTGTGGCCGCACGGCTTGTGGCGACTTCACATTGTAATCAGCGCAGCGAGACCACTGGCTATGTGCGGGTAAAAATGTCAAAAGCTAAAACAAAAACAAAGCCAAAAAGCAGAAACGAGCCAACTTATCCACTCATCCACATGCTTACGGCGAGAAAGAACCTAAATTACCTGCATAACAAGCAAATGTTTACTCGAATATGACTGAGACGTGGCCATTTGAATTTTAAGTTCGTTGCTGCAGTCTTTTGTTTTGTGTCTCTGCCTCGCTTCTCTGCCACTACTTCTTTGGCTGCCCACGAGCGGCAGTTCATTCGCTTGTGCGCTTACTTGGCAATGAAATGATGTTTATTTTTGTTGGTTATTTTTAGCGTTGTTGTTGCTGTTATTAGTGTTGTTGTATATGATATTGGTGTTGTTGTAGTTGTTATTATTGTTGTGGTTGTTTTTGTCAGTGTTGTTGTAGCTATTATTGGTGTTGTTGTACTTTTTCTTGCTGTTGTTTATGTTATTATTATTTTTGTTGTTTTTTTTATTATTATTGTTGTTGTTACTATTACTGTTTTTGTTGTTATTATTGTTGTTGTCGTAGTAATTATGTTTGTTGTTCTTCTTTATATTATTATTAGTGTTGCTGTTTTTGTTGTTGTTTTTTTAGAATCGTAAACGTTTACCAATATTTATTCATGTAGAAAGTTGCGCACGCATACCAACACATACTAATATCTGTATACGAGTATGTGCATACATAACTACACCTGTGCCTTACAATGTAAGTTATCTGTGTTTGGGGCTTGCTTTTTCTTCTTTCTTAACACTTATTTAGGTCATGCTTATCGCCTTTAAACGCTGTAACTAGCTGTAGCGGCAATTGTGGTTTTTGGTGGCGACAGTCACATCGTTATGGCAACACTGTGAAAAGCTTTGACGAACCTTTTTTTGGACGTGCACCCACTAAGCGTACTTTGGAATGCTTCAACGTCTGAACTTACTTTGAAATATAAATTTTTTTAATATAATTAATGATCTTAGATAAAATATGTGTACAATGTTGTTTTTGCTGTTTTTGTTTTATCTATACTTGGCGTACAAGTCACGATCATTTGGGAGGCATATATTGTAAAACCAAAAGGAACTATAATGCTATAAATCAGCAACCCATGACTTAATTATAATTTTCATTTTGAAGAAAGGAAACTATACTTTTAGATTAGATTTCAAAATTTACTGTGGCGTAAGGACGATTTATATTTCGAGAATCTTTATATCTCTATCTTTCGTTCGAAAAAACTGAGGCTAATATAGTCCAAGCGCAAATACCTGGCATACAGAAGGCCTGTAGAGTTCTACTAAACAAATCCGAGAGGATACAGAAAGTGACTATTTACACAGGCAGCCAGGCGGCACTACTAGCTTTGTCGTCGCAAAAGGTCAACTTCAGCTTAGTTCGTCAACGAAAAATTATGGGAGGTCAACCACTTTTTTTAGATGCACAGGTTTATTTGAGACTGAAGACTAGATTATAACATAGATATATAAAAGAGAATCTCGTCGCTCTAAGGAAACTGTACTTTACAGTTTTTTTTAGTATTCCTAACAACATTATTATGCCACATACAGATTTTTTTTAAGATTCATGTATTCTGATACAAGTCTCGCATTGACATCCTTATTACCGAAAAAATTAACCAAAATGTGTTGAGTCGGTCTATATGCAATATTGAGGCTCTCGCTATCTTTCTGATGCCCCACGATTTTCAAATCATTAACACGTTTCCAGTGAGTGTATCACCAGTGATCACGACAAAAATCTAGGACCCATGTGCCAAGAAAAAAAAAACGTATTGCATTTGGCCCAGGCGTGTATCACCGGTGATATACATTGGCGCCTGAGGCCTAGTTTTTTGTCGTAATTACTGGCAATACACCAAATCATTTTTGCAAACATATTTTAATGATTCCAAAAATACGATTCCATTGGAAACACAAAAATTTCAAGCAATCCCATTGATTAAATTTTTGTCCATGTTAAAAAATCACCAGACAAACTTTTCGCGTCGAAAACAAAACCGTTGCCAAAAACAAATTAATATCATATGGAGATTAAAACTTTAGACGGACATAACAAAGGTGTCACCAATCCAGAAATAAATTTCTTTGGGATTCGGTTTACGCGAATAGTTTTAATGAAATCATCGAACACTGAGATCTCTACCTTGCATTTGATATTATAGACTTAAATGTAGCTTTCGACTACAAAGTTTTTTATTCATTCATTGAATTTATAGCTTTATTAAATCCATTAAATACTGTCCTTTATTCCTGGAAATTATTTCCATTTCATTAATATTCATATTCCGATCTTATGGTGAATGCTCTGCTAGAGTATTGCTAACTGAAATATGCTTCTTTTAATGGAGTCGTGAATGTCATATACTCTTATAATTGTGAATCAGTTCAAGAAACCTTGATACGCTTCAGCTTACAGCTACAGCTAGGGTAGGCCATTTAAAGTTGACCCATCTGGCAACGCTGTAACTTTTAACAGCGCTGACAAATCGGATAATGTCATACCGCGTTAGAAGCGTCCATTCGAAGACAATTTATACCATGGAACAGTACACTCCAAAAAGAACGCGCTGAAATTGTTCAGCTTTATATTCAAAATAACTTTTCAATTGTGTTAACTCAACGTTGCGTTTCGCAAAAAAATAAAGTGAAAAGTGCTCCAGTTAAGAACACAACTAAGTCTTTATACGCAAAATTTGTGAACACCGGTAATCTCAGTAATGCCAGTCATGCATCCAGACAACGCACAAGACGTTCTGATGAAAATATCGAAGCTGTACGAGCCAGTATTGAGGAGACTCCATCGACATCGAGTTATCGCCGCTCTCAGGAATTAGACATCTCTCGCACCACTCTCCGACGCATAATTCATAAAGATTTGAAGATGTTTCCATATAAATTTCAAATGGCAACAAAACTAAACCCAGCTGATTATTCCGCGACGCCTTAATTTTTCCCCGGGCGATTGATATCGAAAAATGGTGATGTTGACTGGCCACCGAGATCACCAGATTTGACGCCACCAGACTTTTATTTGTGGGGTTATTTGAAATCCAGGTATACGCTAATAAGCCCCAAAGACCTTAGCTCAACTGAAAGCCAACATTCGACGTGAAACAGCCGCCAATCATCCGAAACATTGGCCAAAGTCATGGAAAATGTCGAAAAAGAGAGCATTTAGCTGTCAAAGCTAAAGGTGCCCATTTACGCGATCTAATTTTTAAATATTAGCTGAAAACAAATCCCCTTGGACCAAAATAAAATTATTTTTGAAATGAACAAAAAACATTGTTGACGACGCCCCCGCCCAATTTCTTTTGCCACGTCTGTATCGGCAGATTAATTTTTTTTTTTTTTTCTCTTTTTCGAACTTTTTTCGAAGTATTAATTCGCGCGCAACTAAACATTTACTAAAAGTGCGCGCACTCTTCTCCTTTTGCGACAACTCAGCGATACAGACGTAGGTAAGTGTTTGTCCAATCTTATTATATTTAAAATATATGTATTATATGAAACCCTTTGTTTTATTTAATATCTAATTTTCTGTGGAATAAAATTTGCGCCGAACGTTTCCCTACGGCCAACCACATCATTGGAACGAACGAGCACCGTGCTCACCACCCGAATTATCAAACATTGTTTTCTTTTGTTGGGTCAACTTTAAATGGCCTACCTATAGTACAGCAGTATATAACCGCATTATTAAAATAGCCATCAAGCTTCTGCGTTTTAGACTTCTCTGGCTGCCCCGTCACTGTAGAATTGCCGGAAACTTCAATGCCGATTAGCTTGCTAAGGAGGACAGTCTTACACTAGCAAGGCGTTTCATTCGATTGGACGTGAGACTGTACTCCGTTGTCATCTGCGCTATAGCGCTGGGCTTAACTGATTAAATATTTCCGCACGCTTTTCGCGAAAGCTCTGTGGAAGAAGGGAGAGGTAGAATCCATCTAGACAGTTTATCCTTTTTTTGCTAACCTTTGACAGACTGAGATTGAACCGTCGAATACAATATTGAAATGAAGGTAACCTACTTAGTTATGGTGGAATCTAAGAAATTCCGTTTACCGACGTTTGGGTTAATAAAGTAAAAGTAATTTTTTACTGTCTGCTTGAGGATAAATAGTGAAATGGTTCAGAATAACATTATTTGCATTTTTCAATGACTGATCTTAGCGATTTGAAACCAAACAACTTTCCTTTTTTGAAATTCTACTCTTGTTGGGCCTCCAAAATGGCATTTTACCAGCAAACAATCCTACAATAAACACCCTACGATCATCAAACCGCCTATATACCATCTACTATTGCATTTATCATTATTAAGAAAGACTCTTTATATCTCATCTAAAACTCTTATTGAAGACAAAAAGAAATAGAGGAGATTTTGCAATAAAATAAAACTAAATAGCTCAACTTTTGGATCGAGTAAATGACCAAGCTGACTTATCACAAACCGGCACTCAACCACAATCACTCCAGTCTAGCGCCAACGACACGTTTATTGGTAGAGGGGCACTTTTAATTAAGCAGCGCGATTAAAATTTATAATTTCTTAGATTCGTTTTTTATGCCTAATTTACTGGCAGCTTGTACTTGTACGCGCTTGTTTCGTTGGCGCTTTTCACTTTCAAGCAAATTGCTGACGAAACGCGCAAAGACACATTGTTGCTTTTGTTGTGGCTATTGCGAACTACAGTTAATAACAATAAATAACCGACATGTGACACATTATGTGACGTTGTGTTGCACTATCGCGACCGCGTTTAAACGCAAGCCAAACAACAAAAACAAACAGCAAGAAGTCGACGTGACAAGATACGAAGGCGACCGACCGCATAGGCAATCGCCGGGCCGGATGAAGGCAATTGTGGGACGGATGGGTGAATGTTGAACACTTACGACGAACCAGTCACCGATGGCGTCCAGTGAATTTCCCAAGAAATCAAGAAATGAAAAAAGACGGCCTACACAGCTAACGGACGCGATGGACGACAAGGCATGCGAATATTTTGTGTCTACGTTTCTATTGCGCATGCGCGTATGAGTTGAGGCAAGCGCTGGTTTTGAGTACAAACTGTAACGTTCGCCCCGATATGTAATAAAGCAGCAGATAAGTGATCAGGTAATCAAGCATTTATTAAGCAAATAGTTCAACGTTGGCCAGCCAAAGTTTGCGCGGACATTTGCGCATTTGCTTCCATCAATCAATCACTCAACCAATGCGCTGCTCGCCTGTATAATGTCCCAGAAATACTTAGAAAAAATGGCCAATATTAAGCAAACGTTGTCAATCGCAGGCGCGCATGTTGCCTTTGCGCTTTTTGATCGGCGCGGAAGTTCATTTGGTTGAAAGGGAAATCGTCGATTTATTTGTACAAGCTAATGCACAAGTCAATT
This sequence comes from Bactrocera dorsalis, assembly GCF_023373825.1. Taxonomy (NCBI): domain Eukaryota; kingdom Metazoa; phylum Arthropoda; class Insecta; order Diptera; family Tephritidae; genus Bactrocera; species Bactrocera dorsalis. Next base: position 58,002,409 of record NC_064306.1, on the reverse strand, counting down.
GGTACAACTATCGGAAAACAATGCGAAAGTGAAATTACGGAAGTGTATGTTGGCGGTTAATTTCAAACTAAAGTTAGCGGTTTACATGCTATTTGCGTTTTTTTGTTGTAATTAGTTATGTTAATGTGGGATGGTTGTTTTTATTGAAATGAGTTGCCTTGTGGAGCCTCACTCGGTTCAATGCATGGGAAAGTAGTTAAGACACTGTTTGAGTTCAATGTGAAATGTATTTACGATCGGAAATGTCATAAAATTGCTTCTGAAACTATGTATAAATATGTATACTTGGAAGGGAAGGAAGGGGCTTTTCACACAAAGTATCATCTTCATCCAATATTGCTTCCAGTTCGGCATCTTCAAACTTTTTTGGTGGTCTTCCACGTTTTTCATTATTCACATCGAAATCATTATCATGGAACCGTTGAAACCATCTTCTGCCTTATGGTCAACATAATCTGTCCACTGAGCGTACTATTCGCAACACCATCATCCATTTAGAGACCCCATTCATTACTGGATAAAATTAGACCGAATAGATGTATAGGGAGTCGGCGCCGTTCGCAACGACTCGGACTGTCGTATGGAACGACTTGGTGCATTTTACTTAAATTGAAAGCGTACAAAATACAGCTTGTGCAAGAACTGAAGACGCTCGACTTCTGAAAGGTTCCAAGAAGAGCCGACGTTTTCGAGATAAGCTTTGTTCAGCGATGAGGCAAATTTCTGGCTTAATGGGTATGTAAACAAGCAAATTGTCGTAGTTGGAACGTAAGATATTCAAAAGCTGCCATTTCATGCAGAAAAAACAAAGGTTTGGTGTGGTTTGATGGCCAGTGGAATCATCGGTTCATATTTCTTCAAAAATGATGACTGTGAAAACGTAATCGTCAATGGCGACCGTTTTCGTACTATGATAGCCGACAATAAATCGATTTATTTGAGAAAAGACTTCAGTCATCAAATAATTTCATGTTTTGGGCCGGTCGATTGGCCACCAAGATCGTGTGATGTCACACCACCGATTTTTTTCTGTGGGAACATGTTAAGTCTAATGTTTATGCGGACAATCCCGGTTCGATTCTGGCTTTGGAGCAGAACATCACGAAAGCTAAAATGGAAAATATGTTCTGAGTTCTTTGTTTCAAACAAAAACTTTCGCTGGAAAAATTCCTAGAAGCCTTGACACGTATTTTTATTTCTTTCGTATAGTTTCAATGTGTTTTGTCGAGTTAAAACCCGACTAAAGGAGTTTTATATGGCTTCACAAAAGATTACATCAGTGTGATACCTCGCTACATTTGACGATCAGCCAACCAAATCAACCTTACCATCTTAAGCTGAGAAGGCTAGTCATTAACACTTAGGAGTGGATTTTATCTTCATTTATTCATCCAAAATATAGTGTCAATCGATACAAAAATACATGCACCTGAACACTGAAACTGCTTAGTATAAGCTATTCCATCTCCGGAAATTGGATCTTATATATTGACCAAGTTATTTCTAGAGCTGTGGCAGGAAATTTAAAGCTGGGAGCAGATTTAAGATTTTGAAAGAAACAAATATATTAAAAATGTTTCCATGCGATTTAAAAATATTTTGGATATATTTTGGATATATACCTTTTCTAATCAAACGAGTAATCTGGTTGCAGTGTTACCTCCGTCCGAAATATTTTATTGGCCGAGAAAGACTTTCTCACTGAACAAAGCTGATATAGCAGTTTTCCATATATTTTTTAAAAAATGTTTGGGTCACAAAATATCTTCTAATTTTGAAACCCACATGATAAATTCATTTTGCCAGCTAACTTATTTCTTGGAAGTTAATGATTTTTAGCTAAGATTACTATTTTATTATTCGTTTATATAAAATTTTTAGTATCACTTAATACGAGTATAAGTAGAAGCTTGACTACAAAAATATTGGTGCATAAATTTATTTTAATGTCCGATTGCACTATGCTCGCCACTCAAGCGCACAGACGTGCCTATATATAGGAGTAATATAATGCGAGTGCACATATAATATATGAATATATTATAAACAAGTGTTCACAAGTGGCACACACCCGTACAAATAAGGAAAAGCACTGCGCCCGTCGCTCCAAATTGCCGGCTGAATTGTGTCACGATTTATAATCAGCCAACGTTCGATGTGCTCATATATTCATTTATGTATGCATAAGTGACGCTAGAAGTACATATATTTATATATAAGTGTACTATATATATTTATATATCGGTATATATGCCATAGTATATTCCTATGTATATGCTAGTTGTTTCGTTCGCTGGTTGTTTCGTTAATTGGTCTGGGTATCAATGGATAATGCGCTGACTACTTTGGCGATTTCTGTATTCAGTTCGCGAAATAGACAGGTGAGATAATGGTCTGGCGCGTATTGATGGTGGCCGAAATAGGTTGCCAGAGACCGAAAGAAATTTTAAATAAGGCATTATTGTGGAGTAAAATCGAATTTTTAGAGGCTTACGAGTAATTGTTAAAAAAAAAATAAGTAAATTTTAGAAACAAAATTGATTTGCCAACCACTGATATAATTGAAGTTCTTCCGATCCAAAATAGCTTCTTGTCCAATAAACGAAACTCAAGAGGTGATAAACTTTTAGTAATTGAAAAAAAGAACTATATCATCACTTAAAATGAAAAACAACGTATCTTCAAAAAAATCTAAATTGACTTTTTTATTTATTTCTAGAAATAGAATAAAATTCTAGCCTCCGCTGTCAGATATAACCAATATATATCCAACATATAACCATTTTATAACCAAAACTCAAAACTTATATTACATATAAGTAGCATACAATTTTCAGCTGCCGCAGTCAGATATAACCAATATATATCCAACATATAACCATTTTATAACCAAAACTCAAAACTTATATTACATATAAGTAGCATACAATTTTCAGCTGCCGCAGTCAGATATAACCAATAGATAACTAATATATAACCAATATATAACCATTTTTTAACCAAAACTCCATTTTGTTGTTAATATGAGTGGTTTCGATTATATCGTTTTTCCTTCGCATGTAAGCTTATGAAGAGTTATGTTATATTTTTGTATAACAATTTAGACATTTTTATCATAAAATGTCAAAATTGAGACTCTTCATTTTAATATCTTTCCATCATATAATTTCATAATATTTAGTTGAACTAAAATAAAAAATACATACTATTCCCGGTTACCTCACTTTTCAAAAATGTTGGGAAACATGTATTTGCCTCCCAGCTACACCGCTAACTACATAACTCTGACTATGCACTCCTCTTTAACTTGCTCAGGCGTATGCTTTAACCCATTTGTATTCAAACCCAATTGAGTTTTACTACAAGGCAATCACATTCGTAACAAGATGTTATGCACAAACAGTTATTAACTTACAAAATTTTATCACGTTCGATAGCTAGTTGAGTTAGCTTTGGCCGATGCTCTGACTTTCCTTTTATTTGAGTGCTTAAATCTTAAAAAAAGTAGTATTAACACATATACATACATATGTACATATCTGAGCTCAAGAGCTTGAAAAGTAACCAGCAGATAATTTCAGTGCTTTTTCTGCTTTGGGTTGTTCTGAGTTTCGGTTTCAGTACGTAAATTTGTTTTATTTAAAGATAGAAAAAGAGAGAGGCGAAAATAAACCGATCAATTATTCAATTATAATATTTAAATAACATTAATATGCCATATGTAACAGTTATATTGGCAAGGAGTGGGAATAGGATCCAATTTCACTCATTTTCGAATTTAATGAGGACCCTTTTTCATTCGGAATATGTGAAGATGAGGTGGAAGCATTTAACCTCGGCAAGGTTGGCTGATTTAAGTTACTTTAATTTTTTGTAAGATACTACAATACTACGTGCTACTAAATTTTCTTCCATGAGTTTGGAACTGGCTGAGCACAAAATAATTCTCTCACTATAGGAGAGTGTGCATAATATTGAACTCCAAACAAAATTCAACGAACACTTGGCATAAACATTAAATAAAGCAAATAAAATTTACAATACCTTATCAAGAATGATGGCAAACAGAGGCTGTCTGCGCTCCAGTCGTCGACTGCTAATCGCAAAAGCGTTGAGCTCAGTAATACTATATAAAACTCCAATATGTATATATGTAGGTACTAAACAAAAAAGCATATGCCAGACCAATAAATGTCGAGCATAGACTCACAGCAGTAAGAGTAGCAAGTGCTTTCCGAACCATATCCAGCAAAGCAGCTGAAGTACTAGCTAGTATGCCGCTCATAGACATCCAGGGAGACGAATTCACGAAACTATACGAGCTATCAGCGCCAATTACAGAAATCAAAAAAAAAGAGGGGAGAAAAAGAACAGCATAATTATATGGCATCAATGGTGGCAAACCTCAACCAAAGGTGGATCCTCAGACTTATACCTGATACCCATACGTGGAAAACTAGATAACAGGTGCTTTAGAGACTATCTACACAAATTTTAAAAGAACGTCAGTCCGTATTGTTCGATGAATATGGAGTCCATAGAAGACTCTGAACGTGTGTTTACACAATGTTTAAAAATGAGTGAAAATAATAAAGAAATTTGCAATTTTTTGAAATTTTGTATAAAAAAAAGGGTTCGCTTGCTTCCTTTCTTGAAATTTCAATGTAAAAAATGAACCTCGCTCTTGTCGACCTATCGCTGAAAAAGTCGAAGAAATTATGGGAAAGATTGATCAGAACCGTCGCATAAGCAACCATGGCATCGCTAAGGAACTTAATATTCATTTCATCATCAAACAGTTTTGAATTTGAAAGGCTGGCTACAAAAAGAAGCTCGATGTTTGAGTACCACATGAATTGACTGTGAAAAATTTAATGGACCGAATTATCATCTGCGATTCTTTGCTAAAACGAAATGAAATCGAACTATTTCTTAAGCGCATGGTAACAGGAGACGAAAAGTGGATTAAATACGACAATAATTTGCAAAAAAGGTCATGGTCCAAGCATGACGAAGATCAACAAATGGTCACAAAGCAAGGATTGATGCATCGAAAGGCTATGCCGAGTGTTTGGTGGGATTGAAAGTCGTCCACTACGAGCTGCGTCAGCCTGGTCGAACGATTGATTCTACATTTTGCTGTCTACAACTGATGAGATTGAAGCAAGCAATCGAAAAGAAACCAGAAGTGATCACCTTCTTTCATAAGGACAACGCTAGACCAAGCACATTTCTGATGACTCGGCAAAAACTGGGAGAGCCTGGCTGAGATGTTTTGGTACATCCACCATATAGCCCTAACCTTGCGCCAACGGACTACCATTTGTTTCGATCAGTGTAGAACTCCCTTAATGGAGTAAAGTTGGCTTCAAGAGAAGCCTGTGAAAATAGGTTGTGACAGTTTTTCGCTGAGAAATCAGACTAGATTTACACTGTTGAAATAAAATCTCTAGTGGAAAAATGGCAAAAAGTGATCAACCAAAGTGGTACATACTTGGTTCAAAGTTCATTATAAATATAAAAAATATAAGTTGAAGTTTGTTTAGAAATATGAAAAGACTACCCAATTTATGTATAATTTCTTAAAAAAAATTACCAAATCTTCCTATAACATTTCATTTTTGATATTTCTGAAGTTGAGTCAATCAATCTTTACGTTCAAGGATCACAAGGTATATTCGCAGTATGGATGAAAACTGATTTCGCAATTATTATATGAATAATAGCACATGCCTTTCGAATTTCAAAATAACTTTGGCCTAATTTAATATTTTTCATCAATAAAATATTGGCAATAAGACCACCTTCTAACCCTAAACATAGTGTTATTTTTGGTTAACTTAATAGTGCCACAGACATGCAAAAAATAGTATAAAAACAGAAATAAAACATATGAATATGCGTGAAGCCAATTCTTTCAATTTCGCATTTGCGCATGCGCACCAGCCAGTATGCAATTGATGAGCAACATTTATGCGCACAATTAACTCCTCATAAGGTGCAATTAAAATTAGTGAAACATATTAGGTAGGTGCTACCCAAAATGATATGCTGCTGATATTATATATACAGACATAAATATCCACATATATGCTCATACACATATATATATGCACATATTTACAGCATATAATTACATCTTTATATATGCCTGTGTGGCAAACAGAAGGCGCGAAAGGTGAAAGAAAGTGTAACTAGGCGGAAAAACATTGCGAATGCGTAGACACTGCTAGCGCAGCGCAGACGAAACAGCTGTTGGCAGCGCGGCAACGCGGGCAATACGAGATTACGCGCTACGCATGCGCGCCTCAGAAAATTGCGTCGAACAAAGACGTCAAAAATGTAAACAAAAACTAAATTGTGTGCACTTAAAAGTTTGCCACAGCATAAGTGCGCTCATGTGGGCGCGCAGCGCTGCCAACTTGTTGTTGTACTTTATACAAATACACGCGTGCTTGCGTTGCAGTAGCACCCGACGCGCTGCTGGTGGCTGTGTTTACGCCCCGCATTACACGCATTCTCTCTAGTGGATTAACCTTTGCCGGCTGCCGCTCCATTTACATAAGCTCATAAGCGCACTTGCACATATTTATTCGCATTTACTGTTAGGCGTGTGCTTTTTTTGTTTGGTTAACCCGCCACAAGTGTTGCATAAGTTTTATGTATTTCTTTTATTTTGGGGCTGGAAAATGACATAATTACTATTTCACGTGTTTTTCTTTTAATAACCGTTTGGCCCTCTTTTTCTGCCAGCGCCTTTGCCTTTGCTTTTAAGGTTGAAGTGCCGCTGCCGGCAAAATGGTGAATTAAAATTCGCAATAACCCACTGAAATGTGTAATAGCAAAGCCAAATCGAAAGCGATATTGCATGATAGCAAAAATTTAGATAAATATATATATATATACATATATATTTATGCTTGTATACATATATGTATATAATATATACATACTCCTTTGCCGGCGTTTATTTATTAAAACTATAATTTCTTGCCTGAATTGTTTGCCTTCACTTTTCTCTTGTCTATAATTATGTGTTTGCGTTTTGTAATAGAAATATATTTAATTAGAAATATGGCATGGGAAGGCGTCTATTTATAAGCAATTAAACTTATTATGTTGAATAACATATAATGAACTGTCATTCGTTAATTAAGGCGCGTGAGTGTGCGGTTGCTGCGTTCAACGACTTTGTTGTGGCAATAGCTGTGGTGTAATGAGTGGCATAATATTAATGCTTATATAATTTCATTCATTGTCCTTATCGTTTATTGAAAATATATTGTATTTTAATTACAATAATAAAAATTTCCTTTGTCAATACGAAAATCACTAAAACTTTAAATGTGTTTGTTTCATGTTTACCAAAAAACATAGGAATTGTTATTGCCATACAAATTCTTAAATATTCTATGTTAAACTTTTTTAAATAAAACAAAAACGGTTTCTGATATCAATGAATTTAGATGCTATTATGTACGGAACTCGATTTTTTTTGCATGGCCACCACTTGCAGAAGTCCGGACGCTGAATCCAATATTCGACGGTTTTTAAGAATAAATTGGCCGATACTGCTACATTTTCACGTTCGGTATTCGTACGAAGTTCATCAATCACCGCCGGCTTTTGGGCATAGACACAGACTTGACGTAGCCACAACCGAGATGGTCAAATGACTGCACCATTTCGTGAGATAACACGTTTACCAAAATTAGTTTTCAATAAATCGATTGTGACATTCGCTGTGTGACTTCTGGTGCCAACATATTGTCCAAGTCCATATCATCTAATTCGAGCCAAAAATATTCGGTTATCATTGAGATCTAGCGATTCCCTTTCACAGTAACGTGCCGCTCTTGATCATCATAAACCGCACCAAACCGTGTGAGAGGCTGATTTGGGTATTCCTCAATTGATGAGCTAGCATCAGCAATACTCTTGACACTACGGGCACTTCTTTATCTCACTGGCACGGGAACATTTTGTACTGTGGATTCAAAATTTTCCACTAGACTCTCAATTGTTGATCTGACAGGACGATTTTAACGACCTTATATTGGAGGTAGCGCTTTTAAAGTTGAGTCAATGACTCAGAATTTCGGTGGTAAATTTTAATAATTTTGATTCGTTGTTTGGATCGTATGCCTTTCTATGAAGAAATTGCAAACCTTACTGAAGAGAAATGTCAAAATAGCGGAAAAAATATGGCGTCGTTTGCTGTCCATATCCGTCTACCTTTGTAGCGACTCTATGAAAAACCCCTTATATTTGAGAACTTAAAAAAAAATATGAAAGGTTACTACTTTTTGTTTATAAATAAAATTTTCTTTTCCAAAAATAACTAAAAATCATTATTATTCTAATATTCATGCATATTTGAATTACTGAAACTATTTGAATGTGATTCAAAAGACTTAAGCAACGAACTCGAATTGGCTGACGGTTTGGTTGTTTTTTATCCTAAAACGAGGTAGTTTACGATTAATTAAGACACATAGCTAAACTTTTATTTTTTTTCGAGGAAAGTAGGAAGAATCAGATGCCAAAATTTCAAACTAGAACTCCTTAAAATATTTAGAGTAAATGGTATATTAGGTGCGTAAATAAGTTCTCGCTATTTTTTTTTTATGAAAATACCATTTCATTGCAAGAAAATTATTATAAATCAAGTATTTAAAGTATTGCGCATTGCTGGTTGCAACTTTTTCCCAACTCTCTGGTAGAGCTCGAATATCATTACGGTAAAATTATTGGTCTTGTAATGGTATTCAAACATCAAGCCATTTTTTCATTAGGTCTTATGAGTGGAAATATCTAAGGAATATAGTGGCTTGCTAGCTGGTTTTAACGGGTGCGGCAAAGTGACGCCGAGCGTCATGGATCCTCATTGAGCAACATCTCCAATTCACCGCCTTCAAAGATTTTTGGTCTTCCTTCAAAATCGCCTTGTTTAAAGCAACGAAACCAATCACGGCACGTTGTTTTGCTATTGGCAGCTCCTCCGAAAACTTTTTGGCGTTTATGATATGTTTCAACCGCCTGCTTCATTGACTTCTTCTTCTTCTTTACTGGCGTAGACACCGCTTACGCGATTATAGCCGAGTCAACAACAGCGCGCCAGTCGTTTCTTCTCTTCGCTACGTGGCGCCAATTGGATATTCCAAGCGAGGCCAGGTCCTTCTCCACTTGGTCCTTCCAACGGAGTGGAGGTCTTCCTCTTCCTCTGCTTCCCGCGGCGGGTACTGCGTCGAACACTTTCAGAGCTGGAGTGTTTTCATCCATCCGGACAACATGACCTAGCCAGCGTAGCCGCTGTCTTTTAATTCGCTGAACTATGTCAATTTCGTCGTATATCTCGTACAGCTCATCGTTCCATCGAATGCGATATTCGCCGTGGCCAACGCGCAAAGGACCATAAATCTTTCGCAGAACTTCATTGACTGAAAGAAGAAAATCAACACTTCCCGTAAATAATGATTGTTTAGCAGAAAAGCAGATATATTTACACAACGAAAAGTGTATGACATTTAAACACAGTCAACAAAGTCATGAAGACGCAGTTTCTTTCACAAATGGTCTTTGAGATACAATACTTAAAGACTTGAACGAAGGATTTTTTTTTCAATTCCCAATCTCCAAAGGGTTTGCCGGTAATGGCTTTGGAATGGCCGATTTTAAAATATTTTCTTACAAAAATTTCAGAAAACTCATTTAAGACCTTAAGCGTCTAAAAATCAATTTGATAGCATTCCTTTCTATGTTATTGCCGTCAAACACTTACTGTTTCCTTCGTATTACCCAAAATAATTAGAAATACACCCAATATTAGAGGCGACTGAGATGAGAGTGTAGCACTTTTGTTTTTACAGAAAATCATTCACTTTACAGTCAACTAATCTTGAACTTAATTTGAAAATATATAATTAATTTTACTCATTTCAAATATCTTCCAAGCATAGAAATATTTGCATATAAAGGCGCTTACATTTATGAGCCTAAAAATAGTCACTTTCACACACTTATATGTAAAATTAATTATTCCCTCCTATGTTCTCATGGTAGTCACGATAAGTTTATATATTTTTATGCATAAAATCGTTTTCTGATGTGTACTTTTATTAATAGAATAGGGTGTTTAAGTACCTTTTTCTACCTTATCTATTTAGTACCTGAGAAGATAAAAATAGCTGCAATGAATTTGTACTAGACACAATTAAGCAATTACTATTCATAATGTTTAACAATTTTTCATTATAATTTTAAAGCATACTGTCCGAAGTTTAATTAAATGTTTATTGCTATGCAACGATTAATAAAAATGTTTGTTCCTGACTACTCACTGTTGCTATAAACAACTGCAATTATCGAATGTTCGGGGTACCTTAGCTTAATTGGTATATCAGTTCGCTGTTACTGTGATGTTAATATATGTAATAATAGTTTGATAAATATTACACTGTCTTATAAATAAATAAATAATTTACATAAATGTAAGTAATATCAAATAGAGTCAAGAGGCATTGCAGTAACAGTTTTAATTTAAATTTAAAAGATATATAAAACTCAGGCAACATTTTAAAAAACCACAGCTGAAGGGAGCAAATTAAAATGGAATAAATTTAGGAAATTTTAATATTTTACTGACTTTAATAAAATTTTGCCACAAGTTGCCAAAAAGTAATTTTAAAAATCAAAAGTAGGAAATATTAAATTAAAATGAAAATTTCAATTAACCATTTAATCAAATTTTAGTGCTAAACTATTAAAGTTTTTCATTTAGCCATTAGCAAATTGAGCTTTCATAATTTGAGGAAATTATACAGTAAATCGTCAGTTGTATAAGCATGCTCATGTTGTTATGCTGATGTACTATGCTCGTTTGCGCTGTATTTCCTACAAATATGATTCATATTTTGTGTAATATATCTACATTTACAAACATACTTACATACATTTATTCAAAATGATACATAAAACATAAATGTAAATACGTGTGTGGATGAAATGAAGCGTGATGTCTTGCTCCAAAAATCCGTCAAAGTATAGCTTGTGATCAATTTGTAACAAGCTTACAAGTATATATGTAGACTCGTAAGCTGATCAAAATGAATTATATCAAAAGGGGTGAATAAAAAATTTAAAATTAATATTAGATATTAAAAAAAAATATAAAAAAAAAACATTAATATAAAAATTTAAGTAAAATTTATTTGAAGAAAAAATTTGCTTGGGAGTAGAATAGAATTAAAGCAATTATTTCATTACAAATTAGCTAATAGGGCAATTGAATTTGGCATTTATTTTGTAGTACTTTTTATTTCTCCGGCTGTCTGTTCCTTCTCTCCATGCGTCGCAGCTCCATTTCCATAAGTAACTTAATTCAAGACTTTTAGAACTCTTTCTAAAGTTTTTATTATGCACTTTTTAATAAAAAATATTTACTATAATTTTTCGACTGGTGGCAACTCTTTTTCTAATTTTTTTTTTGTATTTAGTATTTCTAGGTGGCCACAACATCTTTTCAAACCTTATTTGTGTGTATTTGGTACTTTTGAATTTTTAAATTTTTTTCGATATGTGGCAACTCTATCTCAAGAACTCTTAAAATTTTAAATTTTATTGTAAACATTTTTTTTGCAAAGTTTGTATAAATTAAGCACAAATTTTTAAAATTTTGTAATGTTTACTTTTTTCAATATACGGCAACTCCATTTCACAGTATATTTGATAATAAGATTTTCGAAACGCTAGTCATAATTTAAAATTCCTTAAACCTAATTTTTTACTATCGGCAAATTTATTTGGATATTTTTTTATTACAAATCTTGCTGACTATTTTCTAACAGCTTTAAAAATAAAAAATATAATAAAAATATACTATATAAGTATAATAAAAATTTTAAATATTAATATTCAAATATTTTAATATTTCTGGCTTTATTTTTTCGATATGCGCTATATTGTTTCAAAATGTGCTTAAATTTAAGCATTCAAGAATTCTCAAAAAAAATCTCTTCCTCAACTAAAAATGCAGCAGAGCGAATTTTTTCAATCTGACTCTTTTGATCGAAGGCAACACCATTTAGACACTTCCAGATTACACTCTCCCACTTTCTTTAACTTAAATATCAAATTAAATTTTTTTTATTTAATTTTTGTAGGTGGCAACTCTATTTGAAAATATATCTATATTATAGATTTCCGTTGAAAGTATGTTTTGTAAATGAATATGAGTATCTACAACCTACCAAATTTTTCGCTATCTTACTTGTGTGATCGATGGCAACTCTATTTAATAATTAATCTAATATGAAAATTTCTTCTTTACTTCAGCTTTGCTTAAGCTTATATATTTAGTTAGTATATTTTCATTTTTTACTTTTTCTATCGTTGGCAACTCTGTTTGAAATCATATTTAAATTTTATGTTTTCAGAATTCCTTTGGAAGTATGTATTGTAAATTAATATAGATCATACCAAAATTTTCGCTAACTTGCTTTTTTATACTTGGCAACTCTGTTTAAAAATTTTTTGAAATTGAAAGTTTCCAGTTTACTTTCCAGCTGCTTTTTTTTGCCATTTTTTTGAGTTAAAATCATTTAATTTTTTTATTTTCTCTTATTTCTAATGATGGCAACCCTTTTCAAAAAACGTTTACATATAAGATTTCGAGAACTATTTCCGAGAGTTTCTGTTTTATAAATGCATATGCAAGAAAGCTAATTTGTTTCAATCTTATTTCTTTTAATCGATGGCAACTCTATTTTAAAATTTATCGAAATTAAAAATTTACTAGCAGATTACTTTTTAGCAACTTTTCTATATTTTATTTATACATATGTATATGTATTTAATTAAAATTTTTCAATTTCTTTCATTTTCAATTTTTTCTACAGCCGCCAACTCTGTTTCAAAACATGTTTGAATTCAATATTTCCAGAAAATTTTCCGAAAGATTATTTAATTTACCCACATATACTCGTAGCAAAAAAACGTCTATCTTAATTTTTATGAAAGGTGGCAACTCTATTTAAAAATTTGAGACTTGAAAATTGTGTTCCAAATAATTTCATAAATTACTATATTTAATGTTTATTTCATACGTACTCAAAATTATTTGAAATTTTTTTGTCAATATCATTTCATATCAATTTTATCGCATAACATTTTCTGAGTTTAATATCATGACATTTTTTGAACCACCCAAACTGCAATTTTTAAGTCTTTAAGCTCAAAATTCAATAATCTAAAGCGATTACGAACAACGCCACAAAGCGTTTAATATATGAAATAACGGCATTAAGTCATACTAAAATGGTTTGTGAACAACGCCGCGTACACTTGTGGATTTTACAAACATACTTACGCTTAATTACGTATGTATATTGCAAACGCCCCCTACAATGGCATGCACTAAATTTGCAACCCACACATACACTCATAATTACACCCACAGTGCAGATCTTAAATAGACGCTCAAGCGCAGCTCATACGCAGCTGTTGAGGTGAAACCATCAATATCATGGCGGCTCAACAATGCGAGCAAAATGCAAAAAAGGTACGCACAAATGCGCCTACATACATACCCGTATAGGCAAATATATATACAAACTTTTCAAATATAAACATATTTGTACATATATACTCGTATATACCATACAAGTATTTCACATGTGGCGCATAGAAAAGTGTACATATGTATGTGTGTTTGTTTATACGAAGCGTCTTGAAGTTGCTCGCAAAGTGTGTGAGACGGATGCAGCGCTTAGTTGACAAAGTCAACCGGCATCTGTAACGGTTATAGGCACTTTTTCACCGTGGCAGACTGTAAAGCCATAACAAGTAGTAATAGTAATTCATCAAGAAATGTTGCGTGACAGTTCAATAACCCAAAGTGTGGAGCAAAAGTCTATACAAATATTAACTGTGTGTTGGCAAGAAAAATTATGCGTTATTTATTCTATGTGTGTGTAAATATAGAGCATACATCACCTCAAATGTAAAATAACGCAAAATCACTTTTCATAACTTTACAGGCAAAGGAAAAACAAAATTTGAGATTTGGTTATATATCGGTTATTAAATGGTTATATATTGGTTATGTATTGGTTATATCTGTAATATATAGCACATGGTAGCCCAAAATGGAAAATAACGTAACATCACTTTTTATAAATTTACATGCGAAGAGAAACAAAATTTGAGTTTTGGTTATAAAGTGGTTATATATTGATTATGAAATGGTTATATATCGGTTATATCTAACATTTTGCGCTACATATGTGTATGTAATATAACGTAGGGAATTGTAAGCAATAAACAACTCAATTTCGATACTTTAATGTTAAGTTGTTTGGCATTTTAGGTGACGATGTGTGCCTACAATAAGTACAAATTACATACTTACAACCAATCAATGGAATTATTACGGTAATGGAGAAAAATAAGTAGAAAGGAGACTAAACTAAAAACTATTTTTTCGATTTTTTGAATTTTTTAAAATCATTTTTTTCGATTTTTTGGATTTTTTTAATATTTTTTAATTTTTTTATTTTATTTTTTATTTTTTTGAATTCTTTCATTATACACTTATCGTTAGTTAAAGGGCAAAAATGCGCACTATTTTCGAAAATATCAGAATTGTGTAAATTTTGTAAAGTAATTATGGTTAATTAACAGCGCCTGTCACAAGCTCGCCTCACAGCCGGACAGTTACTTTATGCTCTTATATTAAATGCAGAAAGAAATACAGAAGCCATTGCTTGTATTGTGTTGTTGTAAGTAAAGCGTTAGAGCTTAAAAATAGCACTTGTTTGCTAACTACTTAGCGGCGCGGTGTTATCGAACCGCCAACCTGGTTTAGTTTTTCGTTTTTGTGTGCGCGTTGACACTTTTCTAATTTAGCAAATCACGCCTAGCGAGTTTACGCTTAACAATACAAAAACATGCAAGTCGACGCATACACATACACATTTATATATGTAGTATGTATATACATATATACATCTACTTTATATATGCTATGTACACATATTGAATTATTTTTCACTCTTTAGCACGTCTAAATGAAAATATATTTATTTACTTTATTTGCCAGCAATTTACTGCTAACTTAATCGCATTTATTTATTTATTAATTTAAGTTTATATGTTATTTTTGTAATTCCATTATTTTTAATTTTTTTTTTTTTGTAATTCCAGTTTGCGGCCAACCTGCCGTGCCGCTTAATGCCAAAGTACAGACCATCTCCGGCGATGTGGGTTTCATAGAGGCCAAATACGATTGCGATTCCGGTTATGAGCTCTTCGGCCCAAAGTCCATCAAATGTGATCCGCGGACTGGTTGGGAGCGTGAGTTGCCGTTTTGTGGCACGAATGTGGCTTATCGCAAGCCGGTCAATCAGAGTTCATACACGCGTGCGGGACCGGCGAATTACGCCAACGATGGCAAGCCGGGGAATAAGGTAAATTGTGAAAAAATATAAAAAAAATATTGATGAATTGTTTGATTATATTTAAAATCAATACTTACAGAAGTTTGTTTCAAAAACGTAAATTTTTAAAAGCTATCGAGACTTGTTCACAGTTGTTTGTATGAGTTTATTTAGTTGGTTGATTTTGCTTGAAGAGCAAGACAATTACTAAACCTCATCTACATATCGTCACCTAAAATGCAGTTTTCATAAGTTTACAGGCCTTCATATTGAAATAAAATTTGAGTTTTGGTTATCGGTTATACATACATTATATTGATTATATCTGACAGGGGCTGCTTAAAATTTTACGCTACATTTATGTAATATGATGTAAAGAATCGTAAGTAATAAAAAACTCACTTTCGATATTTTTAATGATATGTTGTTTAGCATTTTAAGTAATATATACATATGTATATCTTTCGAAATGATGTCTAAGAGCATTTTCAAAGCGATATTTTTTAATTAAAGTGAAAAGTGGTTTTCCACAATCAGTAATCAGTTGGTTCATATGTAAAATCCAAAAAAAAAAAAATTGTTCTTTAGAATCAGAAATATCCAATAACCTAAATCTAACACCTTTCCTAACAGATTTACTGAATTTTAGTAATCTTTTTCTAAAATGAGCACTATCTCCCAAGGCAAATAAACTATTGAGATATATTAACAATCTTAAGAGGCAAAAATATATAGGTACCTTTTGCAAAATTTATATGTATATTAAACAAACAAAAAGATACTTGACGGATTACAATTTTACTAAAATTACAGTGACTCTCAGTATAAATCTTTGGAATATTATTATAGAGAACAACTAAGCACGCCAGCAATCTTACAAGGCACTCTTTTGGTTTAAAAAAAACATTATTTGTTGAGACAGACCCCAAACCCAATGTTTCTACCAACCTTTCCTGAATCAAAAATGTCTTTAACCCAAAAAAGAACTCTTTATAAAAAACATGTTTGATACCACAACTTGTGGTATCCCTCCCAAAACAATTGCACTGACTTGACAGCCAAGAATGAATCGTCACGAATTGACTTCTAATGCCAACTGTATTCTAGTCAGGCCGTTTTGTATCGAGCGAAGCAAATGGCAATCGAAAGGAACAAGGTTTGCCTATAAGATAGGTGGACAAAACTTCCCAACCGCTGTTTTTTGAAATAGTTCTTAACCGGTCTTGCAGCAAGAGGCCGTATAGTCGCAAATTCTGGGTATTTTTCGGCAACCTCATCAAATACCGAGCATACGAGTACATTGGAGTCAGAGATATTCGATCTCGACGTTGATTTGGCTAGTTACTTAGTTTCAGATATGTTTTTTGCATTTAGGGCTGGGGTAATGGTTTCTCACAGTCACAATGCGATGCATGAAAGGTCGTCTTTCAACGTCCAACCGTTACAACCAATTTTTTTTTTTGAATGTACCCGGTTGCTGTTAAACCTTTTAAAATGGCTGCTTTAGAGGCTTCTCTTTCGCCATATTCACACTTTTTTTACCTCTCAGGATGTTCTTCCTCTTTCATGCAATAATCATAACATATGTATACTGGAAAAGACGCACAAGTACAGTAGCTTCCCAACTCTTGTTCGGAAACAATGGAACAATGGAAAAAATTGCGCCATCTTTTGGCAACCGTATGAAATTAATATTAACCCAATAGGTTAGGTTAAGTTGGGTAAATGAGCTGATTTCTCGTGAGTTCACGAATAAACCCACTTGAACTGCTTGAGACGCATGTTCATTATGATCCCCAGGGGTCCTAAGTATAGATCAAAAAGACCGTCGCATATTGACAAACTGCCTAGGGTCTGTCACAATTTTATTGAAAATATGACAACTGAGATGCTTCAACCTTAGTCTGGCGAAAGTTGGAGAGTAGAAGAAAAGTGTCTACATTTTTCCACCTCATTTTCCACCTTACAATTTTGACAAGTTGTGTCTTCCAAAGTCTTTAGTCTTACCGCGTGAGTGCCAATGAGACAGTGTACAGTTAGGACGCCCATTATTGCGACGATGTGAGCCTTGCTAAGAGCTCTGGATCAGAAAGCTTTTGCAACCCTACAAAGGCAGGTTGCTGATCAATGGTTGTGAACAGAATAACAATACCCTGCAAATCAGATCAAATCATATCACCAATCGAAGAAAATGTAATGAGGTTTCTAAAACATATCCTCAGGATCACTTTTATTCAAAGATTGAAATTTGAGAAATTATTTAAAGACACAGTCTACATTCGTATTAAATAATCCTTTTGCTTTATAAAACTTCATCCTTCAAAAATCTAAGACTCATAAACTCTACTATTCGTTTTTCCAGAATCCCGATGGCCAACAGTGCTCCGAAACGCAGAAAGAACCATCACCCTGGTGGCGCGTTGACCTACTAGCACCACAAGCTGTGCGCGTAGTGCGCATCACCACACGTGGCTGCTGCGGCCATCAGCCCTTGCAGGACCTCGAGATACGTGTTGGCAACAGCAGCGCCGATCTACAACGTAATCCGCTCTGCGCCTGGTATCCAGGCACCGTGGAGGAGGGCATTACGAAAACATTCTCCTGTGCGCGACCATTGATCGGCCAATATGTGGCCATACAATTGGTGGGTGTGGAGGGCAGTTTGAGCTTGTGCGAAGTGGAAGTTTTCACCAACGATGAATTCTCCGTCGATCGCTGTCTCAGCCCCAATCTGAGTGTGGACACAGTGCTGACAACATTCTCGAAAACTTGCTATGAATTCCATGTGACGAAGGGTGAGAATTTCGAGAAGGCGCAGCAGATGTGTGAAGCAACGGGTGAGTAGGGTTGAAGAGGCGTCGCGGGTGTGATGTTTTATTGATTAGCAAAAATTTTTGGAAATTTTTTATTATCTTTCTGTGGTTATTCTTACTTATCTTGTTTCTTTTTTTTGCTGCTTTTAGGTGGCAATTTGGTGCACGATTTTCGTGGTGCCGCCAACGATTATATACTCGCCGAATTGGAACGCCGCAAATCCGAACTGAAGACACAGCTGGTGTGGATTGGTGCGCAAAAGGAGCCCGGCATTACTTCGCGCACCTGGAAATGGGTTAACGGTAAGGCATAGGTGTTGATTAAACCTTAATTTATTGAGTTGCGAATTTCACTGACGCAGACATGGACGTATTTCAGACAGCATGTTTTCTGCAATTAACAGCAAAATTGAAAGAAATAAATCCAAAAAAGATCTGAAAATATAATATTTTACACCCAACCAGTTAAAAATACTCCCTTACGCATTTAGTTGTCACGAATTGTGTAAATTCACCGAAATGAAAATTTATTATACTGTTGTTGTGTTTTTATGTCTCTTCGCGTTTGCGAGTTTCATTCGCCAGCAGTCGTTTTTCTTTTAGTGTTATTTTTTTCTTTTATTGAAGTAATGTATATTTCATTTGTTTAAACTTTTGTGCCATAAAAAACCGGTTCCATTTTATTTTGATCTGCATGCAGACTCGCACCTTAACAGAGAACTCGACTTGCAGTTCTGTGTGGTTTTTGTTTTTGTTTCGATAGTTAGTAGCGCCATTAGACCAGTTTAATTAAATAAGTCCGCCTTTATGGCGAAAAACCTTGTACGCCTTACGAAAGTCAACAGTCCGCTGGCGTTGTTGGTCAATGGGCCGCAAAGACATTAGGCGATCAATCATACACAGGGGGAATGGCAGGCGGGAAAATTATGAAAAGACTTTATATACATATGTTTTTAACAAAATTTATCCATATAATATACAGATATTGAAGTTCAATGTTACTTTTTGGTAAGGGTAAAGGCTGACTGATTTTGCAATATGTAGTTACTTTACTTGGTGTTAACAGTTGACGAATTCTCTGAATAGTATTGCACAGAATTTTAAATAGTTTTCTCTAAAGGCTTAAAAATTCTTTTTCTTTCAGAAGAAAATCCTTTAAACCCTTAGAGATTTATTCTCAGAACTTGTAAATGCTTTCGCACAATTTCATTAGCGGCAATTTCAGTTTAGAGAACAAACCTGGGGAATACGGTGTTTGATAAATCGTATTATTTTTGAAAAAAACACTCAACTTTATCGTGGCGAGACGAGTCGAGTAAGAACGCATTTCATGTCCTAAATATCCACCAAAATCCTTTAAACGTACTCGCGAGAGATGACGAGCTCTCATGCCATCTCCACAACTATTGCCTGACGATTTTAAAGCACAATTTTCTTGCACTTTTTTAATATTTTCATCAGTTGAGGGGGTCGTAGGTCTTCCAGAACGAGGCTTATCTTCACTGATCCCTCGGCCGTCTTTGAAGACTTTGTACCACTCGTAGACTTGCGTTTTTGATAAAACTGAATCACGGTAAGCCTTTTCCAACATTTGCTCGAGAAATTTGGTTAAAATACAAACTTTTAGTCAAATTCTTTGTTCGATATTTCTATCTATTGTAAAAATCGCAACTCACTATTGAGGTGTACCGACTTAAGCAGCGGCTGTAAATAAACTGATTGACAAAACGCGCCCATATTTGGCATAATAATGAAGGACAATCCTACCAACTTATAAAAATACCTTTTATGAAATAACATTTACCCGGGGAATTGACATTGACTTGTTATGATGAGCTCAAAAGGCAAACACTTTCAATTTCGAAAGACCATTCAAACTAAGTGATTCATTAACCGGGAATATCGAAGGTCGTTTTATAAATTTTCGAGTTTTCAAAAAAAAAAAATAATTTCATTAGTTTTTAGAATTTTCCTTCACAACTAACTAGTCCAATATTTTATGGAAAGGTTTTCGTGTCTAAAATACTTCCTATGCAGATTACCAAATACAAATTTGCCAAAAAAACTGCTTGATTGCTGAAAAATTAAATATTTTTTCCTAAGTCCTAAATAATAGTACTTCAGACCCGTAACTACTAAACTAAAAAATTGGGATTTTCAAACGCAAAACCCTTTAAGTTAATTCCCTCTCCTTAACAGAAGTTTACATGAGTTCTGGTTAATGCAATTTACTCAATATAATATTGGGAGTTTCCGGATTAGAGTAACTAAATAGGCATATCATTTTATTGTTTATAGACCAGAGCTGATCTTTTTTGAAAGCAAACAGAATCATAGCAGAATGAAACTTATTGAAAACGAAAGATAAAATAAACAAAATTAAAAAAAAATAATAATTTGCGGGCGATCTGAGAAAGGGGAAGGTCATTATTAAGAATTAAAACGGATTTAAACTATTTAGCTCGCTTTCCGGCACAACTACGAGTTCTAGAGAAAAGTGTTATACGGCAAAGCTTTAGGTTTTGAAAGGATATAAAACTTTCATTTCAACACCTTTTCCACATGACCTCAAAACTTATATGAAAAATTCAAATATCCAAGTTTTTAAAATGTTTTACTTTTATCATTATTTATTCTTATTATTTCTTTCACAAAATTTAGTGTAAACTTACCTTCTTACCCTTAACCTCCCAAACACACTGTATTTTTTATTAAAAATATTAAGAAAGAAATCGTCATTCAATAAAAACCTCTGATTTTCAATCAATTTAACGTTAAAATATCAGGGCTTTTTATAAGTTAGTAAGCTCTGTGTTTATTGAGATCTCTACTTTCTGATAGTATAAAAATATATACATCGCTATAGTAAATCCTCTGAGAAATAACAAATATAAAATTCCATCAGTAGTCATACTCTTTTTGGAGGAAATTTAAAATTTTAGTTCAAGTTATAATGTCGACCTAATGAGACCAAAACTCGGACATATGTGTATATATACTTACTCGTAACACTTATATGTTTCACCATATTGCATTTAGAAAATATTTTCTTTCCAACATGTGCTTTTCACTACCATATGTATAGTAAATATGTATATATTTTTGAGTGCCGTCCTGCCATCTGGTTATAAAATACTTGTATACAATGAGCGCCGGCGAAAACACAATGACCATATACATATGTATTACCTAGTGCAAGTCTCTATGAAAGTGGCATTGAAAACCAATGGTGATGACCAAAATTTCATACAAATTCGACACACCAACCGGCTGCGCCAAACAAAGGCATAGTAACAACTAAAGCGCCCAAAAACAATAAAAAGCGAAAACCAATATTATATGTAAATAATATAATGACATGTAAAAATATTGGCTTGAGCGCATAGAAAATCCAGCTAAAGCAACAACACAATGCAGACAGTGTGCGCTAAAAGGAAAAGGCCACCTTTTATTGAATGCCGTACTAACTATAATGGGCGTGATTAATGCCACAAGACAGACATACACACATGCACATATGTGTGTTTACTAATTGTTGTATGCAAATGCAGTTGGCCAAGGCGTCCATACTTGGTCAACGGTAAAATGTTCTTTGAAAAACGAAAGTCTTTTGCGTGCCACGGCGCATTTTAATTATGCATTTGCCATGCATTGTTGTTGTAAAAAGTGAGATTAAGCACAATTAATTATATAAGCTTAGACAGTGTTGGTGTAATGGCATGTCTTAAGACGGACTAACAAGTGTGTGCCTGCAAAGCAACAATGCGACGAGCGTTAGACGCGCTTTAATGACCTTGCGGCATTGCAAATTCTCTATTAAATTATAAACGTTATGTGTAACCGTATTTAATAAATACAAAATTTGTAGGTGAAGTGGTGCAGAAACCGGCCTGGGGCAAAGATCAGCCCAACAACTACAATGGCGAGCAGAATTGTGTGGTGCTGGATGGCGGGCGCAACTGGCTGTGGAACGATGTGGGCTGCAATTTGGACTACCTGCACTTCATATGTCAGCATTGTGAGTGTTTGTTGCAAAAACCACTTGTTGTTGTAATGCAGTGGTGCTTAATTGATACCTAATTGCTTGCCTTTCTATTTATAAATCTATCGCCATCCCACACTAACTCTCTCACTCTCTCTCTACCACATTTGCGCAGCGCCCCTCTCCTGCGGCTCGCCGGACTCACAGCAGAACACTACAGTTATCGGCCGCAACTACACCTTGGGCAACACCATCATATACGAGTGTCCGAAGGGCCATTCGCTGCTCGGCGATGCAGAGCGCACTTGTCGCGCCGACGGCACTTGGGGCGGACGTGCGCCCACCTGCAAATGTGAGTAGTCGCAAATATTTTTTACTTGACCATATTTACCATACTTGCTAAACTACATTGCACCCCCACTCGCCACACAGATGTCGATTGCGGTCCGCTGCCGGAATTGGAGCATGGCGCCATTCTACTGTCGGAGCAGCGCACCAGCTATGGCGTGCAGGCGACCTACACTTGTCACGAGAATTACACGCTTATTGGCAATGAGAATCGCACTTGCGAGCTGACGGGTTGGACGGGCAAACAGCCGGAATGTCTGGTTGATTGGTGTCCTGAGCCGCCACGCATCGCCGGCGGCAGCGTTAGTGTGACGGACCGGCGCGCCGGCTCGACGGCCACTTATGAATGCGAGGCCGGTTATGTGCTGGTGGGCGAACCGGTGAGTCAACTTTTGTTTTCAATAACACGCCAAGCCACTGTAATATGATTTATGCGCTGGTTTGGTGGTTTTGTAATGGAAATTTATTTACTAATATTTTATGCATTTTATTTGTGTGTGAAGATAATTTCCTGTGGCCTCGGCGGTGAGTGGTCCAGCAAGCCGCCATCATGTCGTTTTGTCGATTGCGGCGCGCCGGCGCGGCCCGATCGCGGTCATGCAGTGTTGGTGAATGCGTCTACAACAGTTGGTTCGATGGTGAAATATGAATGTGAAGAAGACTACTGGTTGGACGGGCCGTCGGAGTTGTACTGCACTAAAGAGGGTAAATGGTCGGGTGATGCGCCGGTGTGCGAGTTGGTCGCTTGTGATACGCCGCATGTGCCAGCCGGTTCCTTTGTGGTGGGTTACGACTATAATGTGCACTCGAAGATTCAATACAATTGCGATCCGGGTTATGTGCTGCGCGGCAGTCCGACCCTGGAGTGTCTCGAAACCGGCGAGTGGAATACGGATGCGCCGTTCTGTGAATGTAAGTATGAAACTAGCTAAGAAAGCCCAGAAGAACCTCCGGATTACACTTGATACCATTATACTGATGGATCTACTCATAAGCCTCAGTAAACGCTCTTTTGTTAGCTTCCAAGTAAATTTCCTTATCAAACAAATCTTTTTTCCAGACATCGACTGCGGCATTATCACACCCATACCGTATGGTTCCATAAAATATACACAGAATACTACATATGTGGGTTCGGAAGTCACCTTCAGCTGCACGCAATCCCATAAATTGAGTGGTGTGCCTAAACGCGTTTGCCTGGAGTCCGGCGTTTGGAGCGATGCCTCACCGAAGTGTGAAGGTAAGTCCCTTATCTTTGATTATATTATCTTGATCTAACCGTTTCTAACTAATCTCTCGACTTGCAGAAATCCGCTGCTCCGAACCCGTACTGGCCGCTCACAGTTTGCTCTCTGTGACCGGCAATGATCGCATGTACGGACGTACTCTAATTCGTACTGCGGACTCAACACAGAACAGCGCACAAACATATAAGTAAGTTACCAAGACTTTCTTTCCTTCCTTGTTCTTTTGTATACCTCTTAACTTTATTTACTTTTTACTCAGGATTGGCGCTTTGGCTAAATATCGTTGTGAGCGCGGCTATAAGATGGTTGGAGAGGCTCTTGTTACATGTGAAGATAATGGCCAGTGGAGCGGCGCGGTACCGGAATGTGTGTGTAAGTATTGCTCCGAAATCAAAATTCAAATCGGCGATTACCATGACCAGAAGAGTGATGCGTTGCCTATCATATGTCGAACTTAGAAAACTTCTCATCGATTCATTCCTACATATCCTGATCTTACGAACGTAGAACTATATGTATTAGAATCACTTTGGTTAAGTCCTGCAGACGTTCTCTTCTTCTTCTTCTTCCATCGCTTACGTTCAGCTCGTTCTCCTCCTGGTCATTTGAACGGAAACGAACAATAACAATCGTTTCTAGCGAAATTTCGACTCAACCGACCACATCTTGGACTAATGATCTTCAAATAGTTTTCCCTTTACGATCCTTAACTCTATTGTATAAAGTCTCAACTAAATACCCTGGTCTTTCCAACCGAGTGGAGGTCTTCCTCTTCTTCTGCTTCCGCTGGCGAATACTATGTCGAATACTTTCAGAACTGGAATGTTTTCATCCATCCGGACGGCCTGACCTAGACAGCGTAGCCGCTGTCTCTTAATTCTCTGCATTCGAAATCTCGACCTAACGGGCTACATCTTTGATTGAAGATCGTCTTCTTCAAATCTCAAGATCAAGAACTTTTATCTTCAGATAGTTTTTCCTTTAGGATCCTTACCTCTATTGTATAAAGTTTCAACTAAACACCCTA
This sequence comes from Bactrocera dorsalis, assembly GCF_023373825.1. NCBI lineage: Eukaryota > Metazoa > Arthropoda > Insecta > Diptera > Tephritidae > Bactrocera > Bactrocera dorsalis. The sequence continues at coordinate 57,977,558 of NC_064306.1, read as the reverse complement.
AAACTTTTCATCTCTCCTCTAGATGTTGAGTGCGGTATTCCAGCTAATATTACGCATGGCAAGGTGACCCTAGCCACGAATGTGACATATTATGGCGCAGCTGTATTATACGAGTGCAATCCTAACTTCAAACTCGACGGCGTGTCACGTCGCTTGTGTACAGAAGACGGCACCTGGAGTCACGAAACACCAGCTTGCATTGAGATCACTTGTGATGAACCGGACATCAGCGAAAATCTCATTGTCGATATTATCGATCACTCAGTAGGCTCGCAAGCGAAATTCAAATGTGCCAAAGGACGAACGCTGATCGGCAATGATACCAGAGTCTGCCTAAAGAACGGCAAATGGGCGGGGAAGAGTCCAAGCTGCAAGCGTAAGTAGAATTGAATATTTAATTATTCTTGGAATGCAATAAAACATTACTTCCATACAGCTGTTGACTGCGGCCGACCGCCGATGATCGAGAATGGACGCGTCATAGTGGTGAATGAGTCCACGCTATATGGCGGCTCTGCGGAGTATCACTGCATACCGAGCTACAATCGCATCGGACAGTATCTACGCAAGTGTACGGAGGATGGCACTTGGAGTGGTGATGAGCCGCGTTGTGAAGTTGCCGCCACCGAAGCGCAAGAAAGCTCTAGTTTAGGCACCGGCATTGCGATCGGCGCCACAGTCATCATTTTGCTGCTCTTCATTATCGGTCTGATATTTCTGCATCGCAACAAAGCGCGACCGGTAAAGAATACCGAGAATGTGCAGGCGGCGGAGACCAAAGATGAACGCAATGCGGCGGTGATGTCTTACTCAACGCTCGAAGCCAATAACCGCCTACATTTGGACAGTGGACCGCCGGCGACATTCAATACGTTTCAAGTGAATGGACGTAATGGCAATGGGACCATTGGCCGCAAGCCAGGTGGGTGAAATGTGACGTTAAAACAACGAATTAATTAATTAATTTTTCCTTTAAATTTTTTTTTTTTTGGCACACAGAGAACATCTACGATCAAATACCCAGCGAGCAATTCTACGATGCGCCATATGAGATGCGCAACAACGACGAGGTCTACGAACCTGAACCGACGGCCGGAAATGTCATCACCATAAACGGCATATCGGTGCGATGAGCAGCATGCGGAACCGCAAAGTCAGCACGTCGTTGTGGTTATTTTTTAATAAATATTACATAAATTAAGTGCTAAATTCATGTTGAGCATTTAAAGTAGTAATTTGGGGGCTCTTCGAGCTCTTTCATTATTTTTGTTTTCGTACTACAGTGAATGCTACTCCATTGGGCAGGCATTGCTATTAATTTCTGTGTAGCATATTATATAGTGTATGAAGTATGACTTGAGTAGACGCGAGGTCTTTTTTATTTGAGCTTCGGACTGAATATTAGCGAACAATGTTTTAAGAGAGCGCAGAGAGAGTATTTTCATACATGTATGCTACACAATAACTACTTGTTTCTGGCTTCAAAAACTACAGTCCAATGATTTATTTTTGAAAATAATTTCATACAAAACTCAAGCTTAAAGTTAGAGCTCACACTTTTATGTATAACGAATCGTCCTTATATGTTATTTTATATGTATTGTATAATCGTGAAAACTCTCTTATAATCCTATGCATATACTGTTATAATGAATAGACGAATATAATTAGTGTATCCATTTAGTAATAGAATTGTAGATTTTGTAAATTTTTTGCTTAGTTTTAAATTAAGAAATATGTTTACCCATTTTAGTTCTAAGGTTGCCTTGTAAATATTACGTTATCTGTTTAATTTGTATGTTAACTAAATATTTATTAATATAAATGGTCTGTGTCGCACAATAAATAAATTATAATAACGAAATCAAATATACCATATGTTGAATAATAAACAATACTTGACAGAATATTGAAATAATTTGGAAAAACTCTAAAGTGTTGGGAATATAAATTAATAACCATTTCCAAGAAATCAAAAATTTAACAAAAAAAAATTTAAATTACTGTTATTGGCGACATAAATTATCCATATCATAAACTGATTTTTCATATGATTAGCTATCATATTCAAAACTGTTAATAACGTATCCTACGAATAGCCGGAAAATTTATAGAATTGCTCTTCAGCACTGCTGATTGAATAGCAGACATTACTATAAGCAAAAAATAGTTAAGACTTTCACCGAAGGCCTTTTACAAAAATTTAATAACACTTCTTTGTTGAATAATTTCACTCATCGTAAAAATCTCCAAATGCACTTTATGTAATATGGATGTTGGAAGCGAAGAACTAAAATTGTGATATAGTAATTTCAGTATGGGCGATGCGTTGATAATGTGTCTCACACTAGCGTGATCAAGGCACTCGAGAGAAGGAACGTAACCAGCCCGATATGCAGATGGATAGAAGCCCTTCTGCGCACTAGGGTAACAGAAACAACAGTGGGAGAAAGTAAGAGTCGTCTTGGCGCCACAAGGGGCTGCCCACAAGGTGGAGTACTATCCCCTCTGCTATGGAGCCTGATAGTAGACGAACTACTCGAGTTGGTCACCAGCAATGGAATCCGCTGTCAAGGGTAAGCGAACGACATTGTCATAATGGCGACAGGCAGATTTGAGAGCACTCTCTGTGACATTGTTCAAAGGGGCTTAAACCTGGCGAAAGGATGGTGCAACAGGGTAGGGCTAAATGTCAACCCAGCAAAAACCACCGTGATCCCATTCACTAAGCGGAGATCTCTTCCGGGCCTGAGGTCCCTAACAATTGGAGGCACAGAGGTGGAAATATCTAAGGAGGTCAAATTCCTTGGCCTCACCTTAGACTCATCATTACGGTGGAGTAGGCATTTGGACTTAACGCTGTCCAAAGCAACTAGAGCACTTATGATTTGCACACGCCTGGCCGGCAGATCATGGGGATGCAAGCCAAGTATCATAAGATGGCTGTATACTATGATAGTAAGGCCTATCGTCACCTATGGAGCGGTTGCCTGAGCCACCAAAGCAGCGCAGTCTTCGGTGAATCGGAGACTGTCAAAGCTGCAAAGACTTGTCTGTGCTTCGGGGGCAATGCGCACATGCCCCAGGGTGGCACTGGAAGTCATACTAGAGCTCACACCGCAGCATCAGATGATCAAGCTAGCAGCAAAGCACACCATGCTGCTAATGCCAGCAGAAGGCTGTGGAAGAGGGAAGATAATGTCCTCTAGACAGATGGATGCACTAGCGGAAATCACACCACTAGCCCTCCTCCCAAAGAACGGCACCACGAAGAAAATAAACCTCAAGAAGAATTTCAAAGTTACTCTAGGCAGCAAGACGGAGTGGAGTGATTCCACGCTGGAAAGGCTGCTGGAAGACAGTACCATTCAGTGGTACACTGATGGCTCAAAAACACCGGAAGGTATTGGAGCAGGTATTGCGGGACCGCGTACTAAGCTGTCCATACCTATGGGCTGCTTCCCAAGTATCTTCCAGGCTGAAGTTTTTGCCATTTGTCAGTGCGCTGAAGTCAACCTCAGCCGCAACTATCGCAACCAGCGCATAGCTATTCTCAGTGGTAGTCAAGCGGCACTAAAAGCGATCTTATCATACGAGACCAAATCGCTCTTAGTCGAGGAATGCATAGGAAGGCTAAACCGCCTGTCCTTGTGCAACCGGGTGCACCTAATTTGGGTGCCAGGGCACAAGAGAGTAGAAGGAAATTAGAAGGCCGACAAACTGGCCTGCGCTGCGGCAGCGTCCAAGATGTTAGGACCAGAGCCATACATAGCGGTAGGACCCAACACTCTTAAAGAGGTGCTCCGCACGGAGGAGAGAGTGGAGAGAGAACGGAACTCGCGGCAGGCAGCAAGTATGCGCAACGTGAAGCTGCTTCTAGTAGGGTACAATCTCTCCAGGTTTAAGGAACTAATTCACCTCCCCGTGAAAAATTCCGTCCCCTCGTCGCAATCTACACAGGGCAACATGGACATGGTCTCCAACATGGGCATGGTGTCCTGTGCTAACTGCCGGTTCTGCGACCTGGAACAGGAAACACCAGCACACCTAATCCTGGATTGCACAGCAATCTGTGGAAAAAGGCTTAAGGTCCTGGATTTCGTTTACAGCAGCAGGGATCACATCACCTCACTGGCGCCTGGCAAACTCCTGGAACTGTTCAGGCTGCTGGGGCTCTGGGAGGTCATGTAATATAGGAGAGGGCACAATAGATCCTAGGTCGTGGTGCATTACCTCAAATAATACTATCAATAGGCGATGTCAGTTTCTATATCTTTCTAATCAATCGTCGACTTTCAACAAGAATATTAGAGAGCTTAATCAAAAAACAAAACAAGAAAAAGAAAGTCAAACCAGAATTTGCCGCTTTAACATCTGCAATACGATTATTTTAAACAATTAAAGCATGTTCGTTCTCAGCCACGTTTTTATGCGGCGAAATGTCGAAAAAGAGCGTTCAGAGCTCGCATTCGTCACAGGAAATGTGCAGAGTATGCGAAGAAACCTATGCATTGGGCTAGTGGTCTAAATCGCAGTTCTGCAACGTTTCCAATGCAGTAGTCGGTAACTTGTTATCTTTTGACTTTCGCCGCCACTGACAATACCAGTGATCAAATTCACCTTTGAGCTTCAATCATCGCATGACGTTGTTATCAACCAAAAGACCTTTGTATGTATCTATCAAGCAGTCAATAATATATTTCATTTCTTTAATTTTCAAAACATATGTATACTTTTTCAGGAAACAGCAAACTCAGTTGAAATCCATGCAATACTTCTCTATAGAAGCGCATTTCAAATCTGTGCCGATTGTATCCAACAAAACAATGTACACTGAGACCCCGTAGTATTCTTTGCAAGTTCTCATGCAGAAATTTTCGTGTTTTGTTTCCCGGCAGCAGATTCTTGGGTTTTCTTCGTCAACTCTCAGTTCTGCCGCCATATTTTCGTGTCTAAATAAAAGGATCGAAAATGTTTCTCAGCTTTTTGTCTTCGATTTCAGAACGTTACAAGCAGCGTATCTGCCTTTACCAGATCGATCGATTCTTTCTGAATAATCACGCTGTGAGAATAAGGAAAAGATAGAATATTAATAGTAGGCAAAAAATCCCAATTACATATAAATTCAAATTAGCTCACGGCTGCGATGAGTACCGTTGCTTTTCTTGTTATTTTATATTTTTTCCTACCTTGGAGGAGGGAAATGTGCCTCAATTTCCCCTCTGAATCTGCCACTGGTATTTTTACAATGACCTTTCATATGTAATATTTCTACAACAGTGGCGGAAATAGAAATTATTTTATTTTGTATAAACAGAAGAAATATGTGCTGTTCCGTTAATTATTGATTTGTTTTTTTTTTTGGACATACAGTTTAAAATATGAAAAAAAAATTATTAAGCATGCCAAAACTAAAAAAATGATTACTGTGGATAAAAGCAAGATTTTAACTTTGCCAAAGGAAAACTTAGAATACGAAGATCAGTGAAAGTATAGGTTTTAAGAAGTCTGCCGTCGGGGATTTTTTGAAAAACTTTCAAAGCAATAAGTAGAGTAGAAAACCTCGCTAAGGAGCAACATGAAAAACATGTGCTAGGGAGGATCGGCAAATGGAACGCATTAGGTTAAAACATCGACTCAAAAGCGTTGAAGACATCAGGATGAAGATCACAGAAGACCTTGGCACCAAAATCACTGCTAGAACTATATAAACGCAATTAAGTACGAGCAAGTCCTGAAGGAAGATTTAACTCTTTCAATTGAAGAACACTTTTCACAAGAGAACGATCTTATCTTCAAGGATGATTCTGCGCTATTTCATCGTGCCTGTTTTTTCACGCCTGTAGTTTACACAAATTATTTCAATAACAATATTAATTGTATATTTTTTTATTTTTTCTTGGTAAAAGACTTCCTCTCGCAAATGGAGTTTTGACGTTCGAATGGCCAGGTAACCGTCCAGATTTAAGCCCTATTGTGAACATTGTGAAAACCAAGATAGCAAAGAAGAGACCCAGTACTTTAGCTGAGTTGAATAAAACTCTCGAGGATGCCTGCTATACACTTTTTTCTCTGACTTAACAATATTTGGGAATATAATTAGCACATACAATATTTTACATCAAAATCTAAAGCATTTTCGCTGAAAAACGATTTTAATTTCCGCCACTCTAACTATTCCTGAATTTATTATAATTTAAATCCTTCTGTAACACACAATCAACTTCTATGAAACACGGTGTTTTCAAATAAAATTAAAAATATATATTAAAAAAAAAAACAATTATTTGTAACAATCTCTTTGTAAACAAACAACAAAAGAAGTTTTATGAAGTGATTATCACTCAAATAATACTTAAGTGCCACAGCACGCCACGCGAACAAAAAACATTGTCACAAGAAAGAAGTTGTTTACCTAGTAATGTGTTGTTAAAAATAAGTACTCCCATATTTATCTATTATTATCACAGCGCAGCTAAACCAATGCACCCTAACCTAAAAACATCAAGTACCTGCTTGCTTTGGCTCTTAATCCCTCAACACTTCACTGCCAAATATCAGTCACTCTTCGCCGCCGCATTAAACCAGTGCTTGTGCGTTCACGCCGCTTAAACTCGATTTACTTAGAATACAAAATTAATATTAAAAAACGAAAATGTTGAAGTTGCTGCAAAATCATCCGATCGCCTGCAACTTCTTATTTGTGGGATTTGTTTTTGTCATGCAAAAAGCATTGCAACTCTTTTGCACCGCCGAAATGAAGCTAGAACAGCTGGGTCAAGTGCAAGTACAGCAGAAATTTAATAGAAGAGCGACTGCCAGTGAAAGAAGGGATTAAGCGTGATACGAAGGAAGGGTTATTGTGCAATTGGAGTGAATATATTAATAGCTTTATTTCGAAAAAATTTAATAATAATGAATTTAACAAAAAATTCCAAATGTGACTAGTTTTCAGGGAAAAATAATTTTGGATTAAATATTTTTGTTATAAATTTAAAATTTTGCTATAAATTAATAATTTTGTATTTTGTATATAAATTTTGTTTGTATTGAAATGTAATAAATAATTATATTTGTATTGAAAATTATTCCAATAATGAAAATTCTATTTCAACATTAATGTTTGCGTTCACTACACCACTGTGCTTCATGGGAGCCATCAACAGACCAACAGTGTTGTTCGGTTTTCGCTTGAAAAAATATTTATAAATATAGTAATGCTTTACGTAGAGAAAATATGATGCAGATTTATTGTGAATGAAAATTTGGTGCTCTCGAAAACTGTAAAAAATTTAACTCTATAAAAAAACGATAAAAAAACTTTGATAGTATAGGATAGGAAGTAAAAAAATTTTTTTTCTTACTAGTTGGAAAAAGTTGTTTTGTTTTAAATATGAGCTAAATACTATTTTTTTGTCAAAACTGATCAATTCACAATCACAGAATTTTTTTTTTTAATAAAATGAAAAATTTTTCTTATCAAAAATTTTCGAGGTATGAAATAAAAAATCTAAAAATAAACCTTGTTCTTCTGATTTTATCAATTTTTTTTTTCTCTAGCGAAGAATTTTTTGGAAGTTTAACTCGTTGACTGTCAGTGTATCACCGGTTATCACGACAAAAATCTACTCCCTGGTGCCAATCAAAAAAATATATATTGCGTTTTGGCCTAGGCGTGTATCGCCGGTGATATATTGGCATCTGGTAGCAGGGTGTTAAGCATTCTCGAATAAAATTTTTATACTGCTAACATACTACCCTAAGGGCACAAAGACCATAAGTCGCAGTGAAAAACCTCAATTATTTTCTTTTCGAAACACCCTAATGTTAGCACACCATATAAGCTCATATCCACACTCCACAGAATAAAAATTAAAGCGTTCCTCAGCTGAAATCGCTTTTTATTCATCAATTTCGTTTACTCAGCATTTATGTATATGCGCCAGCTTATAAAAATCAAACGTAGTGGAATTTTTTACAACCTAATTTTTTTCATAAATAAAAAAAAACAGTTTATAACATCTCTCTTAGTATTGTCTACACTTTGATATCCGCAAATTCCAATAAATCTGCCTTAAAAACCTGATTTCTCCACAAACAACAATTAATAATAATAGAAAATTTATACACGTGCGCATGTGTGTGTATGTGTATGTTGTGCACGAGCGCCCATACTAATAATAATGCAAAAATTTGTTTCTCTGCTTAACTTGTTCCCGAAGTCACACTGTGTGAGACGCAAAAAGTCAAACCAAGTCGATATTAAAATGCTAAAAGCAGCAACACAACAAACAGAGACAAGCAAACGGCATAGAAGACATAAATATTAGAAGACTCTCTTCTGGAAACCAAAGAGAAGACTTAAGAGCGCAATATTTTAATAGCAGACGCGCAAAGAGCGGACTAATGAACAGAATCTATAATGTCAATTTAATTAATAATATATTCAGTAATCACTTAAGTATATTTATGCGAGTGTGTGTGTTTGTGTGGGCTTTATAAGTTGTGTGTATGTATGTATGCCTGTGTTTTTGCTCACTTAAGTGGTTATATGAGAATATTGTTGGACAAGTGTACTTTTGGTGTACTAAGTGAGTGGTACTTGGTGTACCCGAAAGTGGTTACTTTGGGTCAATTTAGCTAGTAAAACAGTAAAAATTTGAAAAATACAATATTATATGGTAAAAAACTTAAAAAAAAAAATAAATAAATTTTTTACATATTCTATATTATATATTTTTATAAAAATCGAAAAATATTAAATTTTGAAAAAAAAATTTGGAGAACTTTTTTAACTTTTTATATTATATATTATACGTATTTCTACAGTTTATACCTTTAAAATACTACACTTAAAGTTAAATTGAGTATTTTAAATATTTTTTAGTTACAGTTTTCTAAAATGCTAGAACTCAGTTCAATCAGCTCGACCAGCATGTCTTTAAAAGCGTCTTTTTTTCGAAACTAACTTTTCAAATTTGCTTTGGTGCTTACTCGGCGACGAATAACTCGATTACTCTCAAATTTATTCTGCAAAAAACAGAACATAATTTCAGTTTTTAGAACTGATTAAAAGTCGAATTTTGGCAGGCCAGAAATACCGAAAATTTTTAACATTTTTCAACCGTGGGTCTTTGTACGGACCAGTCCAATATTTCCCATTCATAAATCCAGAACCACTAAATCGGTAGATAAGCTTTATTTTAGTATTTTTGGATTTTTACCTCAAGCTTACTTTTGGTATTTTATTTTCAATTTTGTTCTTAAGGGGTTACATAGGTTTCCTCGGATAAAAAACCGAATTTTGTCAAAAATTGTTTTTCTCATACAAAAAATTAAATATTTTATTAATTTTTTTTTTTAACAATGAAATTCATGAAATTTTTGGAAAAAAATATTTTAAACTCGGCCATTGCGATGCCATTTCTGGTGACCCCTCGGAAAAAAGAGGCGCCCGCGTTGGCAGGATAACTCCTTGCAGGATCATCTTAAGTGAAAAATACGTGTTTTAGTTAAAACCGTATAATAGAACTTAGACGAAGAAAAAAAAAACTGAAAATTGGATTTTTGGCATTTTTAGAAAGAAATTAAAATTTCAGTTGAAATCTCTCTTCCAAATACTTGAAAAAAAATATCTCGTTTCGAAGATTTTGTAGATCAGAAAATGTTCCACAAAATTGTGAGTTTTCCAATAAAAAATATTTTTCATTAAGTTACAAAATTCATAGGAAAAAATGCCTTAAAGTTAGTAAGGTTTACAAAAAAATCGAGACAAGTGTAAAAAAAATGGCGCATCCTAATGACACTGATCCTGACTCTCCTGGTGGTCTAAAAAAAAAATCAAAAGAAATTCTTAATCAGTAAGGATGCTGTTATAGTCCCTACCTCAGGCAACACGAAACCATGGCGACTGCCTGAGAATAAAAATCATTTTTTACGCTTTTTTTGAAATTCCTGAATTTTTTAAAACAAAAGATTAAGGATTACATAAAGGTAAAAGATAAAGGATTATATAAAGAAGGTTCACACAAAATTTCAAGTAAATCGGTTGTATAGAACTTGAGATAATGCCGGTACCGTGTGGAAAAAAGTAGTTTCGAAAAAAACGCGTTTAAAAAAGTGAGTCTACCTACCTACCGGGCTAGGTACTGCGTCACTAAAGTAACTGTAGCTCTTAAAATAATTTTAATTTTTAAAAATCCTTTGGAGGATATGTTCTTAAGGGTCTAAACTTTAAATATATGAAAAAAATCGAAATTTTCAAAATTCTAGAGTAGAATACCCCCTTAAGAACTCAAGCAAGCAAATATATTCGATTGTTTTCTGGCTTACCCTAATAAATATACCTTCAAATTAAAAAAAAAGACTGATAGAAGTTTTTTCTCTCGTGTAATTTCCGAAAACCATCAGCCTTTTGGGCTGTCATACTAAATAATTGTACCCCTTAATATTTCGAATTATCAAACAGATTGTAATTAAATTAAATTTTAAATTATTTTAAAAACTTTTTTGTGTTCCCAAATTTATATATGTATTTTTAGATGCCATATATATACATACATACATATGTAGACCAGTCACACGCTTAAACGAACCAGAAATCCACCAGCCAAGAACCAGCAGAAATCATTGCTAGGCCTAGTATATGTGTATACATATGTAAGGAAATATGTAACTGTGTATGTGTATGCGTGTATGTAATATTATGCATTTGTAAGTTGACTATTTAAAAAACACTTCGCATGTATCCATACATACCGAGGGACATACCTAAGTGTGTACGAATACTTGAACAACAAGAAATGCTGAAATGACAAAGTCGCACTCACACACACACACTCACTTGTCACTTGTGTACCCTAACAATGTTGATTTCTCATTGTTTGCGCATTTTTGTGACTTCGTAATCTCTCAGCAGTCACCGTTGGCATTGGATAACAAAGCAACGCTTCAAGAGTGTGTGCCGCGCAGAGCTGACTTAGGCACTAGAATACAGATGCTTACTAGCGACGGGCAATATTAAGATGATTTTGCGCCGAAAATTAATCGAATATCGACAATTTTATTATATAAAATAGATACCAAGATTTAGGAGAATCAAAATTATTTGGTAGGTGTTAATTTCTGTTACTTTCTGGGCCGAAATACTTTGAAAAAATCTATTGAAAAGTAATTACTAATTTCTTATAAGTAAATTTTTAATTTTCATATTTTTTATAAGTAAATTATCGATTATTTTTTTTTTATTTTTTATACGTAAATTATCGATCAATTTTTTTTTTAATTTTTATAACTTTTTAGAAGTTAATTATCGATTAAAAATCGTAAAGTACAACCTTGATAATATCAGCACCAGCAGCAAGATTTCACCAAGCTTAGGAAGTAAGCAATAGTATTTCCTTGATACCTTTTTGCATAGTAATTTTTTATTCGAAAAAATTTCTGTAAGCAAAAGTAAAAACATGATAATTTTAAGTGTTTAGCAACTGTCTTCAAGAATACACCTAAATTTTTGAAATATTTTCCAGGAAATGAAGAACCCTTCTTCGAAGAATTTATATTCTCAAGGAACATCCGACTAATATTTATATATATTTTTTTTTTAACATGCTAAGAATTTTTGATTTTATATGCATATGTATATATGACTTTGAAGTAAATAAAATTTACACTTCTCCCTATCCTCGATAATCTCTCACACCCTCAATACTTTCAGCTTAAACATTCTTTTCATCCAACTATTACAACAAACTGCTTGCAGAATCATGTCTGAATTTTAAAAATACCTTTCTACGAGGTCATACTGTCAGTCTTAAATCAATCAATTACTTACCTTCAATTGCTAAAATTTATGTTTTCTTGCACTCAATTAATGGCATAATATATATATTTTCATAATAAATACAATTTTTGAGACTCTTTAGCCAACTTTCTCCTGTTATTTTTCTTCTGACACATATTTGCGTACAACCGATAATACTTATGTATCGATAACCCATCAAAATTTATCGTTTAAAAAGTTATCGTTTATCGTTAATAACGCTTAGTGTTCCCACCAATATGCTTCGCTGACATTCATCTTAAATTAACCATTTGCTCAACAAAGATGTGTGTGCCCGATATAAGAGACACTTTGGTAATGATCAACAGAGCATAACGGAATGCGACAATAGATAAAATTACACTAAGATTTTTTATACACAGAAATAAATTATGTTTGTAAAAAGTGCTGGTAGCACATGCTTACTTTAGTGAGCCCCTTGTACTTGTGTACATATTCTTATTAAGAAGAACTGGATGTTTGCCAATTAAAGTCGAAAAGACACGATGTCGTTTAATTTGGTGGACATGGTAATATAATGGCTAGAGAAGTATAATATACATATGTATCTCTTCAAGATATTGAGTCGATCTCTGTTTCAAACTATCTTATGTAGATTGTTTTCTTAATGTGTGACATGGCAAAGGCGATACTCTGTTAAATAAAATAGTCTCCAAACATACATTATATTTTCGGAAGGGTCTTAAAATTTTCCAAAAACTGAATTTATCAGACATCACCAAGGCTTTAAGAGCAATTAGGAAGAGAAAAACCCGTTTCCACGACAATCGGGACTCAGTAACCAGAATGGACCGGAATTTTTATCCGAGAAAGGACTGTCAACTCGGTGCCATGCCTCGAAATTACTTGAGGAATATTCTCTGCCGCTACAACAACAACAAAAAGTTAAGCTCGATAAGGAATTAGTTATGTTTATATATAGAATTCTAAGAATTACCAGTTTGTTCCGCATTTTAGAACTTGGGTTCAGAAATTTAGACAATTCTTAAATAATAGTACAGGCTTTCCGATTGTGCAGAAGTATATAGAAGTTAAGTACCCGTACAAAATTCTTGTGAAAATTGCTAATTCTTCAGTTCGAAAACCTTCTTTCTATTTTTTGCCTAAAGTGTGCTATTCTGACGTCAGCTTAGCGTTGGTCATAATATAAATAACTCTATAGCTATTAAGCACTCCATTTTGTAAGACCCTTTACATATTATTTTCACATTTCTAAGACTGTCCACATTTATTTTAAGTCTCCTTCCCCACTTTACAGATTCTTCAATAACAAAAACTATTTTCTACCAACCAAACTTAGCTGTTCTTTCTTCATTTGCTTAGTCATCTTTTTACAGTGTACTGTAAACTCTAGCACGTCACTAGCAACGCCATATCAGTATGCACTCGGCGTCACATAGCTCGGTCAAGTGGTTTTCCGAAACCATTTAATTTGTTATCCTTTGTTCCACAGCAACGAGATTACACAAATTCAAGTGAAATTGATATGAGAAACACAAACAAAAAATAACGAAAAAAAAATAAAGAACACAGAAATATGAGCATGCCCACAAGCCTCTACAAACGACGTCCAACTTACCTGTGTGACGAGTTTGGCAGTTTTTGTGTCCTTTTCTCTTAACTTCTGACGCTTCAAAGAAGTCTGTAAATAATATGAAAATAAGAAACAAAACACGACATCCAACTACACTCCACACTTTCGCTCTCTTCACAAAAATACCAGAAAATAAAACAAAGAAAGCAAGACTCTCTTACGCGTCGAAAGAGCGACTTGTTTAGTAACGTAGTTAACAGTTTGTTTGTACACACGCTTGAACAGTTTATCTCTGATCCTTAAAGCGAATAGTACAACGTGTGTGGAAACGCGTTAAGTAACGTAACGTCGTCAATAATTTCATTGTCGTTGCTTTCAGAATTCGTAGTGCGTTGTCTTCTTATCATATGCAACATGTATAAACGGCTAGCGACGCCAGTGCCAGCTGCCACACATATTCTCATCATCATCGTTTTGCTGGCGTTCAGCTGTCAGCTGCTCACCACTGCTAATGACGTCACGCGCGACGGCTGCAATGAGTTCGTTTGCGGTTCCATCGTCTCCAAGTGCCTCTTAACGCAGAGCTGTCAGTGTAAATTAAGCAACGCAACTTGTCTGCAAGAATGTCTCAACTGTTTGGGCGATTTGTATACGGAATGCTGCAGCTGCTTGGATATGTGTCCGAAGATCACGGATGCACTTGACGCCGCTGCGCCACGTTCACAATATGGCGAATTCGAAGGCTTACCCGAACTATTCGAGACGCTGACCGAAGATGATGACAACTGGACGGTGATGCGCTTTGCCATGCGCTCCAGTTCGCGGCGTCATTATGGCGCCGGATTCGGTGTTAGTCTGGTGGGTGCCGGGAACGATGGTGATGCCATTGATCGCCAAGCCTCGCTACAGAAGCTGCAATCAACAGCGACATCAGCAGCGGCGGCACAACTCAATTGCACCGTGATCTATCTGAACGAGTGCAAAACGTTTCACAAGTGTGCGCAAGATTGCGAGAATATGGGCGCGAATAGTTATCGTTGGTTCCATGATGGCTGCTGTGAGTGTGTGGGCGCCAATTGTCTCAGTTATGGCATCAACGAGAGTCGCTGCTCGGCGTGTCCGGAAGATGAGGAGAATGCTGCGGCTGCTGAGGACTACGACGACGAATCGACGTGGACCTACGGCGAGGAGGAGAATAATTATAATTAATTTATTGTGCGTTGCGTATATGATGACGAGGAAGTGCTGGAAGAGCGAAAAGAAGTTGACATGTAACGAGAAGTGTTTTTGTTACACGATTTTTATACGATTTAGTGCACTCAGTCAGCCTGCCGCCAGTGATAAGCTATAGTTAGCTACATACATATATATTATTGTATTTGTGTATATTAACGCAGCGTTTCTTCTGTGGTGTTGGCAAGTCAAGTGTTGTGGGGCTAATTGTATGCCGAAGTAAAGTTGTCTTACTTCATTTAGTCTTTAGTGTTTTTAATATTAAATAAATTATGAAAATGTGTACGCGCATGTAAATGTCTGTGTATTAGTGTCATTGTTATTTTTCGCTAAAATTTTTGTACTCATAAAAAATAAAATTAGTTTTAAAATAATAAATGGAAATTAATTACAAAAAAAATTCTACTTTTGTGCAAAACTTATATGCCTAACTGAAAGAATACCCACTTTATAACCATTTCGAAAAAAAATACTTTTAGAAAAAATTCAAAAATTCTAAAGTGTAGAAATTTATAAAAAAAAACACTTTTTGTTCTTTTTTTCGAAAAATTAAAAATAAAAAAAATAATTTTTTACTGAATGAAAAAGTACAAAGAGTAATTACTAAACTCATATTATGACAATCACTTCTTCCAAAAAACATATAATATACAAATTAATATTCAAATTATGAGCGTTAACGTAGAGAAGATCTAACACCCTACTCCCTTTGGTCCGACATCGTCGAAACAGCACGTTTCCTGGGCCTACCATTGGATGACGTCGATGACAACTTAACTAATCCTTACCATCCTAAAGAGTTTAGGAATCCGCTACAACAACGACAGAAGTACGTCTACTCAAAGTGTACTGACATTATGGCATGCCTACGGATATATAACTAGTATGCCCCGCTGTCTGTCCTTCATTTGCTTGACTACCCTTAAAGATGCCCTTTAAACCCACAACATTCCTTCCAGGTGAGTTTTGAAATTGAATATAATATTAATAGCACTAACAACTTACTTTTCTCTAGGTACACTTATTAGATCCATACAGCTCTACATAGCTACACATCAGACTCAAATGCCACCAAACACATAAAAAGTTCTACTGGCAAATCTCTATTAAACTTCACCACGTTAAAATAGAGCTGACCGTACGGCTTGTTGATATTCATAAACATAAGTAAATCAGCAAACGTTATATGAAAGCAATACCCCACACTAATTTGTCAACCAAGACTTACCGATCTAAACGAGGTTAGATCTCCGAAATGCAGTGAAACGCAGACGAGAAAGCTTCAGGCATGTCAGAATACTGCACTGCGGACTACGACCGGATGCCTCTTGATGACTCCTAACGTACACCTACATAGTGCTCCCAGTTAAGTAGCATAATGAACTCCTCTCCAAGCAGTTCATGTTGGGGCGCTTTTGCAAAAATCATGCCTACAGTCACATGCTTACAGCGGAACCGCCTCCTGGGAGCATTAAGAGATCATACCTAAACTATGTTGACGACATCAAATAATACGCCGACCAAACTTTGGACGCAATTATTTTCCGACAAGCACTGACAGCCATTGACAGTGGAGCCATCAACATCTTCAACGACTCCCTCTTAGTGAATAGTGTACTTGGAGTCAAACTAACACCCATTGCAGACGTAGAGCTCGAGTTGCCGCGAGAATCGAGAGTAAGAGTGCAGCTTCGTTCTGGGTATTGTAGCAAGTTAAACTCCTACTTATCCCGAATAGGCCTCGATATACCTAATATACATTTGACCTGCGTACAACGAGTCCACGCATGATACTTGCCACCTCTTTGCATTCCCCATAGAATCCACTAATCTGACATCCCTCTTCCGTTGGCCCGATCCCATCGAAACATCACGTTTCTTGGGCCTACCGTTGGATGACGTTCACGAAAACTTAACTAATCCTTACCATCCTGACGGAGATTAGATACAACTAGCTTTTCCTCCCTAATATTAATTAAATCTTGAAGATCAGGCGTGTTTAGAGCTCCAAACAGCGGAACTTTGCAATAGCTTAATACTGAATTCGGTCTTTAATAAAACTTCGCTTCAAATTCAAATATGCCTGCTGAGAGAAGATACAGAGGTCGAGCCACACATTTCCTAGGATTCCCATTACCCGGTGAGAACATTTTGATAGTAACATCATGGCCAACGCGTACATAAAATCTATGGACTGGCGTTTGATTTTTTTTCACAAGAGCTTATAGGATCAGCCAAAAGAATTAATAAAGATCTTAGAAATTCATCAAAATATTTAACTTATTTTTCGACATTTTTAGAATTCTTTGACGGAACAGATATTAGTCTAAAATAAGGAGTTAAGACTTCAAAGACAAAGCATATAACTCTGTTTGGAAATCAAAGAAAATATTTATACAATATATAGTATATAAAGAGCTAAAGTGTGAGAAACAGCAATGTAGGATGAAACTGAGTTCAATACGTTCATAAAAAGCATGAATTTGGTTATTACCAGAGGTGCTGTCTAGTGTAATGGTTGTAGGAATTAGTATTGAAGTGGATAAAAAAATATAGTAACTTCCATGAACTATTAAAAAATTGTCGAAATTTACCTGCTATTATTAATAACCATGTGGTCAATATTATTTTACAACAGAAATACAATACAGCTCTCTTCATTCACCAATTCTCTGCTCGGCATCTTTGAGCGCTGCCTTCTATTGTAGAAATTGTATAGCGAACATACGCATGGCTCATTAAAGTGGCACTCAAAAACTAGTAGCAGATGAGTTATTATATTATTCTAAGGTTACTTCGAAAACCAGATCTCATGAGAGTCTAGACTATGCCATCGGAATTCAACGTGAAATTATTAATTCTAAGACAGGAATATATATTCGCCAGGGTTTCTGAAACAATGAGGTCCTTTTCAGCCGTCAATGCATATACTGACAAAGCAACACAATCAACAATTTTTTCAACATTAGACAATTATTAATGCTTACAATATGTGTATTAGTACATACTATATTCTTTCATTTGTGATTTTATTGGACACACAGAGTTTCAAGCACCCTCGTTGCTCATTGTTCGAAACAGAAGATAACACTGCCTCGGCAGCCGCTCTAAAACTCAGACAATTATTGAGTTTATGGAAAAAATGCAGATATTTTAAGAAGATTTATAAAACGCTATTTAAGATCATATCAAATGCGTCTATATTCAGCAGAAAATGTGACATAAATATATATGTATGTAAAGTAAGCATGTAGGGTAAATACAAATAAATGCAAGCTCAAGCTCTGTGATCTCATAAAATGTTTGTTTTAATGATTTGGCGCTTATTTTGAATATGAAGCGCATTCTTGTCCGACTCCTCGCGATAAAACTGATTTTTTTTTTCAAAAAGAGTACGATTGTGACCGAATTTAAAGCCAAAAACGCAATGAATACCTTCGAACAACCACCGTATTCACCAGATTTGGCTCCGTGTAATTTTTTCTTGTTCGCCAAACTGAAATTGCCGCGCCGTGGCACCCGTTTTCAGACGATCAAAGGGATAAAGCAAAATTCGCTGAAGGAGCTGAAGGCCATCCCAAAAAGTGTTTATGAAAAGTGTTTCGAGGACTGGAAAAATCGTTGGCATAAGTGCATTACATCTGGTGGGAATTACTTTGAAACAAACAAAATAAATACTGATTAATAATTGGGTATTTTATTTACAATTTCTGCGCTTTTTTTGTTACAATGTATATATAAATACGAATGTCGAGGTTACATTACTAGACTTAGGCACTCCAAAAAATATTATCAACCCCAATGAGCACAGAAATCATATACCAAATAGTCATTGTACATCAGGAGAACCTCGTATGTTATGATACTAATTACGAGTATATGTACAAGTATTATATCTCTGATAAATCCCAAAACTATCTCTCCATATTTCCTGCTAATAAATGAAGGTGTCCTCTTAAAAAGCTGCCGCAAAACCTAAAGAGCAATCCACCTGAAGGCTTTTTGGGTCATCTGAGAAAGCTTTCCTAAACGCTGAAATCTCGTATATATAAAGCCTGTTTACGTAAATTCCAGAGACTTTTCAAGGACCGCCTGCCGCTGTTCTACTTTAAGTGCTTTTCTTCACAGTTGAGCGCACTACTCCTCGTGAACTTTGCTCGTTGTCTAGATAAATTAACCATTCGAGATTTAGCCGTGCTCTTAGATACTTTTAAGCACCTCCAGTGCTATTCAAATATTTATAATATAATATAAATATATAAATTACAGTGGTTTTATAAATGTGTAATGCTAGAAAATTTCCTTTTAAGCCAAAAAAAAATTAATAAGCCATAAACCCGAATTTGATAATTAACAACATTTTTATTTTGACGAAATGTTCTTTATTTACGGTTTTCAGTTATTATTAACTTCATACAATTAATTTGCCAAATACTTTTTGTCCGATAGATAATCATAAAATATATAGGTATGTATGTATGTACATACCAAACATTTCTATAATTCTTTTCCGCCATAATTTATGCATAACAAATACCACTATTATTGTAAAACATTGCTGTGCATTGTATAGCCACAATGTTGCAGCAACATACCATAAATTTATAGCTTCTGCATTTATAGCGTATGCAAGTTGCTTTCATTCAACCACTGGCAGCAAAACTGTTAACTGTTATAAGTCAAGTTGAAAACCAAAATTTAAATTTTATTCGTAAATACATTCGTTCATGGGAAATTTATAGCAAAAGCATAAACTCGAGTAAGTGACATTTGTAAAATTATATACATCATTGTATCTATGAATATTTCAGATAAAATAACTAGTGCTTCCATATAAGCTGTCTTCGATTCGCCAAGCGTTACCTTCCAGCGAATCGAACACTCTAGCTATATCAGATGTTCAAGCAAACGATATTAAAGATTTTGAGTCTAAAGTTTTATATTTTAAACAAAAAAAAAAAAGAAATTTGTTTTTTCATTTGTCACTTGAACCATTCACAATGGTAAAACTGAACGAAAATATGCAAAAGAAAACTTGATAGCATTGAAGATAGCGATGATACCAGTTTAATGAGGTATTCACTTACTCACTGGCACAAATTCAACTCGTTAACTTTGTTGTTGCTTTTACATGAAATATTTTTGACAATAGCAAGCACAAAAATGCGTTCATACGATTATCTAAGTCATCGGTTGGCCACCAGGAGGCAGCACCCGCCACAAATAATGGTTTGGGCCGCTGTCACCGCAGATGGGCACTCTCCAATTGTTTTCATCGATCCTGGCGTCAAAGTAAATGCGACATATTATCGGGAAAGTGTTCTGGAGGCTGCTTTGAAGGCGTGGGCAAACAAACATTTCGGTCGCAAACCTTGGACGTTTCAACAAGACTCACCACCGTCTCACAAAGCGCGAGTGAACCAAGAATGGCTGAAAAACAACGTTCCGAACTTCATTACGACCACACAACGGCTCGCGAATTCACCAGATAGGAATCCAATGGATTTTTCTCTCTGGACCATTTTGGAGAGCAAGGTCCGAAGTAAAAAATACACCAGTCTCGAGATGCTGAAGAAAGCCATTGTCCGTGAATGGGCCAAAATACCAATAAATCACATTCTGGCAGCTTGCGATTCGTTTTTTGACCGTCTCAAGGCCATAGTTAAGGCAAAAGGTGTCCACATCGAGCAAAAGTGAATTGTTCCGGAATTTATGATTATTTTCACACAATTTGTCCTTTAAAATAAAGAAAAATAATTTTCCGAACCGAATTTATGGCTTTTTTAATTGGTACCCTTCGAGTGCCGGACCCTGTAATACGTTGAAAAAATTCAATGTTAATTGCACAAAATAATATAAAGCTAATGTAAGTTCTCCTACTAGAGTAAGTTCAAACGATACTACAAGGTCAAAAAATAGTTAGACTTCTTCATAATTTTAAAATTCATAATTTATTATTCATTATTTTTTACCTGCTGTGAGATGGTTTTTTCGGCTTCGGCTCAGCTTTGCCACGATATTCGGCCGATTGGTCGTCTGTTTCTGGGTCGTAAGCATAGATCCAAGACTCATCGCCAGTAATGACACGTTTTCTGATATCTTGCTAGTCGGACGGCATTGTTTCACAGACGTTAACGTGATGCTGTTTTTTTGAAAAAATTTAGTGATTTTGGAATAAATCGTGCTTTGCTTCCGCACACAAAATTTAGCAAAACTTTTTTGTTGCATATTTTCAATTCCTCGTCTTCGATATTCCAACGATGACAGTAACATCTCTGACTGACTCATCTAGAAAAAGAGATTTCGACGAATATGTTTTCACGCGAAATTTAAATTGAAAAGTCTTACTATTTTTTGCCCACAGTAGTATAATGTATCTCTTTATCTACTCAACTTACTTTATGAATGAAAAGCTTTCCTCTGCTTAAAATTATAAAAACCTTATAAAAAGGTTGCATTGCTTAGTTAACATAATTTGCGGAATATTTACAAATATATATACAGCTAACAGTTTTATTTTAACGCATATAATTATCTAAAAACAATTCGTGCCACTTGCGAAGCTTTTGTGGTGAAAAGCTCATTTTTAACAGTTAGCTTGTTTACTTAGCTATTTTACAAAAGACAGTGGTCTCATGGGTTGGTCTCATTTCATCAAAGCCGCATTAGCGCGTGGTTGTTTGAGTTGAACCAATGGCGGATGTAGGCGAAGTAATGGATAAAAACGCACGAAACGAATATTTTATGATAAAAGAAAATTAATCAAGAGTTTCTTTAAAATTTAAATATAATAATTTAAATTTTATATATTATATATATAAATATTTTTTATTTTTATTTATTTTTTTATACTCTAAAACGGGTTTACTAAGAAGGAGCCGCCAGAGATCACAGCATGTCGAGTATACATATAAGCGAACTAACCCTTAAGTGTTTGAGATATCGATCTGAAATTTTGCATAAGCCTTTTTCTTTCCAATAAGCTGCTCATTTGTCGGAACCGCCGATATTGGACAATTATAGCATATAGCTGTCATACAAACTGAAGGATCGGAACCAAGTTCTTGTATGGAAAACTTTTTTATCTGACAAGATATCTTCACAAAATTGTATATGGGTAATTTTTGAAAGGAATGCTACAATATCCTAACATATTGTTCAGATCGCAGTAAGATAGTGTGCAGCTGCCATACAAACTGACCGAACAAACGCAAGCCCTTGTAAGGAAAACTTTTTAATTTGACAAGATGTCCCCACAAAATTTGGCATGGATTACTATCCAAGACATCAGTATGACTTGCTAAGAAATTTTTCAGATCGGACAACTATAGCATATAGCTGCCATACAAACTGATCGGTCAAAATCAAGATCGAGATCTTGTTATGCCCTTTTATTCTATAACAAATGCCACTGTGAGGGGTATTGTGGTTTCGGTGTCGCTGGTGTTAACGTTTTTTAAATTATTTACAGTTAGAAAGCAAAATATTTATTAAGGATTAAATTTAAGAACAGCCAATAAAGGACAAAAGGCAGCTACATTCTTTATATGAAGGTTAGATATAGGAACTCTCAGGACAAGTAGTCTATAAATAATGTTTAAAAATATTGATCAGTTATATATTTTCTTAATTTTCCAGCATACTTTTCACAAGAATGCTCTACAAAATCCCTTTAATTTAAATAATTGGGTAGTCGAAAAAGTATTTTCGTATTTTGTCAATTGATGTCGTTGCAGTCGTACATATATCTCCAGTGCTGCCAATCACATTGTGTCATACCATATATGTAGTGTTGGAAGGCTGAGATTTTAAGTTTCATTTAACAAAAAAAAATATTTAAATAAATATAAAGAAATAAGTTGAAGTTTGAATAGAAATACGAAAAGACTTTTTCGACTACCCAATATATCCATATATTTTTTGGAACTTTACATGTACGAATATTTACACCGCACTACCCATCATTTTTTATCCATGTAATTAAGTACTCTCAAGTTTGATTTCCAATGGGAAACTCAGCGACGTGAAATATTATACTCAAAATCACCGAAACACATGCACATAAAACATTTATAAATATGTCTTTGCGTTTAAGTACACACATAATGGCGAAATAATCCTGCTTGAACCTGAAAATGTCAATTAACTGCAAGCTTTATTTTCGCACAAAGGTCACTTGGGTGCGATTGAGTTTTCACCTGTGCTATAAATGTAATTTCCTACTTTTAATATTGCACATTGCTCATTTATTTCGCCAACAGAGTTGAGGATTTCCGAGAAAAGCAACAAAACGGAGAAAGAGTAAAGAGTTATGTAACCGCCATACCCACACTTTAGTGACCAATAATTTATTATAATGGATTGCTGTTGCAATTTATTGTTTGTGTACTTGTTGCTGGCATTTATGGACAATGCTTATTTATTTACGTTATTTCTATTATATCAGATAAAACAAGTATGGTTTTAGATTGTGGCTTTTCACGGTGTGGTTGAATTGTTTACCCTGGTGGCACGCTGTTTACTTTCGGAAATTGCTTTTAATTAGATTTCAGTTTTCAAAATTTTGTTTTGTTGCACAAAAAATTGCAAAATGTATTCACTGCAAAATTATTTTATATAAACTACATAATAAGCTGTGAATGGATGTGATTAAGTGCGCTTAGAGATAAGCTGATTCCAAGTAGCCATTGTATTTCTCGCTGCACTCCAGGAATGCAACTTCCGCTTCCGCTACCCAGGCATGCTGTTGGCTGGCTCGTTATGCCTTTTCATGGAAATTTTTACTATTCTAGGTAATCTGTAGATTAGCTGTTTCGGTTTTAGTATTTAACTACATAACAAAATTTGTAGAACTAATCCATCATTTGGCTCTGCCTTCTGCCTGGCCTGCGGTCTATGTGAAAATAATTTTATAACTAAAAAAAAATTTTATTAATTAAAGTCATTAATTATAAATTATTTTATTAATTAAAATCATTAATTTTATAAAATAAAATTTATTTTTACCTTTTTATACTTCCAAAAAAAAAATCGGTAAATCTTATTCTTCTTTACTGGCGTAGACACCGCTTACGCGATTATAGCCGAGTCAACAACAGCGCGCCAATCGTTTCTTCTCTTCGCTACGTGGCGCCAATTGGATATTCCAAGCGAGGCCAGGTCCTTCTCCACTTGGTCCTTCCACCGGAGTGGAGGTCTTCCCCTTCCTCTGCTTCCCGCGGCGGGTACTGCGTCGAATACTTTCAGAGCTGGAGTGTTTTCATCCATCCGTACAACATGACCTAGCCAGCGTAGCCGCTGTCTTTTAATTCGCTGAACTATGTCGATGTCGTCGTATATCTCGTACAGCTCATCGTTCCATCGGATGCGGTATTCGCCGTGGCCAACGCGCAAAGGACCATAAATCTTCCGCAGAACTTTTCTCTCGAAAACTCGCAACGTCGACTCATCGGTTGTTGTCATCGTCCAAGCCTCTGCACCATATAGCAGGACGGGAATTATGAGTGACTTATAGAGTTTGGTTTTTGTTCGTCGAGAGAGGACTTTACTTTTCAATTGCCTACTCAGTCCGAAGTAGCACCTGTTGGCAAGAGTAATCCTGCGTTGGATTTCTAGGCTGACATTGTTGGTGGTGTTAATGCTGGTTCCTAAATAGACGAAATTATCTACAACTTCAAAGTTATGACTGTCAACAGTGACGTGAGTGCCAAGTCGCGAGTGCGACGACTGTTGACGACTTGTTTGATGACAGGAGATATTTCGTCTTGCCCTCGTTCACTGCCAGACCCATTTGCGTTGCTTCCTTGTTCAGTCTGGAGAAAGCAGAACTAACGGCGCGGGTGTTGAGACCGATGATATCAATATCATCGGCATACGCCAGCAGCTGTACACTCTTATAAAAGATTGTACCTGCTCGATTCAGTTCTGCAGCTCTAATAATTTTCTCCAGCAGCAGATTGAAAAAGTCGCAGGATAGGGAGTCGCCTTGTCTGAAACCTCGTTTGGTATCGAACGGCTCGGAGAGGTCCTTGCCGATCCTGACGGAGCCTTTGGGGTTGCTCAACGTCAGTTTACATAGCCGTATTATCTTTGCGGGGATACCAAGTTCAGACATGGCGGCATAAAGGCAGCTCCTCTTCGTACTGTCGAAAGCAACTTTGAAATCGACGAATAGGTGGTGAGTGTCGATTCTCTTTTCACGGGTCTTTTCCAAGATTTGGCGCATGGTGAATATCTGGTCGGTTGTTGATTTACCAGGTCTGAAGCCACACTGATAAGGTCAAATCAGTTTGTTGACGGTGGGCTTTAATCTTTCACACAATACGCTCGATAGAACCTTGTACGCGATGTTGAGGAGGCTAATCCCACGGTAGTTGGCGCAGATTGTGGGATCTCCCTTTTTATGAAATGGGCATAGCACACTTAAATTCCAATCGTTGGGTATGCTTTCGTTCGACCATATTTTACAAAGAAGCTGATGCACGCTCCAGTCAGTTCTTCGCCGCAGTGTTTGAATAGTTCGGTCAGCAATCCATCGGCCCCTGCCGCTTTGTTGTTCTTCAGGCGGGTAATTGCTATTCGAACTTCGTCATGGCCGGGCTATGGAACGTCTGCTCCATCGTCATCGATTGGGGAATCGGGTTCGCCTTCTCCTGGTGCTATGTGTTCACTGCCATTCGGCAGGATAGTGAAGTGTTCCCTCCATAATCTAAGTATGCTCTGGGCATCGGTGGCTAGAACACCTTTGGGGGTTCTACAGGAGTATGCTCCGGTCTTGAAACCTTCTGTAAGTCGCCGCATTTTTTCGTAGAATTTTCGAGCATTACCCCTGTCGGCCAGCTTATCAAGCTGTTCGTACTCACGCATTTCGGCCTCTTTCTTCTTCTATCTGCAAATGCGTCTCGCTTCCCTCTTCAACTCTCGGTATCTATCCATCCCGCACGTGTTATGGTCGATCGTAACGTTGCGAGGTAGGCAGCCTGTTTTCTCTCCGCTGCGACACGGCACTCCTCGTCGTACCAGCTGTTCTTTTGCACTTTCCGAAAACCAATGGTTTCGGTTGCAGCTGTACGTAAGGAGTTTGAAATGCCGTCCCACAGTTCCCTTATACCGAGTTGTTGACGAGTGCTCTCAGAGAGCAGGAGTGCAAGCCGAGTAGAAAATCGTTCGGCTGTCTGTTGTGATTGCAGCTTCTCGACGTCGAACCTTCCTTGTGTTTGTTGGCGTGCGTTTTTTGCTACACAGAGGCGGGAGCAAATTTTGGCTGCATTAAGATAATGGTCCGAGTCGATGTTAAGACCTCGGAGCGCACGCACATCTAAAACACTGGAGACGTGTCTTCCATCTAATCGGTAAATATTTCGAATAAAAACAACGAAAATATTAAAATAAGAGATTTTCTGATTTTTATTTTTTTTTTGTTCTAGTATTATGTAAAATAATGTAAAAAATTTTAAAAATTAACCTTTAGAAATTAATTTTAGACTTTGACATAGAATAACTTTTGAACGTGTCAACTTAGCAAAAAATCGTATTAGGTTTGCTTTGTAGACGGTGGAATTCTACAATAATTTTTCCAAATGCATGAAAATATTAAAGTTCTTTGGCCGCAATTAAATGTGTATGCATTTCTCATACAGTAAAACATCAAACTAGGTTGGAAATCTTGAGATTTATACCTACTTTTCAAAAAGCTAATACGATCACAGTGTCGTGAGTGTGAAATTTGACCACGTCCCACTTCCAATACATATCAAAAAATTTGTAATACCATCGATCTTTTTCATTTTTAATATACAAATCAAGTTCCAATGTAGAACCGAATTTTACGTAAATAGCTCATTCATGATGTAGGACATCTCCTCTTGATTAGATTAAAAAATATATTTTAAAGTACACAGATACGACGATTTCATTTACAATGTTTGATTTATACCGAAACAGAATTTTATTTGTAATACATCTATTAATTTTGTGTGCTTGCCCTAGTACCAATAGAGTATAAAGATTCCGAATGACTATACACCGTATATATCGGTTATTCTGTGAGATTTAAATTCAGAAATAATATTTCCTGGTAAGATGCCAAAAATAGATAAAATCGGGTCACCATCACCGCAAGTTCTCATACCGTATATATCGATCATTGTGTAAGATATTCCAGCTAAACGAAATGAACGTCTAACTTTGGATCGTCTTAGATCACGAATTACCCCAGCAATTTTCGTAATTCTAATGGGCTTTACCCCACATATATGTATATGTAAATGTAAGAGTTATCTTGATAAGTTTACTTGGTGGCGTGTTCTTTAGCTGATTTTTATTAAATACCAAAAATTAAAGAAATCCGTCAATCACAACCAATAGACTAGAGATTTTTGGTTTATAGCTTCAAATGACCGCCAAAGGTTAAGCAAATCAATGCCGGTATAGGATCAGGATATATGTTGAGGCCCTATGTTTCACCTAGGAACTACGGGAATATATGTATATTAGGGTGATTCAAAAAAAAAAAATTTTGTTTTTTTCGATTGGTACTCGGAAAAATGGGTTCCTAGACACCTCTAAGAAAACCTCTCCAAATATGAGTTTTTAATTGTAACGGGAAGGTCCTCCGCCTAACTGTTTTCTATTTTTTCTTATTATCAGATAGAAAAATTTATATCTCGCTTCCAACTACTTGAAAAAATATCTTGTTAATTAGGTTTTGTAGGAAATTGAATGCTCTAAAATATGGTCTCTTATGATTTTTTCGTAAACCCAACCGTTTAAAAGATATTAACGGTTGAAATTTGACTATTTTTGGAAAAATTCTTTATTTCTTATTAATTTTATAACTCAATGAAAAAAAATTATTATGACTGATGAAACACATAGTTTTGTAGGAAATTTACTGCTCTATAAAAATGGTCTACTATGATTTTTCGATTAAGTTAAGCGTTTACGAGATATTCATCGTCAAACATCAATGCATATTAGGGTGGATCAAAAAAAAAAAATTTTTTTTTCGGTTGGTACTCTTAAAAATAGGTTCCTAGACAGCTCTAAGAAAGCCTCTCCAAAAATCTATTCATAATAATTTTTTCATTGAGTTATAAAATTAATAAGAAATAAAAAATTGTACCAAAAATAATCAAACTTTAACTGTTAATATCTTTTAAACGGTTGGGTTTACGAAAAAATCATATGAGACCTTATTTTAGACATTCAATTTCCTACAAAACCTAATTAACAAGATATTTTTTCAAGTAGTTGGAAGCGAGATATAAATTTTTCTATCTGATAATAAGAAAAAATAGAAAACCGTTAGGCGGAGGACCTTCCCGTTACAATTAAAAACTCATATTTGGAGAGGCTTTCTTAGAGGTGTCTAGGAACCCATTTTTCCGAGTACCAATCAAAAAAAACAAAAAATTTTTTTTTTGAATCACCCTAATATATATACATATATTAGGTTGTCAAAAAAGTCTTGGTATTTTCACTAGTTGTCGCTGAAAGCGCGTAGTTCTAGTTTTATTCGTCGCATCGGGTCATGCTATAACTTTTTGGAAAGCTCATTTCACGCGCTAACACGTGTTTGATTGATTGTCGTTTCTTTTAAGTCGTTTGTGAGCTATAGCGTCGCAAACATGGAGCAAAATAAAGAGAAAATACGGCATATTTTACAGTACTACTACGATAAAGGCAAAAATGCATCTCAAGCCGCCAATAAAATTTGTGCAATTGGTCGAAAGAGACCGGCATAGTAGTCATCAAACCGTTATAAACCATTTGAAGAAGCTTGGAGTCACTAAGAAGCTCGATGGGTGCCACACGAATTGATTCAATAAAAATACCGCACGACTTTTTTGACAACCTATTATATATATACAAGTCTCGTGTGTGGAGTCGTGGTGGCCATATAATTAAAAAGAAAAAGCTGATATTTTGACTTGAGATTTTTCATTGAAAATTTTAGTTTTTTTTCGTTATTAAGTCAAAATAAAGAGACAAATAAATAACTTAAATAAAAATAATAAAACGTGTTTTGCGACATAAGAAGAAAAGTTTCCAAAACATTTCGTGAAAGAAAAAAATTTGTACAAGATAAAAACAAAAAACTCAAAAACGAGCAAATTGAATTTTTCATATAAATGTTTAGGATGCGTAAAAAGAGTATTAACCCACTATGAATTTCCTTCTTTTTTTATCATTTGCAAAGGCTACTGCACTACATAGTCTAATATTGAATGGCGGGATGAGCTGAGTCGATTTATACATATCTGTCCGTTAGTCTGATTGTATATACGTGAACTAATCCCTCAGTTTTGAAGCTATCGATTTAAAATATTGCAGACTTCCTTTTCCACCCAAGAAACTGCTTACTTGTCATCACCGCTGTTAACCGGTCAGGTTATCAGATTTAGTTATACCTTTAGTTGCTATATGAAATGTACTTGTGAAGAGTATTATGACTTCGTTTCTTCTTGTTTGATTAAAAATCATAATCAGCTGTTTTTATCGGCAAAAGTTTATAGTCGTCAGTTTTAACAGCAGCGCCATCCGTTCAAAGATATTGCAGCTTGTTGAAGTTTCGTAAGCATTCATGAGCGGCTGATGCATTCATTTTACTAAAAGGGAATGCAACGAAAGCAAAGGTCACAGTATGAGTGCCACCCTTTCTATGGCGCGGCACTGAAGTTATGATCTGGATACCATACCAGTATCCAGGTATCTTGTCTCAAATACATCTCTGGCAAGCCAACTGAGTATATAATAACAAATATTAGAGATTATTCAAATTTGTTCAAAAAAGACAGTATTACATAAAATATATCCATCTTTTTATACGTCGATGCTGACATGCCTAATTGCATACCAGAATTGATTCCTAAATTGAAAAAATCGTTAACAAGTTCCGAGTATTGAAGACAAATGCTGCTGTATATCCGAATGTGTTCAAATAACTCTATTTTGTTCTTTAATATTAGAAAAGAATTGCTTTATTCAATCAAAGAGATGGTCGACATATATGATTATAGCTTTGAAAGACATAAGAGACCGAACCATTTATTATTTGCATTAAATTTCTTAGCTCTCTTTGTATGCGACCGAAAATAAATGTATGCATTTGGCTTTGTTACGATATGACAGCCCAACAAACACATACTTAGACAGATCATTAACATATGTATATAGAGTAAAGCGTACGGAGCTAATCGGGGAAAGCCAAAGCAATGGCTCGATTTTGAACGCAGACAAGTCAAGTGATTTGCATGCTAAGCACGCACACGCACTAATGTTTTGAGATTGAAATGCCGAGACGCATACTAATACATATTCATATTTGTATATATATACACATATGCATATAAGGCATATATATATTTCACATACACACATATCCATACATAAAAGAATACATATGCAGCAGAATTCATTTGACAATAATTTCATTTGTGCAGACTGTGCTGCTTTTGCATGTTTCTTTGTTTGTATGTATGTATGTGTGTATGCGTGCCTACATATGCATTATGCATATATATATTTGACTACAGTACAAATGAAATGCATATTTTTTAACTAATTAATGATGACAAGGGATTTGCGCTTGATCTGCTCGAAGCATTAAAATAATGTCATTCAATTTATTGTCTGCACATTAGCAATGCTAAGTGGTGTGGGTGTTACACAGACATACGGGACGATGATATGCATGTATGTGTGTGTAAGGGTGTCGGCGTGAGTCAACAGTGTCAGTGACTTTGTAACGTTTCGCTAATCTCGCAGCCAATTGCAATTGTATTGCTTTTAATGACTTCGCCAATGAAGCGCACTGCGGCAAATGCTTGTGTGTGTGTGTTTGATTTAAGGATTATATTAAAATAATGCACGGATTAGTGAACGTATGAGAGATACGAGCGATGAAAAGCGATTTCACGCTGGCAAAAAAATTAAATCAATTAAATTAATTCAATTATTTCAATTATTATTTTTTTGTATAAGTCAATTATTAAATTGGCTTTGCTGCTCAAAAAAAACTACAATAGCGGGGAAAATCAGTGCTGAGTATGTTACGTGGTGCCATTAAAGGCTTTAAGCGAGATTAAAAAGTTAAGAAATAATCAAAATTTTTATGAAAGAATTTAAAGGCTTAACATAATTTAATTTAAAATAAAAAGAAGTATGGAAAATTTTCAAAAAACAATCAAAAAGCAATGAAGTTCCAAGTTCGGTTACAGTTGAGCATTTTATACACTCGTAAGGATCAATATGGAACTCGACTTCTTTTGCACGGCCAACTTGGCCACGCTTGCGGAAGTCCAGACGCTGAACCCAATTTTCGACGGTTTTCAAGCATAATTCGGCAGATACTGCTGCAATTTCACTTTCGATATTCGTAGGAAGTTCATCAATCGTCGCTGGCTTGTTAGCATAGACCATAGACTTTACGTAGCCGTTAAAGGCCTCAAATCGTTCGACCGATTAGGGAAATTGATTGGGCCATTTCGTGAGATAACACGTTCACCAAACTTGGTTTTAAATAAATCGATTGTGACATTCGCTATGTGGCTTATGGATCCACATATTGTCCAAGTCCAAGAAGTACAGCCCATAAACCGCACAAAACCGTAATTTTTTCGATATGCAATAGTGACTCATGGATGATGTAAAAATGTATTGTCATAGGAATAAAAATATTCCAATCAGTTTTCATTAAAAAAAAAAAAAACTTTTGTTGCGCTCTTATTGAAAACCCCGCTCTTATCTGTAAAGTTGAGGCTACTCCGAAGTTTGGTAGTAAATTTTAAAAATTTCGATTTGTTTTTGGATTGTATATCTTTCCATGATAAAATGGCAAACTTTACAGTAGAGAAATATTAAAAGAGCGAGAAAAAATTTGGCGTCATTTGATGTCCCTGTCGGTGTACTTTTGTAGCGTTTCTATTGAAAATCCCGTTACATACCTAAAATGCAAAATAACGCAATATCACTTTTCATACGTTTACAGGCGAAGAAAAAACAAAATTTGAGTTTTGGTTATAAAGTGGTTATATATTGGTTATAAAATGGTTATATGTAGGTTATAAAGTGGTTATATATTGGTTATAAAATTATTATAAAAAGGATATATTGGTTATAAAGTGGTTATATATTGGTTATAAAATGGTTATATATAGGTTATAAAGTGGTTATATATTGGTTATAAAATGGTTAAATATAGGTTATTTCTGACAGCGGATGCTAAAAATTTTATGCTACTGATACGTAATATGATGAAGTTAATCGGAAGCAATAAAAAACTCAATTTTGGTTATTTTTATGATACGTTGTTTTGCATTTCAGGTGATGATATGTAAGTAACTAGCATCATATAAATGAGGAGAGTATTGGAAATTCTTTGGATGACTGAGCAGCTTTTTCACATCAAAAATATATACGAGAGAATCAATCAAGGTCATCTCAAAGAACATATGTATGTATATCAGGCACGTAGCCAGGGGGGGGGGGCTAGAGGGCTGAAGCCCCCCCCGAAATAAGGAATTTTTTTAAATAAATCGCAAATAAAAAAGATTTATCACTGACTGAATCTTTTGAAACTCTTATACACAACTCAGCTCAAACCTATAACAGTCGTACGCAACTACACTAGACGGTGACTGAAAACTTATCAAAAGTCATATTTAAGCGTTGTACAGATCTCCATCTTGATATGGCGGAGTTGGTTGGACAGGGATATGACGGAGCAGCAAACATGTCAGGGCATTTAAGTGGAGTGCAAACCAGGATAAGACAACTGTATCCAAAAGCATGATATGTTCTTTGCGCTAGTCACCGATTGAACCTTGCGCTTTCTAATACTATGTCATTACCTTCAACACGGAACTGCCTTGGTATTGTCAATGAAATAGCAAATTTATTTAGAAACCATTCAAATGCAAACACAACTTTCCAGGACGTTATACAGAAGCACGCACCAGAAAGCAAAAAAAAGACGACTTGTTCGCCTTTGTGAAACAAGGTTTATAGAAAGGCATGAAAACATTATAAGCTTTGTGGAGCTTTTCAAATTCATTGTACTAAGTTTGGAAATAATTTCGAGTAAGACATGGTCCATTTCGTCTAAAGCATCAGCCTTCTTAGCAGCGGTAGAGAAAAGTGATTTTTTGCTTAGTCTATTCGTCTGTGAGCAATTGTTCAGCTTAACGCTGCCACTGTCTGTGCAACTCCAGGAAAAATCTATGGATTTTGTATCAGCAATGAACCGAGCCAAATAATTAATAAGAACTCTGCACCAGATAAGAGAAACAGCGGATGGTTTTTTCAACGATATTTTCCAAACAGCATCACAAATGTCTAAAGATCTTTTTGACACAGATCTTGTAGTGCCTACAGTGACTTCGTGTCAAACTACTCGTGCTAATCCACCTTGCACAAGCCCTGAAAGCCACTTCAGAGTTACAATATTTATTTCATGCGTTGATGCTCTGATTCAAAACATGACAGAACGTTTATTAGTGAATGAGGACATACTCTCGTCATTTCAAATTCTACTCCCAGGTTTTGCTGCAATTGATAATGCCGAAGAATTAAAAAATTTAACTATTTACTTCGAGGAGCAAATATCAATGACAGCATTAAAATCAGAGTATCGATTGTGGTGTGCCAGCTTATCAACAATAGATCCAACCATAGAAGTGTTGAAATTACTGCAACATTGCGATGCAACGTATTTTAAAAATATTCACTACCTGCTTACAATTTTACCAACTCTTCCAGTGACGACCGCTTCCTTCGAAAGAACTTCTTCAACCTTAAAAAGAATAAAAACTTTACCACGCAGTGTGATGGGCAATGAGCGGCTGAGTGCACTTGCTGTTATTGCAGTGCACTGGGATATTAAAATAGATCCAGATGAAGTAATTAATGATATGACAAGCAAGAATAAAAGAAAAATATTACTTATTTAACCCTTCGTTGCATGATTTAATTTCCCTTAGAATAAAAATTTTTTTGAATCATAATTTTAATGTGGGCTATTATAAGATGACAAATTTTAAATTTTATGATTGCCGTGTTTCTAGCAACAGAGTTACGTAACATTGCATATATGCAATATCATGCAGCAAATCTAATAAATTTACAAGGAAGTTACTAAATGGATATTTTATTGAATAAAAGTGGACAGAATTAAATTCATTACTTTTACAATAAATTTCAGTTTATTCTATATGAAATTTTTTGAAACAATTTCTTGATTTGCCGAAACATAAGTTAATTTCATGTTTTTGCACCTAACATATGTACGTATATCCGTCACAACTTGATAATTTGTGGATCCATGTGGTTCATCCGTACTTCATTTTCAGTGAAGGGACCACTTCTCTGGTGCATTCTTTAGAAATAAATTATAAGAATTATACTTATTTATCCCAAATACCACTTTAGGCCACATTTTGATTTTGTATCGGCCTATAAGGAATCTAGGAAATCAACACCCCCCATGAATTTGTTATACTTTGATAGAACGATTGGGCAAGCGACCGTTATTTTCCGTCCAAATTTCGCATCAAACCATTCAACTGCTACTTCTAGAGTTTTGCCATAGTAGATTGGAGTCAAATTACGATATGACAGTTATCCACGTTTGCATATTCAAGGGATTTTTCGTATGCTTTTTCTTCATAATATCTCGTCTAGAAGCTTTAAATTGGAAATTCGGATCCGACGAACTGTTCCCAGTGAGTAAATTCCACGTTTACATAGGTGCCAAAAAATGTATAGTAATTATTATTATCAAAAAAAAAAAATAGTTCTTTTATGGGGGAATATGCCTTAGAAGTCCTATAACTGTGTAGGGACTTGATCCCAAATCAATTTCCTCAGGAAGTCTATTGATGCTGCTGTTCTCTAGGACAGTATATATTTCGAAGTTGCAATTGTATCCAGATATACCAGCCAAAACATACAACTTTTATTTTTTTCATTTATTCACTGACATAGTGCCCTGTATTCAGTTCTTGCCTACTTTTGGCGTCCAATATCTTCGAATATTAGGGATTTGAACAATAGATATCACAATATATCCGAAAAAACTTTTTCAGATTTTGTTTGTCTATATCATTCATTTCTCTGGCTTTTTTGACAAGCGCATAAATTTCCATGAGATCTAATCATCGTGCGTCTATTATAACATTAACTTCTTTAAAATTATGTATTGATTGGTTTGCTTCTTGCTGTTTATATTCGTATTGATGTATGTATATCTAATTCAAAATTTGCTTCATCAAGATCATCTCCGAGTAAATACTCATCTTTGCTTTCATCCCAGTTTTCTATTAATCGTGCGCTATCATTATAAGTAAGCTCCCTACAGGTAAAAAATTTGGGCTCAAATGCATGGTATTGCACATGTGCAATGATATATTATAACTCTTGCAAAAATAGTTCGTGTGAAGACCGAATTTGTTATTTGGGTAAGAAACTCTCCAAACTAATAGGAAATACCAATATTTTATTATACACTCTCAATAATTCACAAAAATAATGAAAAATTAGCACTGCATTTTTAATAGAAGTTTACTTTTTACTACATATATTCACAAAAACTGAAGAATTTTTGCAAAGCTGTACCAAAGGAGAATAGTAATAAGATATAAATTTCATTTGGCGAAAAAATAACTGTAAATAAAGAAACGATGTAGCTGCCAGATCAACGAGAAGTTAACATTGCATATATGCAATGCTATGCAACGAAGGGTTAAGTTACAACTACCAAATAATTTAAGCAATATGTATATGAATTTATATTGTTTTTTTTTTAATAAACAGAAAATTTAAAGCTTATATATGTATTTACTTCAGCCCCCCCCCGAAATGAAAAGCTGGCTACGGGCCTGATGTATATATACTAATTTTTTTGTACTTTTTTGTAATTGTAAATTTTCTTAAGATACATATAAAGCTTGACTTCTGATCGCCAACACTTCTTAAAAATCAATGAGGCTCCACTTAAAGGTACTTGCAAGCACATCAAAGAAATACTCACACATATCAAATATGTAGCCACTCTTGTAAATCACCTCGAATTATTAAAGCGTCACCTTTGACTCTTGCTGTGCCACATATTTTACACACAGCAACAATGATTTACCTAATACTTCGCAGCCAGTGCGAAAATGAATTATTTATTATGTGCGCACAAATGCTTTGGCCCAGCAATTTCATTGTGAATAATCGACAACATGTAACTGAGATAAATCTCGACGCTCATTGTTATATAAATGTCTGCGAATTCGCTTTTATCGGGAATGTCTGTGAGTCACGATTAATTTGTGCGAGTTTTTGTTGAGAAATTTGTGCAACATTGCCGAAGGACGCAGGATTTTTGTGTCACTGCATAGCTGTATTGGAAGGTTTTTGCTCTCCGCTGCCTTATCTGCACACACAATTTGTCGGTATATATTTGTGTCAGAACAGCACATGGCTGTGTACCACTAGGCGCTTATGTCTTTTATGTGCTTATGGGCTCGGTCAACGGGACTTGTCTAGGCAATCAGTGACAGCTGTGTGTTCGACAGTCATGTTCACATAATCCTCGTGGCAGCTATATAATAAAAATATAACATGGCAACTCAAATGCATATTTGTCAGATATGAGTGATATACTCGTACTATGGTTTATTAATAAGACTACTTGGAACGTGTGAAAACTGCTCGCCATTTGTGATTTATCTATTGAAATTGAAAATGCTGACGATAAGAGTAGGTGAAGTGGCTTTTGGCGCTTTGAAATTTTGATTTATTTCTTGTAATATAAATGGAGTTCTTTTTAAGAGCTTTTGAGAACAAATTTTAGTGACTGAAAAATTGTGAATATATTATTATTAATATATATAAATAGCTAGTGAAGGAAGAGTACGTCATGATTTGCTGATATTGCTATGGTGGAACAGTGTTTGATATTAAAAAGTTTCCGTGAACTCTTCTAGGCTTTCCAGGTGATCTTATTAATATATTAAGTGAGTACTATAACCTTGATCAATATTTCAAGAAGTTTCAAAACTGGAACGTCTGCTCCATCGTAATCGATTGGGAAATCAAGGTTATCATCTCTTGGTGTTATGCATTCACTGCCATTCAGCAAGCTGGGGAAGGACCACCTCTGGGGGTTCTATGAGAGTAAACTCCGGTATTGAAACCTTTTGTTAGTCGCCGCATCTTTACGAAGAACTTTCGAGCTGTGAGTCGGCACTCCTCATCATACCAGCTGTTCTTTTGCCTTTATCGAAAACCAAACGAATTTGTTGAATTTTCTTATGCTGGAGTCTAGTACCAAAGATGACCATATTTCGGTCCCCGGCGAAGTCGATAAGCCTCAACACATTCGGGGATGTTTCCTCGTGAAGGCTGAATTTACCGATTTCTGTGCCGAAGGTGCTTTCCTTGCTCACCCTGGCGTTAAAGTCGCCAAGCACGATTATTGAAGCAAGTTTTATGCAAAAGTGCACCAGTATCTTGTGTTCGAGAAGCTATTCTCCAGCGCTTGGTTACTCTCCAAGTCTTGAAGCGGTGCTACTAAACCTATTATGCGCTTTCTGCCTAAAAGTAGGCAACAAATTTGGCTTATTGACTGATTTCAAACCAACAAGCTACTTTAGTGAAATGAGTAAACTCATGTTTTATACCCTTTACTAACACATCAATACCTTTTATTGCATTATTTACTTATTGTCAACATTGATTTAGAATGATACAAATCTTAAGCTATTTTTGTACAACTTTCCTTATTTGAATGGCCAACAACTCAACTGCAATTTTCTTGTCGAAATGATACTAAAAGTTTCCTCAATTCGCCATAAATATAGATTTCTGCAAATAATTTTGTATGTGTGTAATTCAAACATAAGTATGCAGTCACATTAAATAACTTCGATTCGATAAATGTATAACTCTGCATATGTAATATAAGCGTGCTCTTAGTTGACAATACTTGAAGCTAGTAACTCAAAGTGGCTAACAGTGTCACACATGCATGATATTTACATTTACAGTAAATATACTAAGAATCTTTGTTTGTATATATGTATATGAAAATCTGTCTCTAATAGTCTGCTAGCACTATGCAAACATTACTAAGCTGCAAGTGTGTGCGTGCACATGTCGCCAAATAGTTTTACATATGTATGTTTTTTATAAGAGATTATTTACAGATCGCCTGCAGAGCCCGAACTTAATAGCAAAATAATGAAATGAATTATTACGGTCACGATTTAGCTATCGAAATAACTTGCGCAACAAAGCGAGGCAACATACTTATTCATTTATAGCAAACAATTTGTACTTACATGTGTTGGCTTGTTGAAATGCGGAAAACTTATTAGTGTGGCATGCGATTTCAATTTAAGTTATCAAGCAGTTTTACAAAAGTTCAAATGCATTTGGCATTTTTTACTACAAAATGTTCAACAACTTCATGGTTTTGGATAAAATTGTTGCAGTTAAATATATATATATAAATGTTCGATGTAACACTAATATATCCAGGTATGTTGAAAAAAGGTTTACAAAAATTTTCTAATATTATTTTTCAAAACCTTTAGATGTTCAAGGTATCGGACGGATCTGGCTCTAAATTATTAGAAACCAATATTAAGGCCAATTGAGAAACTTCTGCCATAGAATTTCCCAAAAAATATTTGCAATTTCCTTGAATTTTTCCCTATTTTATTAAAAATAAAAGTTCTAACCCTCTAAAAATACACCCTTTATTTGCTAATTGAAGAACTTCTGCCAAAAAATTTGCGAATAAGGATTGGCAATTTCATTGAGTGTTTCCTTATTTTATTACACAAAGTTCTAAACCTCTAAAAATGCACCCTTTACTTGCTATTTCAGGAAATTCACCCATAAAAGTTGTCAATAAGATTTAGCAATTTTATTGAATTATTCCCCATTTTATTATAAATAAAAGTTCTAAACCTCCAAAAAAGTACCCTTTACTTGCTAAATTGATATCTGTTATTTCTATAATCATAACCATCAATTTTAGTCACATATCTAGTGTTGGCAATGTACTCAAATAGTTACTTCTTATTTCATACATGGAAATGTTACTCATACGCCACCACACACACAGTTTGAAATGTTGCTCATACGCTCGGAGCAACCACATTTTACACCTGCGAATTCAATGGCACAAAAAAATTTCTGTGCGTAAAATACGAAAAAGGAAACCCGTTCATTTCAGCTACAACGAAGTTGTAATACCTTTGATGTCTCATAGCATAAAAGCTAATAAAAAGATCTTTATCTTGAACTTGATAGGACAGTTTGTATGGCAGCTAAGTGCGATAGCGGTCCGACCTGAACAATTTTTTCAGAGATTATACAGTCGACTCAGTCAAAAATCCATGCCACATTTAATGAAGATATCTCGCTAAATATAAAAGTTTTTCATATAAGGGTTTTATTTTTCTTGGTCAGTTTGTATATCAGCTATAAGCTATAGTGATCCGAACTAAAAAATGATAAAACTGCTTCGAAAAATAATTTTTGTCCAATTTCAAGAAGATATCTCGCCAAATAGAAAAGTTTTCCATACAAGGACTTAATTTTGTTGGCGGTGTTCGTATGACAGTTATATGCTATAGTGGTCCGATCTGAACAATTTCTTCGAAAATTGTATAATTGACTTAGAAAATAATCCTTGCCAAATTTTGTGAAGATATCTCGTCAATATATTTCGGGAATAAAAAGTTTTTCATAAAAGGACTCAATTTTGATGATTTTGTTTGGCAGCTATATCCCATAGTAGTCCGGTATCAGTGGTTCCGACAAATATGCAGCTGCATTGGGGAAGAAAGGACACGTACATAATTTCTGAGTGATATCTCAAAGGTTTAGGATCTAGTTCACGTATATACAAACAGCGCATACCGAGGTCAACATGTGAATCATTTATACTTGTACGAGTATATATTCCATATAAGTCCACCGGCATTTCCTTTTAACTTTTTACTACACAAAATAGTAAACATTCTCAGTGATATAAATTTACTGCGTCGTATCACTTGCTATTAGTGATACTCATCTACATATACTACAACTAATCAGCTTAATGTAATATACTAAGATAGAAAGAATGCCAATGAAGTAGTATGCCAGCATTCTCTCACTTCATTCCACTGCAACATCAAACAGCTGAAGGCCCTGATTGTTATTTGAGTAAATATTCATGTCCGCAGAATTTACCATTTTCTCTTATATTTTTCCATTCGTTTACAGCAAGCATTTAATTCGCATTTGCCTTTGAACTATCAATAAAGTAAAGCTTCGCCAGCAAATATTATCGATTTTGCTAGAGGAGATAATGGAAATTAATGAACAATGTGTAACCGTTTCCGGTAGCCAGAGTACATATAAGCGGCATGTTATTTACTTTGAATCGATAATAAAGCCTTTGCTTTTAATTTAATCGTAGTATAAGCTGCAAACGACAATATCAGCAGCTAAGTGTTAAGTAACACATATAAACTCGAGTTTTATGTGCAATTTGTTGTTAATCAATATACGCTTCAGACAAAAATATATTGCAGATTAAATATTAAGGATAGATATTAAGATTTAAAAACGTTCACAATTTGACAAAGTGCTTTGAGGGCACACCTTTTAAGGAGGCTAAAAATAACAGGTTCTAAACATAATTTTTTGTTTGTTCATAATTTCAATGCGCCTAGCGATTAAGGTTTAATTTGCTGATTAGCCAGAAGTCACACGGAAGTAAATATGGCGAACACGGTGGTTGCAGCGAAATATTAGTAGCAAATTTGGCGAAAAACTCACGAAGAGTCAATGCAGTATGGAACAGTGCATTATCGTGGTGCAAAGGCCAAAAGTTGTCAGCAACACACACTCAAATAGTATTGCTTGTGGACAGTTTGGCAGGTCGGAAGAACTTCGGAGTGCACCATACCTCGATGCTCGAAGAAAACTGTCAAATTAACATTTTTGAGCTGCTTCGATATTGTTTTTCGGCTTCGGCTCACCTTTCCCGCGATACTTGCAGATTTATTGTCTGTTTCCGGCTCGCAAGCATGGAACCAAGACTCAACGCCAGTACTAATATGATTTATGATGTCCTGGTATTCAGAAAGATATGTATCAAAGATATCAACGCAACGCTCTTTTTCAAAAAAATTGTGTGATTTGGAACCAATCGTGATTCACTTTTCTTATGCTCGAAGGAACCTTCAAAGTGGTTTTTACCGATCCTTTCGATATTGCAACGATACCAATAAGATAACTGATTGTTCATCGTCGATTCTCAAGCACCAATTTATTTAGTTCATTGACGTATTAATCATTAGTAGATGTCCATAGCAGTCCTTGACGACGAACCACGTTAACGCGTTCTCCACCCATTTTGAATTATTTGTACCAATCAAAAAATATTGATTGCGGCAAACAATTGTCACCGACAAATTGTTTCAACATTCCAAGAAATTTGACTCCGGAAATCAGACTCCGAACACAAAATTTAACACTTGATTGCCTAAGCAAGTCATTTTGGCTGCTTTGAGGCAATAGTGGTATAACTAAGCTCCCTTCTCCCTCTTTTTAGTGTTAATGGAACTTCTTTGTGGAATAATTTCACTCTTCTTAGAAATCGCCGAATGCTCTTAATGTACATCACAAAGACAAGCTTATACTAAACACAAATGATTACTTTGATAAGACTTTTAGCATGTCACAGTCACACCAACCTAGAAAAAATTATTTCGACGAATGGGTTTTCGGTCGAAATTTAATATAAAACTATCTCACTATTTTTTTCTCACAGTAGAAAAAATGTTTATTGAAAAAATCAAAAATTTTTCTGTGTATTTGTTTTAGATGAGTATAGTCACACAGATTCCAACAAAAAAAGCTTCCATAATCTACACATAAAAATATAAGCAAGAGCTTAAATTGCACAAATAAATTCTCGGTATGAAAGCTTATAAAGATTTTGATTGATAGATGACTTTCAGTATTCTTAGAAAAAGAGCATAAAGCAGAGTCTATTATTTATGGAACAAAAGGGAAACCAAGAAACATATACCACGTAAATAGAAACCGTTACAACTGATATTGGCAGAACTTCCTTGAATTGC
Organism: Bactrocera dorsalis; assembly: GCF_023373825.1. Classification (NCBI taxonomy): domain Eukaryota; kingdom Metazoa; phylum Arthropoda; class Insecta; order Diptera; family Tephritidae; genus Bactrocera; species Bactrocera dorsalis. The sequence goes on along the minus strand of NC_064306.1, from coordinate 57,935,815 downwards.
AACTAAAAGTATAAAGAAATTAAAAATAGTTACTGCAGTTACTACTATATATCAGTCAGCTTCCACGAATGTTGGACATATTCTAACTTGCATTTTCTTGCTGCGCCACCATGAAGTTGCATGCAACATAACATCATTAAAGCAGTGAACAACTGCAGTAAAAGCGTCAACAATACAAACAGATAGCAAATAATAACGGTTGTAAAATATTCAACAAATAAACAGCGAGCACGCCTTCAGTAGCGGTAAATATGAAACAATGTAATCGTCAAGCACGAAATGAAATGTCAACTTATTTGGCAAACAGTTTTGAAATTTAAGAGACGAAAAATGTGGAAACAAAAAAGCAACAATGAGAGTAGGACTCAATCTGAGTTAACTGTATACAACTACAACTAAAACTGCAACTGAAACTACAACGACAACTTCAACTGTAACTACAACTACCACTACAACTACAACTACAACTGAAACTACAACAACAACTTCAACTGTAACTAGAACTACAACTACAACATCCACTTTCTCCTGCAGTCTTCTGCTTTGCGCATTTTTCAAGTGCCTCACTCACTTAGTGACTTTGAAAGTTGTGAGCGCTTTTCGCTGCCAATAAAGTAAGCGTGCTCTTAAAACTAAGTGAAAAAGGCGAAGCGCCCGCCAGCGCTTTATGATGACCCGAGCGCGTAAATTCCGCTACTACGAAGCACACTATTAGGAAGCTGGAATACTTGGCATGCTTGCTAGCTGGCGCTTAGCGGTAAATTGTACACGTTAAAGTGAATTTCTGAGCTGACTGCGGGCATGCATTTATGACTTTGTAAAAAATATTATCTAAACACTAAAGAGATGCCATAAAAAAGCAGTTTTGTGTTATAAACGCTATTTGCTTGCTCTTTGTCCTCCTTTATGCATTCGACGGAAATGTTTTGAAGTGTCTACTGAACGTAAATTTATACTATAGTAGTACGTTACACAATGTATGATAGTTAGGTGCAGCAAACGGTAGTTTATAACACTAAAAAATAAACGAGATAGATATAGAGAGAGCTTGAATTAGCTCTCAGAGCAGCCAAATTTGAACTCACTTGAGCGTTATTTGACTTTGTTAAACCTCTAGCTCTTCGCTCAGCTTCTAGCTTGACTTCTCTCACCCTCTAACTTGACTTCGACTAACTTTCAAGCTTTGCTTACTCCTTAGTTTGAAACCCACTGGTGCCCATGGTTGACTTAATGGTGGAAATCATAGATCAATTTGATAAGCCTGCCTAATCAAACCAGGCAGGCAAGACATATTTGCATGATAATATTGTATCCTGCTACCGATAATTATTAAAATCAGCTCAGCACACTTAGAACTTATGTGCTTTTGCCAAAAATGGCTAATACGCGACAATACTTTCCCTAACCTTTATAACATAAACCTATTAAAGGATTTTCACACAGCAAATAGACTTCATAACCTAAATAGCGATCAATCAGTGTGCTATCTTAATGAAACTCAGACAAAATAATCATTATTTTTACTCATTTTTGAAGAGCTGTAACTTTTTTCAACTTTCCCGAAATTAATTTGTCGAAATGAAGCCTAAAATCTCACCTTTCCAACAATTAATTGTATGACACAATGTGCTTGGTAGCAGTGGAGATAACGACATCTATTAATAAAATACGAAAAGACTTTTTGTTCGACTACCCAATAGTAGTGTATGAGATATAAACCTTGAAATTCAGCGAGAATCTTTTCCTGACAAGTATAACTCTGTGTATCAAATATAGGTTGCATCGAGTCTATACCTTACTCTTAGCCAATATTTTGTTTATCTCAGTGAAAATTACAAAACATATTTTAATTATGTGGCATGATAATAATCTTTATATGTAAAAACTACGTGCTACATTGTTTGTCTGCTATGGACTCCTAAACTACTGAAGCGATTTGAGCAAAATTTAGCACACTGTGTCCAGTTCAAACCAACTTAGGAGATAGGATAGTAAAAACTGTTCATAAATAAAAAATACAGTGAAAGCTCTATTAAATGGACGCACTATGAAGCGGACATCTCCATTAACCATGCATATTGGCCGGTCCGGATTTTAATTTTTCTAAAAATCCTTTTATGGAGTATGTCGGCCAGTATATGAGTTATAAATAGTATATCGTCACCTGAAATGCAAAATAACGTATCATCAAAAAATTCGAAATTGAGTGTCTTATTGATTACGCTTCACTACTTCAAATTATATACATAATATTAAATATGTTCAACATTTTCTGGTTCTGCGGTCATATATAAACCAGTTTTAACCAATATTAATATTTTGTTTCACTCATGTTCCATTTTATTCCGTGTTTCATTCATGCCACTGTGAATTTCTGAAAATGTTGTTACGTTACTACTTGGATTCCGATTCTGTGGTTGACCTTTTACACCTTTGATTCCTCCAAGTTGCAAGAATATAAAATGTTCGGTTGCACCCGAACTTAGCTCTTCCTTACTTCTTGATTCTATATTTAACTCAATTACCCACTACTTAACCGGAAGTATTATAAAGTTGGCGTAGAATTCAAATTGTCAAACTCTGTCCATTATTTTTCCGCTTTTCCTAGTTCATTGAATTCTAGTATCCTGTTAATTGCTCGCAACTGAAGTTCATTTGCAAACTTTTAATTATTGATAAACTTTTCACATTCGAGCAGCTGCAACTACATTTACATGGAGAACAAGAAAAAAATTAAAAATAAAAGAAATTCCATTTCCATAACAACAAAAAAAAATTCAAATATTTTTGTGCATGTGAGAATATAAAGGGTGATTTTTTAAGAGCTTGATAACTTTTTTTAAAAAAAAAAAAACGCATAAAATTTGCAAAATCTCATCGGTTCTTTATTTGAAACGTTAGATTGGTTCATGACATTTACTTTTTGAAGATAATTTCATTTAAATGTTGACCGCGGCTGCGTCTTAGGTGGTTCATTCGGAAAGTCCAATTTTGGGCAACTTTTTCGAGCATTTCGGCCGGAATAGCCCGAATTTCTTCGGAAATGTTGTCTTCCAAAGCTGGAATAGTTGCTGGCTTATTTCTGTAGACTTTAGACTTGACGTAGCCCCACAAAAAATAGTCTAAAGGCGTTAAATCGCATGATCTTGGTGGCCAACTTACGGGTCCATTTCTTGAGATGAATTGTTGTCCGAAGTTTTCCCTCAAAATGGCCATAGAATCGCGAGCTGTGTGGCATGTAGCGCCATCTTGTTGAAACCACATGTCAACCAAGTTCAGTTCTTCCATTTTTGGCAACAAAAGTTTGTTAGCATCGAACGATAGCGATCGCCATTCACCGTAACGTTGCGTCCAACAGCATCTTTGAAAAAATACGGTCCAATGATTCCACCAGCGTACAAACCACACCAAACAGTGCATTTTTCGGGATGCATGGGCAGTTCTTGAACGGCTTCTGGTTGCTCTTCACCCCAAATGCGGCAATTTTGCTTATTTACGTAGCCATTCAACCAGAAATGAGCCTCATCGCTGAACAAAACACGCGCGCGAAACACATTTCGAACCGAACACTGATTTTGGTAATAAAATTCAATGATTTGCAAGCGTTGCTCGTTAGTAAGTCTATTCATGATGAAATGTCAAAGCATACTGAGCATCTTTCTCTTTGACACCATGTCTGAAATCCCACGTGATCTGTCAAATACTAATGCATGAAAATCCTAACCTCAAAAAAATCACCCGTTAGAAATGCTGACATCTAACGGAATGGCCTAGGACTTTAAGCTCAAATTTTGTTTAGGAAATTGTTCGTCTTTATCACTGATAGTCCTAAGAAATGAAAAAGATGATTGCTTTTACTATTTTTATGGAGTTTTCTCAATAGTTTCAATCATTAATTAATCAACGAATGGCGAAAAAAATTAATAATCGAATTAATTAAAAAAATATATTAATTCAATTGATTATTAATTTTAATCCCTTTTTAACAGCTCTGCTATATTCCTTACTTCTACTTAAAGTAATCATACTTTAAGATGACAGTGCTTGGTGCAAATCTGTCAGTGCCAAGTTCACTTGAAAGCCGTACAACCTTGACAATATCGTCCACTATTTCATTTTCATCGATACATTTATGTATAGTCTAGCACCCAGGAAAAGTGAATTCGCTTGTTTCTTGCAACACTGTCAACTGCTGCCCTGCTTCTCCAAACACTTCTGGCCGATATGAAAAAGGAGTTTATTGCATTGATTGATGCTTGGCAGTGCTCGCAGATGTTGACTCTGGAGTTGACTGTTGTTTAATAAGAGGCTAGCTCCGTGGCTTTCTCAATAGCAAAGACTTCTGCCTGAAATATTACTTTGTGTTCTGGCAGCTTAAAAGGCTGCTTATGCCTAACTCTGTTCAACATATTCCCGAACATCTCCTTCCTCCATTTTCGAACTATCCACCATCTCTTTCTATGATTGCTCCGAATTTTCTTTTCCACTTGAAAAGTGGTACCATGTACTCAGTATCTGCCAAACCACCATTACCCACCGAACTATGTTAGTTCTAACTTTCAAAAGACGGATGTACATATAAATTTGATAGCTGCCGGATCATTAGTTTCTGTATTACTTATATACAGGGTAGGCCATTTAAAGTTGACCCATTTGTTTCTAAAAAAAAACAAAGAAAACAATGTTTTTTGTTCATTTCAAAAATAATTTATTTTGGTCCAAGGGGATTTGTTTCAGCTAATATTTAAAAATTAGATCGCGTAAATGAGCACCTTTAGCTTTGACAGCTAAATGCACTCTTTTTTCGACATTTTCCATGACTTTGGCCAATGTTTCGGATGATATGGCGGCTGTTTCACGTCGAATGTTGGCTTTCAGTTGAGCTAAGGTCTTTGGCTTATTAGCGTATACCTTGGATTTCAAATAACCCCACAAATAAAAGTCTGGTGGCGTCAAATCTGGTGATCTCGGTGGCCAGTCAACATCACCATTTTTCGATATCAATCGCCCGGGGAAAAATGGTCGCAATAAATTGATTGTTGGTCGAGCTGTATGGCATGTAGCCCCGTCCTGTTGAAACCAGAAGTTATCCATGTCATTTTCGCGAATAATGGGTATCACAAAATCCGTTATCATGGCTCGATAACGCTCACCATTGACTGTTGTCGTGGCTCCATCATCGTCTTCGATCGCGATAACTCGATGTCGATGGAGTCTCCTCAATACTGGCTCGTACAGCTTCGATATTTTCATCAGAACGTCTTGTGCGTTGTCTGGATGCATGACTGGCATTACTGAGATTACCGGTGTTCACAAATTTTGCGTATAAAGACTTAATTGTGTTCTTAACTGGAGCACTTTTCACTTTATTTTTTTTGCGAAACGCACGTTGAGTTAACACAATTGAAAAGTTATTTTGAATATAAAGCTGAACAATTTCAGCGCGTTCTTTTGGAGTGTACTGTTCCATGGTATAAATTGTCTTCGAATGACGCTTCTAACGCGGTATGACATTAGCCGATTTGTCAGCGCTGTTAAAAGTTACAGCGTTGCCAGATGGGTCAACTTTAAATGGCATTACATTTTGAGTTAAGCAGCTTTTGTTATTGTGAAAAAATAGTTAAAACAGAATTGCGGTGTTGATAAAATATTGATTGTTGAAAGGAAAAGATATAGTGAGAGGTGACATGTTTTCGGACACTTCGCCAGGAAAACAAAAACAGCAAAGATTGGCATTCTAAGTTTAGAAGTGGTGATATGATCATCGTAGAAGGTGAACGCCCAATGGAGGTTGTGACGCAAAAAAACCATTTAAAGAAAAGGAAAGTCCTGTTCCACTAAGACAATGCACTGTGGCACAAATCAGTGAAAATGATGGCAAAAAATCAGGAATCGGTCTTCGAATTGCTTCGGCATCCACCGTATTCTTTAGATCCGACCATCAGTGACTATTTCCTATTTTCACATCTCAAAAGAGTGCTCGCTAAGATAAAACATTCGTCGACTGAAAAGCTGATCATCGAAACTGATGCAAATGGCAAATAGTACCATGGAAATGGTATATAAAAATTAGAGGATCGATATAATAAGCTTATCACCCTTGACTATGCGAAATAAAAAAAAATAATTTTGCAAAAAAATTGTGTTTTACTATGGTAGGAACACAGCGGCTTGCAGCGCCGTTGGCTGTCTGAATGGTTAACCAAATCCTGCATTATCTAAGGAGAGTTAGATATATGCATATAAGTATTGTCTTCTTTTCTTCCTTTTCTTCTTCCTCTTCTTCTTCTTTATGGGCGTAGACACCGCGTACGCCAGTTGTTCTTCCTTTTCGCTCTTTGGCGCAAATTGAGGATTCCAAATGTAGTCAGGTCATTCTCCATCTGATCTTTCCAACGGAGAGAAGGCCTTCCTCTTCGAATACTCTTAGAGCCGGAGTGTTTTCATCCATTCGAACGACATGACCTACTTTTTTAATTCGCTGAACTATGTTATTGTCTCCGTACATCATCCGCCTTTCTTTCTCTTGAAAGCTCATAACGCCGACGTTCTCATCGTCCATGCCTCTGCACCATATAACAGGACGGGGATGATGAGTGGCGTGTAAAACGGCTCGGAGAACTTGTCTATGTTGCAAAAATAGATAATATTGCGAAGCTGTCCTTTATCAGCAATACAATTGAAGGGAAGGCTTTGTTAGCTGAAACTGAAAAATAAACTAGAAACGAATCCAGTTGCTGCGTAAGGGTTGTGTGCACCTGTACTCGCTGCCCAACTGTTCGCCTAATGAAGTTATTTCAGCAAAAATCAACACAACCGCACTTTACCCCACATGCATAACGAATCCAACTGCAGCAAGTATAAGCCTGAGTGCATTTGAAATCACTCAAAAGTGCAACATTTCTAAAGTTCGCCAGCACCCACACATATATGTATATGCTAGCATAACCTCACATTCACTTACTTTTAAGTAAACACAGGTGACCTGCTGCAACGTGGGTCGCAAGTGTATGTGTTTATGTATGAATGCGTAGGTGTGTTTGTCTGTGTGTTCGTGTGCCTCATTATGCAGCTCGCTGTTTTTGCACTTATCGCCACGCTTGATGACGACAGCCCACTATCAATGTCATTTCAATTACTCCTCTGCACACGCAGCAGAAAACAGGGGTAAACTTCAAGCACCCGCACACATACATATACATGCAAGTCTAGATATGCCCCTATATGTAGGTGTGTGTGTGTGGTTGGTAGTGATTCATAGTGCTGCCTTCCTGCCTTGGATATCAGATCACACGTTCATTTCGCGAAAATTTATGCGCACTCTACACTTGATCTAATTTCGCGCCGAGCTACCCACACACACAGACCTACACTCACATACATACACACTCACACAGGTATAGTCATTCATTGAAAGCATATTTCACATTGAAAAGTAGGCAAAGCGTGGCGTCGCCGCCAGTCGTTTGCCAGCTTTGGCGCGGTGGCTATGCAAAGCGCGCGCTCTTCGCGAAAGTAAGAGTGAGTGAGTGGTTGTTGTAATGAGCAGCGCTAACTGTTGACATGGCAGGCAGCAAAGATTCGCATACAATTTGCCATACAAATTGCGTTGCTGCTCGACGCTCCGATTAAATATATATTTTATAGCGATGTTTATCTTAATAATTTTTTTTTGTTGTTTTTGTTGCTGTTTTCGCTACGGTTATTTTTAAAAATATCACACTTGCCACATCGTGTCGTAATTTGTACTTAAAGCGCGGCGGTCTGAGTGGTTGTTCACCCTTGCTAACGAGCAACGCCATTATGTTTTTGTTGTTGTAGCCACTGTTTTTGTTACCGTTGTAGCAATTACATTTGCGTTGATGGCGTTTAACAGTTGTAAATCGTTTCGCGGTTTTTGGATGCCATCATCGAACCGCAGAAGCAGTCGTCGCCACAGTTGGCTCGCCAAAGCACACACAACACCGATGTTGGCTGGAAATCGCTGCTCAGTACAGGGGTGGCTCTCGCTGTGCATAAATGTCGGTAAGGCGGTTAATGTGGCGTTTCGCAGGAAGACACCTCAACACGCTGATAAACGCAAAGTAGTGACATTCAATGCGTAAAAAATAGAAAAAAAAAACAGAAAAAATAATAATAAAAAATTTTTAAAAATAAGAAGAAAGAAAATTACTCGAAGATTAAAACGAAAAAAAAATTAACTTGAGTGTTAGCAAACAATTAATTACAGTGTGGATTGATAAGCATAGTGCAAGAAGTGTCTCACGCCAAGGTATACATAGTGTTCAGTATTTGAAAGTGTAAAAATCAAACCAAATCAGCTGCCGATATTTCCTAGCCTCAGAGTGTACGTTCAATGGCGCGTTTGGTGATTTACTTTTTGGTCATAAATTCGTTGTTCTTTTATAATGAAAATGCACGCTTGCTTAGTGGCGGTGGCAGCAGCGGTCTGGCGGCAGCGACAAACGGACACGGCAGCCAGCTGGAGGGACGGGATCGTCATCATCACGAGCGCGGTGGACATATAAGACGTGAGTGTCGTGCTTAGGTTCGGCGTGATAAAAAGTACCATTTTTTAAGGGATCGTCTTAGTATGAGCCTCCGGAAAATCATTGATTTTCGCGATTTTATTGGGTGTATAATAGTTAAATAAATTGTTGAGATGACACGTAAAAAAGGACCATTTTGATGTCCACGTTTGCGGTCACAATTTTGATACAAAACAAAAAAACTATAGAGAATTTTTTTTTTTTGAAATTTGACAAAATGGCGGTGGTTTGAACAAAAGTATCGAATTTGGTCCTTTTCGATAGTTTTTTTCTGGAATCTATTTTGAAAAACACCATTCTGGGAATTTTTTGAAAATTTCACACTGAGACGATCCCTTAAATAATAATTTAAAATGAATTAAACTTTAGTAACCATTAAATTGTATTAATATTTCAAAAAAAAAAGCGATAGTGCTACAAAAAGGATATACTTCCTTTTTTTACGAAAAAACTTAATACCAGCATAATCAAAAAATAAGCGCGATTTTAATTAAGTATTTAATGAAGAATCCGATTAAATATTGCACGTGCGTCACAAAATATTTTTCGGATCTATTTTGGAAAAAGCTTCGCTGTTGCCAATGCATTTTTAAAAGTTGTTTACCCTTGCACAGCACTCGTGATAATTTTAACAATTCAATGGCATCGTTCAAGTGTTCCATGTCCCCTTCTAAACCTAAACTGGTGTTCGCATAATATATTTTGGCCCTCTAAGATAAGTAACATTCTCTTTAAAAGTATATTTTGAAATACTTTAGAGAAGTTCGCCAGCAAACTAATTGGACGATATGAAGAGGCACAGTTCTCAGGTTTATTCGGTTTCGAAATCATTTTTATCTTAGCACATTTCCATAGCCTCGGATAGTGATCGAGTAGAATGATAGAATTGTATATAAGTAAGCAATCTGTTACAATTGTGAGGTAGATGTCTAACAGTAAATCTATCAATTTTATCCAGTCCTTGCGACTTTTAAGTTTTATTTTCTTAATCTCAGTCGTTACTTCTTAAATAAAAATTTTTCGAATAAGCGGACTCATCTGCTAAAGCGATGCTAAAAAGTTTAGTACCTCTTCGTTATCCGGAATATCGTTCGCTAAGAAAATTGAATGTAAATGATGATTGATTATCCCTGCATCAATCGCTATAAATATGATGACAGGATATAAATATATTTCTAATAGTGTGGTCTATTCTTGAACTTATTGAAGAACAATAAATTTTATTTAAATATTTTTATGAAAAAGTCTGAATAAAAACTTATTAGAGAAACTTCGATCTGTACGCACCACGCTCTGCAAAGCCAAATGTCGAAAATATTGATAAGATAAGCGAACTGTGCTGTTTCGATTGCTCAGGAGATAAAAATTGCGCAAAACACTATTTAGAAACATTTAAAAAAGGCGGAATACAAAATTAAGCTCAATATATGAGTGCCAAACGAATTAAGGCGAAAAAAACTTCATGGATCGAATTTCCATTTTCAAATTACTGCAAAATCGCAACAAAATCTATTCTATTCTGAAACTATTGCTAATGAAAAGTACCGGTAGAAATAATGGTTTTCCTACGTGATGATGACTTTGACACAGAATTATCTACTTTGAGCTATTTCGCTATAGCCTAACTTTTAATTCGGATCAGTACTGTCAACAATTTAACCGTCTGAACTGAACAATAGTCTAGCAATAGTCAGCTTTGGTCAATAGTAGAGCAATTTTGCTCCTTCAGGACAACGTCAGACCACACATGTTGATAGTGACTCACTACAGAAGCTATAATTTACACAGAAGCTTAGTTGCGATGTTCTTATGCATCCATCCTATAGGTTTGGCTGTCATCAAGTGTTTACCTGTTTCTGTCCATTGCGAATGAGTTTGTTAGTAGAAAATTCCCTCAAACGAGGCTTGTGAAAATCAACTATCCCGTCTTCCGTTTTTAGTCTAATAATTTAATATGCTCGTATCTATAAAAGTAAAAAATTATTATTACCATTATTGCCTTAGAAGATGTACATGTTTTATTATATATTAGAGATAAATTAAATTGTTTGTTAAATTCCCGTTCCAGGTGACCTCAATCACTGTTGGCGTCGTTATGATGGATATAATTTACAAAGCACAATGGTCAACAAGAAGGAGCAATTGAAGAAGCCATACGGCATATTGTGCAACTTCAAATGTACTTGGTTTTTCACAATAAAGTAAGTCAATCAAATATTGATAGAATAGTAGATACTCGATATATATTTGAAGACATATCGAGTATCTATGTGTGTCTATAAAAAAAAGAATATTAAATATAAAATGTGACATAAAGTAGTTGAGACAATATTTTGTTGCCGTAAAAGAGCTATGAGGGTATGAATGTAAATTATGCAGTCAAATTAAATGTTGGAAACTACAGGGTGATCCATTTCGAAGTTCCCTACTTAATCAAAGAAAAAATATTGAAAATTTCAAATTTAATTAGGAAAGTTTATTATCAATCGAAAGGACATTATTTGGCATTTATCGAAGCGGGGTTGTTCACATTGCCGTTAGACTTTACATGTTGCCACAGGAAAAGTCACGTGTATCTGCTCACCGAGGTGTTCTCTCAATAAATCCATTGACTGATGTGATGTGTAGGAAGTGGCGTCGCCTTGTTGAAACCAAATGGCGCCGAGATCACGAGCTTCAATTTCAAGCATTAAATTGTCGGTTATCATGACGTTTCTGGATGAAATGGCAGCTCTTGAATATCTATAGGTTACTGTTCGACCCAAATGCGGCAATTGGGTCTCATTGCTGAACAAAATGTGGCTCGAATACGTCGGATCTTGAGCGATGATGATTGTTCAAGATTTGTTAACGTTGTTCAGGCGTGAGTCTTTCTATGATGAACTACTTAAGTTCTAAAGCGATACATACAACGGTTAGGTGAACAAACCTATTATACTCTGTAGCAATATGTTGCCAGGGTATAAAGATATCAATTATGTTTAAGGATTTTATTAAAAATTTGCTTGTATATAGCATACATTTTTTATATAGTTTTTTTATTTTTTTTTTATTTAAAAATTGTTTTAATAATAACTTTTAATAATGACTATTTTTTATTTTTCCATTGCAGCTTTCCCACATGTGAATTCATTTATGATTACAAACTTTCTTGCTACTTATTCACATCACTGCCGGATTGTACTACGGTAAAATGTACGCTTTTAAATTTTTTTACATAAACACTAGTAACAATTTCATAGCTAATTATAGTTATAATTATTTACTATTAAAATATTTAAAAATAATTTTTTATTTTAAATAAAATTTGTTAATATATTTATATTAAAATTAAAATAAATGTACATTTTTTAAATAAATAAATTAAATATCTTAACAAATTGACAGAGCATTTTGAATAAAATTTTAGTATTTTCATAATATAAAAGCTAAATAAATTAATGGTTTAAACTGTGGACTGGGCTAAGAGATGTTTCAGAACTTTTTCATAATTTTTTTTTCACAAATTATTGTTTTTATAAGTGATTTGCTAAGGGATTTTTAAGAATTTTTTCTTAGCTTTTTTTCGAAAAATTATTTCTTTCTATAAATGGTTTTATTTTTTCAAAATTTCTGTTTTTTTAAAAAATATTTTTTTATAGAAGGTTTTATTTTTTCATAATTTTTTTTTTCAAAAAATTATTTTTTCTATAGATGGTTTTATTTTTCCAAAACTTTTTTTTTCAAAAAATTATTTCTGTCTGTAGATGGTTTTATTTTTTCAAAATTTCTGTTTTTCAAAAAAAAAAATTTTTATAGATGGTTTTATTTTTTAATAATTTTTTTTTAATTATTTTTGTATAATTAAAATCTACATATGTTACGTATTATTAGTTTAAGATGTGTCTACTGTATAATTGTTCCTTTTGCACTCTCCATTCCTGCTGAGTCCTTCAGCTCTGTAAAAATTTCTGATATCCTGTTGTTGTTGTTGCTTATAGTACGCCAAGTGCAGCATCGCTGCTCAAAATAAAATATAATCAAAAATTCACTAGTATTTGTTTATTAACCCCTGCATATAATAAATTCGCCATTAAATAAATGCGCGCCTGACAATATTCAGCTCATATAAGTATAATTCAAAAAAATATAAAAAAACAAGTAAATTGTATAACTGTTCATAATGTACAAACTAAATATACCCCAGCTAGCCCACTCTAGCTAATTTTCATTATTTTCATTGAGTCACCTGCAGCAGCACCGCAATTTCACTCAGCCTCAGCCTCAGCAGAAGCGATGTGGTGTTTTTAATTTCACTTTGTTTGTCATATTTCACTAAGTGATTTTACCACAGTGCTGACCCCTGAAAAAGGTATGCGGCTTTCAATGTCATTTCAATTGTCCGTGTTTCTTGTTTGCCGAGAGATTTATGACATATATTTTACATACATAATATGTACAAACCATATTATGTACATATGTATATGCATTCTCCCTTGCAATATTTACACAAATTCCTCTGTGATGCACATAAAAACACCAGTGTAGCATATTATATGTGTGAATAGGTAATGATTACACAAACACAAATACATACATACACACAAAGATAACTTGGTTGAAGGGGTTGCTTGTAAAAATTTTTGTTTATTTATAAACAAACATGTATTTAATGGCGTAGTTTACCCAACAACACTTCTGCACTAATATAATATTTACCTGCAACACACATACATATGCGCACACACACACATGAAAATGAAATCCATGAGCTTATTTGGTTAGCTCAGTTTGACATACTTAAAGGTATTTAAGTTATTGTTTTTGCTGAGCTTTTCGTGTGCGAGGGTAGCTTGCGTCCGCTTTAGTGCTTAAAACAAATTGTTTCCAGCTGTGAAAAGTAAGAGTGACATATGTGCCCGTACCGGTTTTGAATGTGCATAAATAAAATAAAATAAAGTAAAAAAGTGATTTATATTAACTAAATTGCCGCAATGTCATGCTACACTTTCAGTGCCTACATTGATAATATAAATATGTTTGTAAATACATAAATAAATATAAATACAAACATAAAACATTTTTGTGTACATGATGCATGCTTTGTGGTTAAGTTGTGGGAATTTTTACGTTTACAAAAGTGCTTACAATAATAGGCTATGTAAATATGAGCGTAAATATGGACATTATAGAGGTAATATGGAACTAGTTTTTTGAAAAAAATTTAAGTTTAAATAAAATAAAATGGATTTTTTAATAATTTTAATTTTTGTAAAATATTATAGCATGATCATATTTTATTAATTATAGATGTTATTTTTACGCATACTATATTCGTTTTATTTTTTTGTTTGAATATTCTGTCGAATCTATTTTTATTTCTTTTATTTTCAATATAATTTTATCGCATGCTATATTTTTGTCAAAGTAAAATGAAACGAAAATCAACGTTTAAATCGGATTAATATACGCTGACGAATATATTTTATTGCTTTCACTTTTTATATTACTTTATCGCATGCAATATTTTTGCCAAAGATTAAGGCCAAATATTTATTTGAGAAAATCAAACTTCAAATCAATTTATTCTAATTCTAATATATCTCTGTACTAGTATATTTTTCTCCCACTTTTTATAGGTAAAATTAAACATTTCATGATCATAAAATAAATAAATTTTAGCGAGTATTTATTTATTGCCCCTACATATTTTATAATTTTTTCTCATGGTATATATTTGTTATTTATTTGCGAAAATTAAAGTGTAATTCAATTTTTATATTTTTATATTTTTTTAATTTTTATACTATTTTATCGCATGCTATATCTTTAGTTAAATTAAACAATGTATTTGCTTAATTATTTTTCTAGTTAAATAAATAAGTTGTATCGAGTATCCTATTTTACCACTTTTTATATTATTTTATCGCATGCTATATTTTTTCAAACGTAAAATGAAACTTTTTATTTCAAAAAATGAAATTAAATGAAACAATTTACTTACCATAATTAAATTTTATGGCAAATTAATCAATTTTGTCGAGTATTTCTGTATTGCTTTTATTTGGTATATTACTTTCTATCATGCTATATTTTTGTCAAAAGATAAAAATGCAAGTTATTTGCGAAAACGGAGCTTTGTGTCAAATAAGCATATTTGGCTGAGTATTTCTTCACTGCTTATGCTTTTTATATCATTTTTCTCGCATGCTATATTTTTATTAAATCAAACATTGTTTTATATTATTATTTAATTTGATTAATAAATTTCCTTGTGTATCCCTTTATTACTTTTATTTTTTTATTTTATTCTCTCACATGCTATATTTTTGGTAGAGAAATTTTGCAATAATTAGATATAAAAAATATATATTGAAAATTCTGAGTTTCTAAAGTCTCGCCACCTCGTAGGTCATTTCAAATCCACTGCAAAAGTTTTTCCCTGATTCTCGCTTATTTCCAAGAGTCCGTTTCTGCTAGCCTGGCCCAGTTGAAGCCGTCCCGTACTTTGCGTCTGCAAGACACAAGCGCCTTATTCCACCAAGACGGCTTCGGTTTGTGCTGAATCGCAACGTAAGGCATGTATAGTGATGAGCTATATTTAGGGCATTCGTAAATACAGTCACGCCCTTTTCAAGCTCTTCATGTGAGTTATACACGCAAGAACTAAATCTTTTCCCTAATAGTATCTGCCTGTAGAAATCCCAGTTTGTATTCCTGGGATTTCTTCTAACCTCGTTTCTGATCTTTGCTTCCGATCTAATGGAGAGGTACATGTAGCTATGGTCAGAGGACGACGGTGTGCTTATCATCCTCCAGTTTTCTACCAATGCATTTCTACTTGTATATACTTGTAGTGTTATGTCTAGAAAGTTTCTTAAAGTAGGTCCTATGTAGGTAGGTTCCTCACCTCAATTATCTACCGCTAGACTAATTTGTAAAATATAATTAAATAGGGACTCAATTCGCTGATTGATGTCGGCCCATATGATGGGCGTAAGTATTATAAAAACAGTCGTTTTGTCAAAATTTTGACCTACGAATACAAATTAATAATAAAAAAAATGCTTAAAAAACTTCACTGAACACAATCAACGAAGCGACACGAACTACGTTGCCGACAGCTGTGGCTATTATATTTGCAATTCGTTGCATCCGCTTGCATGCAGCACAAATTGAGCAGAAGTTTTAGTTCAAATCGAATCAAACCAATCACAGTCAATTTGGCACTGCCCAAAAAATCCAACTTAGCCAACTTTAACTTGCGCATTTTCTATCATATTATACAAATATACATTTTTTAGCTTCCTCAAGCACTGTAATATATATATATATATATATATGAGCGATATGTTGCTGGCTGATCGATGACGACAATTTGCCGAAATAAAAAGTCATCCAACAAACTTTTACTTCCTGACACAAAAACTTTTACAATTTGTTCAATGTCATAGAGATAAGCGTGGGTATGTGGGTGTGTGCGAATGTGTGGGCGTGTGCAAACAGTAGACAAATCAAATAGCGCACAGCTGACATTGAATTTGAGCCGGAAAAAGCAAATACGACATATTCAACGGCTATAAATAGATTGCATATTTATTTAGTTAGTAAGTTAATAAAGCTGAGACTTGAAATTAAATTTAATTCTATTTAAAGTTACATGCATTGTTTATTTAGTCAAAAGGCTTTAGCTTTAATTAAGTATGTGAAATAGCATTATGTTGTCGCTAAAGTTAGTTGTACTAAATATATTAATGTAAATACCAATTAATTCACATTTCATTCATAAAACAACAACAAAGCATTATAATTATTTATATTTTGTGTTTAGTAAATATTTCCTCTGCATTGTTTTCACAACTGCCTACAGCATTTCTAAACACAACAAAATTTATTAGCTTGAGGCGACGTGGCCTTGCGCTTACTACGCATTGGTTACTCATACGCAGTGTCTTACTTTGTCTTTATGAGTATTTGGCAGGTTATTTGGCACCCGCAGCGCTGCTGTCAATCAGCTTGAAATCAAGTCAAGTCATTATTTGTTATTGACAATCCATTAGATTTCCGTTATGGCGGAGATTGCGCCCATATTTGTTAAAGTGTGTGTGTATTTATATTATTTGGTTTAATTAAGGCGTTGATGTGTGTTAAAGTATTTTAATGGCTGAGTGTTAATTAAGTGATACAGAAATTAATTAATATATGGTAGATATTTTTTGGTGGCAATGGACTCCAAGCGAAGTTAAGGGAAATGCTATTTATTTATATATTAGGGTGGGCAAAAAAATTAATATTTTTTTCGCGTGATAAAAGGAAAAAATAGTAAACTGTAAGGCGGATTACATTAACGGTGCAATGAAGAGCTCATGCTTGGAAAAGTTAATGGAAATGTTATGTGTACATATTAGGGTGTGTAAAAAAAGAATATTTATTTCGCTTGATAAATAGAAAAAATCGAAAACTTTATGGCGGAGAACGTTACAATTGAGAGCACATGCTTGGAGAGGCTTGCATAGAAGTGTCTAAGAACTTATTCTCTTAATGCCAAGCGTAAAAAATATAATATTTGTTTTTTCACCCACCCTAATATACAAATTTAACATTCACGTTATAATTAAAACCTCATGTCTGGAGAAAATTGCTTAGAAGTGCCTAACGACTTTTTTTCAAACATCAAAATTTTTTTTCACCCACCCTAATATACAAATTTAACCTTTAAGATTTGAAAAAAAAATGTTTGTAATAAAAAAAATATTTATTTTTTAAATGGGGTATTTAAAATATTACTAAAAATTATTTCTGACTTTGGAAAAAATTTAAATTTAAATTAAATGAAATGGAAAAATGTTTTTAAATTAAATTTCAATTTTTTCCAAAATTAGAATTTAAATTAAATTTTTTTTTATCAAATTTAATAATTCTAACACAACTTAAATATAAACATAAAAATCTGTCTTAAATTTGCTTAACTGTAGCAGAAAGAATCAACAACTTAACGATATAGCGTTCGGTTATATTTTTCAACTTTTTATTGTCTCAAATATTAGTCCTAACATATCCACAACGTCACACAAAATTAGCTCCTCTGGTGTAATAAAAACTAATTGTTTCGATAATCATTGACGCCTTAACCATAATAAGCCCATAAGCATGCTTATATACTTAAACTTATATATATTTATATATATGAAGTCTATTCAAGGCAACGTAGCAATTTTCTCAGAATTTCCCTAACTTTCTTTAACCTTTCATATATACATATACATATATTTATATTACGCAAAACAAAATTTTTCGTAATCAAGGAACACATTTTTTGCCGCTGCTAATACACATAATTATTCAACACTTTCAGCTGTTAGTATATAAGCCGCCAGCCATTCAACCAAGAAGCTTGTACTATATACATAAACATATTAGCTGACACGTGCTTACATATACTATATATGCTTATCAAAATAATGCAACAATTTGGTTAATGGACTAAAGCACAGTAGTCAAAGAATAAAAATAAACAGGAAATATGTGTTTTCTTCTTCACATATATTTTTTTTGTATTTTAATATTAATACTATTATTCTTTTTTTTTTGTTTTTTAATACTAACAGGTGATGCAAGTAGAAGTAGCTTTTTCAATAGACTTTTTTTACATGTTATTAGGAAAATTCACGTTCTGCAAGGGGTTTCGCGTGCTTAACTCAACTTAAGGTGAACATAAGGGGCCTATTTAAAATACTATTCGCATTACCATCAGTCATTTGAGACCCCGCATTCATTACTGGATAATATGCGACCGAATAGACCACGAGATCTTAAAATGAAAGCGTCAAAATACAGTTTATGCAAGAACTGAAGCCCTTCGACCTTCCCAAGCGACATCGCTTTGCTCTATATGCTCTTGAAAAGTTCCAAGAAGATTCGATGTTTTCGAGCCAAATTCTGTTCAGAGATTAGGCCTATTTCTGGCTAAATAGGTAGGTAAATAGGAAAAATTGCCTCATTTGCGACTAAGAGCAATCTGAAGAAATTGAAGAGCTGCCATTTCTATGTTTCTTCAAAAATGATGCTATGATAACCGACTATTTGATCCGTGTCGAACTCTCATCGAAAATTGAACTCAACGGATGAACCATCTGAGAAGTAGGCACGATCAACAATTGAAAGAGATAATCTTCAAAAATAAATGCCAAAAAATATTAATTCGAATGATAATAAATATTTCCCAATTTTTATTTAAAAAAGGAGGGGGTAGTCCAGTTTGTATGACAGCTATATCGCATAATGTTTCGATATCCACAGTTCCGACAAATAAGCAGCTTCTTGAAGAGAAAAAGACGTGTGGAAAATTTCATTTCGATATCTCAAAAGCTGACAGACTACCTCGTTTGTATACAGACAGGAAAAAGGCAAACTTCTTATAGTCTCTTTAGGATATACAAGCCTTTGTACCCTTGCGAACTTTCGCTGGAACGCCATCTTCCAAGCGAACTATTTTTATGCGCCTAACTATGCTCATGGCGCCGTAGAGCTCGTTCAATTAGTGGTAGCAACTCTTTTTATATTGAAGGCGCACGACTCCAAAGATCTTGCGCAGGACAGTTCTATCGAATTGTTCAGATTTGTTCTCTTATCTTCTTTCGCCTTCTTCATTGGCGCAAAGCCGGGTTGACAACAGAGCGCCAGTCGTTTCTTCTTTTCGCTATGTGGCGGGAATAGGAGACTCCAAGCCAAAGCAGGTCTTGCTCCACTTGGTCTTTCCAAACGTATTGAAGGTCTTCCTCTTCTTCTACTTGTCCCGGCGGGTACTGCTTCGAATACTTTCAGAGCTGAAGTGTTTTCGTTCATTCGGACGACATGACCTATCCAGCGTAATCGCTGTCTCTCAATTCGCTGAACTATGTCAACAACGTACTCTTCTCGATTCTTCATTATCCATGTTTCTGCGCCATACATACAGAATTTGTCCAGAAAGTAATGGAACTCAGTCGATTAAAAATTTTACATCTGGGCTGCAGGGTGGCTGCGGAAGCGTTGGGTGCAACTTCCAATCGGTTGCGACGTCTTCTTTGTCTTGACACTCCAGATGCTCGAAGACAACTGACCAACTCGTTCGTTGGCTAGGAACGCCCTCTACCGAATACAGTCGCGGCTGAAGAAAATCCTATTACTTTCTATATAATAAGACAGGAATGATGTGGGACTTATAGAGTATAGAGGGAGGGTTCTTTTCTTTAATTGCTCACTTAGCACCTGCTAGCAAGAGTCATTTTGCGCCCAATCTCTAGGATTAGATTTTTGATGGGCTTTATGCTAGTTTGAGGATATATAAAGTATTTTTGTGAAATAAATTTCGTACAAATTGCGTTATATACCCGGCCTTTGAGTAGAAAGTGCAGAAAACTTAGCATGCTTTTAGGAGCGTGTGCAACTTTCAATCTAACAATGTTTGTTAATATTTTTAAACACTGTACCCATATTATAATGAGTATTTACAACACTTTGTATGCCTATGCAAGTACATGGCCTGTCGACACCAGCGCCACGCTGAAGAAGATTGATGACAACGTTTATAAAAATGTGCGGAAAAATGTCAGAACAGACTATAAAATGAAATAAAATTCAAGAAATAAACCGCTAAAGAATGTGCTTATATTCGCTCAAAGAAAAAGTCAATTGAGTAGATGGCGAGTGCTGCTAAGCGAGTAGTTGAAGGCGAGCGGTTGAAGGCGAGCGATTGAAGGCGAGCAGCATGAAGTGTCTTAAAGTGCCTTAAATGCATAAATATTAGCCTGAAATATTAAAAGGTTGATTTTTGCATTTTCCTGGCTTAATTTTTAACTTTAGATAACTTTTGAAGGCCGTAAGTGGTGACACGTGTAAGTGCTCAATTAATTTAAAATGACTAAAATTATCCACACACACACAACTGCCTGCGTGGATGCTTGAGGCCACGCTTCCAGAACAAGGACTTAACTTCCCTAATTTAATTGTGTGCACATTAAATTAGATTGCACTGCCATGCGCCCTTAAAGTGCCAGAAAAGCCGGGAAGCAGCTGCCTAAACAGACTATGTAAATTCTGCTAAGTTCAACGAATTAAATTACAGACCATGCAGACTTCGCAGATACTTAGCAGACACGAAAGCAGGCTTAGTAATATATATTCTTTTGTCTTCTTTTATTTTCCGCTTATTTTTTGCCTTGCCACCCTGCCACCTAGCACCGCATGCCAGCTTATGGCATATGGTGTTTTTAATGAGATTTTCCGCATTCGCCACAAATGTCATCTGCAGCGCGCATCGCCGCACGTTCACGCATTCATTCACAAGTCGGCACTTTTTCTACACACACACACACACACATATGCATACACATATGATTTTTTACATACTGTGACCTGGCGCCTGCGATTGTCACTTAATAAAAAGTTTATTAAAAAGCATAATTGTGGTGTTATCTTTATGATCGTCATACCGAAGCCGCTTTTATGCCGCAAAAAAATGGCATTTTTACTATGCCATTTCTACGTGTACAGTGCGTCTATTAAGTATGCGTATAATTGCATAAGTGCACTTAATGTCATATGAATATGGAAGTTATGTATGTGAAGTGTTAGTAACAGTAAAAAAAAGTAAAAAGTACGCGATAATGACTTTTCCGTTCGCTTGCAAATAAATGTTTCGTGGATACTACTGTGGACAAAAAATGGTAAGACTTTTCTAATTTAAATTTCGATAAGTGATAAGTTCCTATATACTGCTAAGTGCTAATGAGGCTATATGATCACTATTTGAAAACATGGATCCAAAAGCCTCAATCCTGCATCTGCTGACTGCTACGAAGTCAATTAGCAGGTTTTCTGGAGTGTTAGGTTCCCTGTCGCAGAACCTCCAAAACTTAGCCCATATTATGTACAAAAGTGCTTTTTGAGCTTACAGTTGCCAGTGCAGAGTAGCCTGAGTTTATAGCTAAAGAAGTTAATTAGATAGTTAAACCTGCTGAGTTTGTATCCAACCATTAGCTACTTGACAAAGCGAACGCCTTGGAGTTGTTGTTAATACATTTCCCTGCCTATTCCTTCTTCCAGCTCTTTTATGGTATGAGGACCCACCGCGATGAAGGGTTCGGATCCTACCATGTTAGTGGATGCTGCGCAGCAGGTGAGCTTATTAGCCAGCATAATCCCGGCTATATCTTTGTGACTGGGCACCCAGATAAGGTGCACTTGGTTAAGTCCAGCCGTTCTATACACTCCGGCACCAGTAGCAATTCCATCTCATAGGCAAAGATTGCTTTAAGTACCAATTGACAGTCGCTGGGAATGATTATACGTACGTTGAGACAGTGGCGATGGACTTATGGCAAACATTTCTGCTGAAAATACAATATGCTCGGAAAACTTCCCATAAGTATAGAGTTCGATGAGTGGTGCTGCGACTCCTACAACTATTCGCTGCCATGTTTTTAAGCGGTACCACTTGATTGTAGTATCTGTATACAGTAAGTAGTTGAAAGAGGTATCATACCCTTTAACCTTACTGCTAAGGTAACCTTGAACTTCTCGGTGAAGTTTGCCCTTTAGGTAATGCAGTTCCTTGGGAGAAGAGTCACTGTACAACCACCTGACAATCCTTGGCTTGCAGCCTTAGGGTTCACCAGCTAATCGACTGCTAACTATTAGTGTATTCATAGCTTTGGTCATGGTCAGGTCAACATGCTGCTGGAATCTAGCGTGAGACCAAGATATTTGACCATATTAGTCATATCTAACTCTTTGTCCCGAAGGGTTTGTTTCCTGAGGTCGGTCAGAGACTTAAGTCTCGTAAATGGGACAATGGTCGTCTTCGAGGGGTGATATTTAGCTCACTTTCAGCCAAGTTTAAAATCCTTTGTACCAAATCACAAAGAGTGTGCCTGAAATTGCCGCTAGCTATAATAATCCTTATTATTTAGCAGAACTAGTAGATCATCCAAGATAAAACTGCATAACAGATGGGATAACATCCCACCCTGCGTGTAGTGCTGAGACGAATCCTCGTATCCCATACTGTGGTTTCAGCTATCCTGGTGCGCAGTACGACTTCTATCCATCTGCGCACATGGTGCTGCCACATTCATTTTCTCCAAAGTTCTTGCTACGCTCCTACGTCAGACATGTTGTCAAAAGTACTTTCTGGGAAGTGAGAAGTGGTACAGAGCAGTATTAGTTGATCTGCCTGCTCTGTAAGCAAACTGCTTCACATGCAGGGGTGCAATTTTCAGCATCTTCGACCTCATTTCATTATCCACGATCTTTTCATACTTTTTAGTAAGAAGAAAATTAAACTAATGGGGCTGAAGGATTTTTCAAATAAATAGTCCTTCCTTCATACCTTGGACAAAAAGATCACATCCATAGTTCAGGGATATACGTGAGTGCAAGGCAATTCCACATCAACCGAACAAGGTGTGGTAGAGGAACCTGCTCTTCCTGATGTAAAACTGCTGGAAAGAAACCATCTGCTCCCGGAGTCCTGAATTTCGCGAACGAAGGCGTAGTCCACTTAATGAATCCGCAGTAAACAGTAGTCTTGCGACTACCCAATCTAAGCTTGTGTTCGACTACGGGTAGACACTGGTATTCCCGAATTGTTTCCGGGAATTGTGCCAGCAGAAGTATCGTAGATCTTTCATCCACGCTGGTCGTATATGTCTCGTCACATGTTTTGATTGCTAATGCTGCATCAGTCTTGCCTCAAGCCAGATCTTTGTGCAGCCTAACTACTACTGGTGTTCACAGAAATTCCTACTTAGTTACACCTTTGCGAGATCTCAGTTGAAGTCAATTGGAATCAAAATATGGATATATAAAAAGTCGGAAATCTTCGTTGGCAGTGTTTTCCAGATCAAAGCAATCATCGAAGCTGAATTAGCAAATATTTGTTATTTGATCTCTCTAATATTCTTTGACTTGGCTGGTGATATAATAAGTATCGATGTTTCGCAGTCATGGAAATAGTAGAATCTGAGTCAAATATAGAAAATAATGCGCAACAAGTGAAATTGTGAAAACTATTGGGTAATTGTTTCAATTAAAACCTTTCCATGCGTCCCCTCATCAGTACCAGAATTATTGAAGAAAATTGCAGCAATTTAATTAGCTGTTTTTTACAATACAAATCATAATTGAACAGAAGACTTCAAACAAATATTTGTTGCGTAATATTTCGCACCAAAGCACCTTTTTAAATTGACCCAAATCGAACGAAATTCCCTGTTGAGCGCCTAAAATTTTACAAAGGACACATCTTCACACACCAAAGGGGTCGAAGCAAAAAGAGCAGCAGATTGCCTAAATATTTTGCTTTCATTTATATTTGCAAATACAAACAGCCCTACATACACACAAGCGAATAAGAGCATGTTAAAGGAAACGTCTGCCTTTAGAGGAAATCCTTTTAGTTGCATGACTATAAATAAAACGTTAAAGTAAGCCTTCGCTTTTACTCTTTCCGCATATCCATTGCGGGAAAGCACGAATGACCTAAAAACGCGAAAAGATTCTTCAAACAAATTGTAGAAACCTGCACGCACGGCTGGAGAGTATTTGGTGTTTTCAAAGCAAAGCAAAGCGGAAGAAAAAACGAAAGCAAACAACTGTTGATAGAGGCATAAGCAACAAAGTGGGCTTGTGTTTGTACATACAAGTACATACATACATATTATTTGCAATATGTATCCAGTTTGGTATGACTGCACGCTCAATCGCTCGCGTGTTTTAAATCTAAAAAATAAGAAGCGTTGGCCTCAAATAAAAACAGAAAACGGCAATCAACAAGGAAAACCACGTATCTTCGTACAACAATTCGGTTTTATTATTTGTGTCTTCCTTAGCGCACTCTAACACGTTAAGAAATGACATAGGTACATGCTACCTAAAAGTTGATGCAGGTAATGGTTTTGGTTATGTATCCTACTATGAGTAAAAAAAGACTTTGTTCATAATTTTTAAATTCTTACTTATTCTTCAAAATATATGTCGGCCCCCTCAAAGTTATCCCTTTTGGTCCCAATACACTTGTGCCAACGTTTTTTCCTATCCACGAAATAGCTGTATGACAATTCAATTCCACCTCTTTGTATGAATAGCTTCGCACAAACGGCGTATAATACTCAAATATTACTCCTTGTCGACAGTTTGGCCGATTGGAAGGAATTCGGAGCGCACCACACCTAGATAATCGAAGAAAACTCTCAACATAACTTTGAGTTTTGACCCGTTTTAACGTATTTTTTCGGATTCAGATCGTCTTTGTCACGATATTCGTCAGATTGATAGTCTGTTTCTAGGTCGAAAGCATAGATCCAAGACTCATCATCAGTAATAATGCGTTTCATGACATCCTGGTAGCCGAAAAGCATTGTTTCACTGACGTACTGATCATGTTGATGTTGATGGCTGACCAACCAACTTAGAAAAAAATATTTCAACGAATGCATTTTCGCCTTAAATTTAAATTAAAAAGTATTACTATTTTTCCCACAGTAGTATATAACCCTATACCTATCTCGATTAGTTGTAGGCGTTATAAACAACCGTTAGATGAACCAAACTATTATCTCTGTAGCAATATGCTGAGGGAGTATAAAAACACTTGACAAATCGGCGCTTGCTCACATGCCTTCTAAAGGATATTAATGTTTTTCGAACAAATAATCTCAGATACTCCAATCTGAAGTCAACGGAATGTCAATTGAGGATACACCGAGAGACGGAACTATTCAGGAACCATTTACATAGTTCTGTTATAATATTGTTAAAAAAAATCTAAGACAACCGATTTTTACAAGCTTCTTGTGAGACGAATATTTCATCAGCAAAACAGTTCGCCTGAGGATGCAGCCATTGGTAGAAGTTCAAGCAAGTGAGGAAAGTTCTCTGAGTGCCGTTCACTTGGGAGTGGCCAGAAATTAATATTTTACATATGGCTTAAGCAGCTCACGACTTCCGGTCTTAGACCAAGTATCCTCTGTGTCACCAAAGAACATCCGTTTGAAGGCGAATTAAAATGAGAAGGCGAATGGTTACGCCACATAACAAAACACCGCCAATGACAAGCGGTTCTGGCTACACTTAGAACCTACAAAAGCCGTCAAACATCAAAAAAGAAGAACAACTGATGCGCTGTGGTAAACTCGGCTATAACCGCGTAAGCGATGTCTACGACAATAAAGAAGAAGAACACTATTTGCCACAGATACAAACAGGTACTAATCGCTTCATGCCAGGCCTGGATTATAAGGTGATGCACCAGACCCTTTCTACCAATCACTCAAAGCCTCTGACAAGTCACTAACGATGTTTGTGGCCTGGTGTCGTCCTGATGGCACACAGTTCGATTCTATTAGCAATCATTGGGTCATTGCTTCGTTTAGATGATCAAATAGTTGTTGGCAGTGCAGGTCCAAATTACGAGTTCAACCATTAGCTGCCAGCTCATAGCAAAGGATTCCCAACCGATACCACCAAACACATAGAAAAACCTTCCTGACTTTCAGTATTGCCTTCTTCAGACAACGTTGTCATAAATTACTCACTTTCTAGTCATCATCAACTTCAGAAATCGTTTGTTCCATGAATATGTTTGTGTTAAATCATATAGTGTCTATACAGACCAACAGACCATCAACGTGGTTTCGGAAAAGAGCACAGCACCACCACAGCATCTAGAGTCATAAACGTCCAGAAAGTTTGTGGCCTAAACACGCTATGAGAGAATGATCCTAGAAGCGTTAGTCTTTCCAAAGGTCTCGAACCATCTACCTTCCCGCCAGTGCTAAAGAGGCAGAATACGAACTATCTAAGCGATCGGCAATCATTTCGATCAGAAAAATCTAAGTTAAGAAGAAATAAATAGAGGATTCCGTTGTGCTGTTTCCTCTCCCCACTCCAACTTAGCTGCCACATCTCGAAACTTCAAGAACCATCAGAGGGAGTTTCCATCTCCTCATATGTAAATGATTGCACGATGTTGGCGTGTTCGAAAGTATATAACCAACTTATTCATCAATTACGCTTCTTCTCAGTAAGTAGGCTAGCACTCTCCCGCATTCCGAGCGACCATATTCACGAACTGGATCAGTATAGATCTTAATATTGCAGTCGATGGTAATAAATTCCGACTATCAACAACCCTAAGATTTTAGGTGTTACACTTTACAGTGTTCCTGCAATCCGCGTATGACCGCCATTATTGTAAAAATACAGATCCTTCTCAAATAGCTAGCTGGCAGCGGTTGGGTTAAAGTTGAAGAAACATTGTTGGGAACTTACAAGGAAATCTGCATTCATAGGGAATTTAGAAAAATATGTTGCTAAACTTTGCATAAAAATGGAAGGATTTGCATACAAACAAAGAAAATTGAAATAAGAATGTTAAAATATATTCTGTTTTATTTCAACCCTTTTTTTCATTTTAACCCTCATTAAGCTCTTTTTGCACTTTCACTCAAATTCAATTATTCTTTTATTAGCAATAATCGGAAAGAGAAATCAATTAATCACTTGTAGCATATTGTGCCGATATTTCCCAAGTGACCTTCACTCTCTGACTCAATGCAACTCAAGCGTTTCTCATTCAATTATTGATTTCATTTTTTCTCACTTGTCATTCGAAAACCGCAAAATAAAATATTTTTTCCATATCCTAGTTGGCAAGCGCTTGCAGCACCAAAGTCTGCATGTTTATAATGGGTGATTCAAGTAGAGGTACTTTTCTTAGTATCCTATTTTCGAATGATAAGGTATGAGTCAAGGTTTCATGTTATTTTTGTTCAGTATTGTTTGACATTACGTCATGGAAAAACTTACGTCTGAACAACGTTTACAAATCATTCAACTTTATTACGAAAATTCACGTTCTGTAAAGAATGTGTTTCGCGTGCTTCGCTCCACTTTATGGTCACATAACCGGATTGACCATACTATTCGCAACACCATCACCCATCTTGAGACCCAACATTCATTATTGCATAATATTCGACCGTGGTCTAACGTCCAGCACGCAGGCCGTTGCTGAGAGTGAAAGCAAAGACCGAAAAGAGTCGATTTGGCGCCGTTTGCAACAGCTCGGACTGACGTATGAAACAACTTGGATCTTTTGACATCGAAATCTTAATTTGAAAGCGTACAAAATACAGCTTGTTCAAGAACTTAACCGCTCGACCTTCCCAAGCGACATCGCTTCGCTTTTTGGCTCTTTATGAGTTCCAAGAAGATCCGTCGTTTTCGAGCCAAATTTTGTTCAGCGATGAGGCCCATTTCTGGCTCAAGGTGTATGTAAATAGGTAAAACGAACTTGTGACAAAGAGCAACCTGAAGAGATTCAAGAGCTGTCATTTGAACCCGAAAAAACAAAGATTTGGTGGTGTTTGTGTGTGAAATCATCTGTCCATATTTCTTTAAAAATGATGCCGGTGAAAGCGTAACCGTCAATGGAGAGCGTTATTGCGCCATTATGGCCGACTATTTGATTACTGAAATTGAAGCTCGTGATCTCAGCGACATTTGGTTTCAACAAGGCGGCGCCACTTCCCACACATCGCATCAATCAAAGGATTTATGGAGAGAATACTTCGGTGAGCAGCTAATTTCCTGTGTTGGGCCAGTCATTTGGCCACCAAGATCGTGTGATATCACACTTTTAGACTTTTTACTGTAGGGATATGCAAAGTCTAAAGTCTATCCGGACATCCCACTTCGATTTCAGCCTTGGAGGAAGACATCGCCCGTGTCATTCGTAGACCAGTCGAAATGCTCGAACGAGTCATCAAAAATTGGACTCAACGGTTGGACCAACTGAGACGTAGGCGCAGCCAACATTTGAAAGAGATAAACTTTAGAAAATAAAAGCCAAAGTAGTTCTTTCGAATAATAATAAACATTCCCCATTAAATTTGAAGTTTTAATCCTTTTCTTTGGAAAAGTAGGCAACCTCGAAATGGCTTACCCTTTATTTTTATAAGTACATATGTACAGTATTTATAAATAATATTCGCATATAAATGCACTTCTATTTTATTGTGCTTATGCAAATGTATAAGCATTTTATTTTCCTTTAATATATTCCACTTCGTTTTCGCTTTTGCATTCAATAAGTCTCTTCATTTCGATTCGCTCAAATATCATTTCGCTGTCACACGAAAAATCCACAATCTTTTGCGAATTTAAAATCGTTTGGCAGAAAAGATATTCATGGCAACTACAGCAAAGCGAACTTTTCGCGTGTCACACACACACACATATATTTACTTCAATACCGTTATATGCATATATGTGTGTGTGTTTGAAATTTTCAGCTCGAAATGGTATTTGTAAACACTTTGATGCAAAAACTCTGCGCTTTTTCATCAGCATTGGTGAGCGTATTTACAGCAACACACACACGTGTGCACGCGCACACAGTCTCACATTTGAAAAAGTTGAAAAAGTTGCGCTTTTGGTAGATTTTATCTGGCATTGTTTTGTTGCTTGCACTGGCTGGTGTGTATGCATGTTGCTCGTGCTCTGTGGCTCGAGCGAATGTAAACAATTTGTTTCTGAATTTAAAGGCTTGCGTTGTTATTGGCATGACGGTGGAATTTAAAATATTCGACAATCCGGAAAAATAATTTGGAAATGTATAAAGTTACATTTCTCTCTGACATATACGTACATATACATACATACATATATTGCTCATAATGTGTGGATTAAATGTAATGCGATTGTGAGGAAATTATAATAATTTTGTACACGTGCCAAAGTTGAAAGCAAAATTTGCTAAATATTTGCTAAAATAAAAGGAAATAAACAACGACTTTTTTACATAAGCTTTCGCAAAGCAATGCCATTTTTAGTGGCAAATGAAAGCATTATTTCTAAACATAACCTCATTAGCTCAAAAAGTTAAGTTTTTAATTTTTATAAATACAAGTCGATAACCAATTGGTAGGTTAGTTTAGGTTAAGTTAGATGGCTGATTAATGATCGGCCTTGGACTACATCATGTAGTCCTTTGTGAGGCCACAGAGAAGAAGAACTCCTGTGTTCGAACTTACAAATTCACAAAAACGCTTAGTAGCCAGTACAAGTTTACACAGGCGTTTAGTTTCCATCCCGACAGCTCGGGATGTCTGAAAGTATGTGCTTTCATGTGTCTAAGTCTTCACTTCCCAAATGCGGGACAGTCAAAACTTAAGTGTTTAGTTAATGACGTCTGGTATGATTCCCAGCCTTACTGCGTGTGGACGCCAATGAGGCAATGGCTCGTTAAAAGACCCACAACTAGTAAGAGGCTAGCCTTACTGAGGGTAAAGAGATCAGTAGTTCACTTGCGATCGAATTTGGGCCAAAAGGCTTTTGAGACAGCGCATATACCGATGGAGTCATAGCGCTGCCAAACTGCTGCGAAGGCCAGTTATCTAATAGTGGAACATACGAGGATACGGGAGCACCGACCCGCTCCCATTCTACCGATAGCGGTTCTAGGGTGCCCTTTTTTGCTAGCTCATCAGCTTTGTTGTTTCCTGCGATTCCGTTGTCTTATCACAAAAACACTGGTTGCTATTGATAGCGAGGTTAGGTACTCTTTGATCACGCAGTGTTAACGAGTTCAAGGTTAGTAATACCGTTCTGCTATCTGATTGGATGGTCACTTCTCTGAAGGAGGCTGTACTCCTGAACAGTAAATCTATTGCTACCTTAATGGCTACAAATACGGTCTAGAAAACACTACAATTGTCAAAAAGTCTGTAACTGGCGTTAATAGAGAACTTCTGACAGTAAATCAACAACCTTTCCCCCTAGGTTTAATCCAACAGTGAAGAAGCTCGCAGCCCTTCTCCTCCAACGGCTTCTTCCCACCTACAACTTCCTCGCCGGTATATAGGTAGAGAAGCAACCGAGTGTTCAGACACATGTTCTTTCAGAAAACCAGATTCTTTAAGTCCAAAGGCAACTTTCGCAGCCATACATATTCCGGCGATGTCCACGAGCAATATATGCAAAATGGCGTTAAGTGAAATGATTGGAGTGGACCTTAGTGCACCACACATGCTGGTGAGCGCCCCGAAGAAAATTTTCTGAGTGCTATTCACTTGGGAGTAACCAGAAATGATTATTTTAAATATGGCTCAAGCAGCTCATGACTTCTGGTTTTCGACCAAGTATTCTCAAGTTAGCCGAAAAATATCCGTTTGAAGGCGAGCAAAAATGAGAAGACGAACCACCGCCACGTAAAAAAAACCCGCAATGAAAATGTCAAAACAGCCTCGGTTGAGAGACCCTTCTTTCGATGACGAGCACCGCAAATGTAAACAACGCTTATGCGGTCACAGCCGAGTAAGCAACAGCGTGCCAGTCGTTTCTTCTTTTTGCAAGGTGGTGACAATTCGAGATACCACCTGATCTCTCCAACGTGAGTGGAGGGGTTCCTCTTCCCCTACTGCCACCGGCGGGTACTGAATTGAAAACCTTCAAAACTGGAGAGTTCTCTTCCCCGTACAGCTCATCGTTCCATCGAATGTGATATTAGTTATTGCCAATGCGTAAAGGACCATAAATCTTCCGCAGAACCTTTCTCTCGAAAATCCTAATGCCGAGTCATCAGATGATGTCATTTCAAGGCTGGAATCAAGGGTTGTGCTGTTAATACTAGTTCCACGATAGACGAAATTATTATAAAAAAATACTGTTTGTTTGATGACAAGAGATATTTCATCTTGTCCTCGTTCACAAGCCGAACCATACGCTTTGCTAAGATTCATTGCTTGATGAATAATACCACTCATATATATTTCTATTAAATCAAACTCAACATTTTGTGCAAGCCTCTGTTAATAAAAACTTACAAATTCAAAAAGAACTCTTAAAAATACTATTTAAAATAAAAGTTGACAAATATTTAATGTAATTTAAGATCCGTTTAAAGCCTAAACCTCCTCTTAACTGCCCACCAGCTTGGATAATATATTTCAGCAAGTATTTTCAGCTACAAAAGAGGCTGAAGACAATGAGTGACAGGTGTGTTTTGTGGATAAACGGCTGTGTCATGTGCTGAGTGACGTCTCTCTTGAGCAGCGTGAAAACGCCGGCCATTATGGTTGCTTCAAAAGCAATCGCACTCGTCTCTAGTCAAGCATTTAGTTGCTGGCAGAGTGATGATGACGGTTTGGTTGGAGATGAAGCTGTTTAAGCAGACACTTTTGTGCTTTCTACCACTTACATGTGAAAGTTTTGTTATATGTGTATATATCTATAGGCATATATGTGTGAAATAGACACATTAGCGAGAAGAACACCCGCTGCCATTAACTTTATTAACGACTAATCAAAAGCGCCTTTAATGATATAATAAACAGTGATGTCTGTCCGTCTGGAGTATATAAAAGAAAATTTTGTCTGCTGATGTCAATGACTGGCATTTTTAATGTATTATTGGGTTAAATCGATATATATTCGTATTTAATTGATATCTAAGATTTTTCTTACTAATTAATTACATAATAAGTATTTATCTCTTAATGTATCTAATTCAATTTTCTGCTATGATTTTTATTTTAAGTTTAAATGTGTGTAAGTTTATGAATATTTTCTTACTTTTTAGCAATATGTGCTGATATGTATGACAATTTCGTGCAAAAGAAGTATCTCTTTGTAATTGTTTAATTTTTGGCTAGTGGGGCGTATGAGTAACTTTATATATTGGGTAGTCCAAAAAGCCTTTTCGTATTTTGTCAATAGGAAAAATGACAAAAAGTGGTCGACGAAAATGGCATATATTTAGTTCATTAAAGCTCATTACAAATATGTAAAAAATAAGTTGAAGTTTGATTAGAAATACGAAAAGACTTTTTCGACTACCCAATATATATATCTTAAGTGCGTAGATGACATATATACAAAATAATAGTGTTGCTGCCGACTTAAGATGTCCGAAACGCCTTCAACAGCGCGTGATGGGTGGATATGATCGACGCTCTCAAAAAAAAACTTTGAAATCCCCGACTACCTCAGAGCAGTGGTGCGGAGCAACCTTAGTAACAGAAAAGTGCTGTACCAAAAAAGCAGAGAACATGAGAGATAGCGGTCATGTCAGGAGCAGCAGAAGGATCCACTCTAAGCCCAGACTTGTGGAACATCAGCTACGACGCTATACTAAAACTCGAAATGTCAGATGAATCGTACCTTATTGGATACGCAATCGAAGCGCGATGAAAGCTGAATTAGGTCATAATACAGACACATGCAGCAAAAGCAGACTAGGCGGAAGACTGGACCTCAGACCAACCTTCTGGGTATAAATCCAGCACGTTGCAGGAAAGGTAGCGAAAATCACCTCCCAACTCAGCAGACTAATGGACAATATGGAAGACCTCTGCCAAGAAAAGACAGAGATCCTAATTTCGACGACATTCAGCGTCCTAAAACAGGGGTAAGTGGCCAGAGTGCACCGCACCGTAGCCTTTAAGGTTGCTTCAGCCTACCGAACAGTGTCAGGTCATCACTATACTATACAACTGACCCGCAGGTAGCAGAATGATGGGACGACAGTACTGATGATGCGGAAGGCATTTTTCACCCCCTCACCCGCAAAAACAATAAAGGTCACTTACTAATTTACCAAAATGTTACTCATACGCCATGGTGTAAACGTTCCATATTATTTTCGAAATACTTACAAATGCATTACTTAATAGAACTCAATATGTTATGCATTTCATTTATATAAAGGCAAATCTAAAGCAGAATTAAAGCAATCAATAGATAAAATTGTTCTTATTTAGAGGTATCGAAGCGTTTTTTGGGGAAGCCACAAATTTTCCAACTATTAAAGAACTGACTAGTCTTTGCTACGAGATTAAGGGTATCCAAACTGTTCTAAAATGCAACGCTAACTAATTAAATACATTAAATTCTATAAATTTGTTTTTTAGAATATTATTTCTTAAAAAACATTCACAAAAACCCCCATTGTTACAGACTTACAAATGCATATAACCCCTTACCTTACACATTGATAACCAAAACCAATATTTTAACGTTCGATAACTTGTAACATTTTATTATTTATTCATATTTATAGGTATAGATGTATGTATGTGTGTATATCATAAGATGCAATATAATTCAATTATTTAACTATGATTCAAATTTTCATAAATTTATAAACATATTTAACTCAATATGAACACAATTTATTAGGTTAGTTGTGGTAAAGCATTAGATAAATTATATTTACAGAGGAAAAAGTTAACAAAATTGTAAAAA
Source organism: Bactrocera dorsalis (assembly GCF_023373825.1). Taxonomy (NCBI): domain Eukaryota; kingdom Metazoa; phylum Arthropoda; class Insecta; order Diptera; family Tephritidae; genus Bactrocera; species Bactrocera dorsalis. Next base: position 57,902,000 of record NC_064306.1, on the reverse strand, counting down.
GAAAATATTCCAAACACAGTACTATTACCTTTGCAACATGTTGCCAGAGTATAATAACTTTAATTAAATACTAAATTCATGTATTAAATATTATAGCCTTAGAAAATAGTTAACTTGCTTAATTAGCTTGGAGCACAATTCAGTTAATTTATTGTGAACAGAACATTTTTGAATCATTAATTTATTATTTAAATTCTTTTAAGTATGCTTTCCAGTTTCATAAATTCTTGCACATACACATGTAAATACATTCAGATTTTATATTATTTTTTTTTTGAGACCTTTTTATATGATTTATTATACATGTATTCGAGTATACATATGTATATATAACCAATTTTTGTGACACTCCACAATTATATTTAAAAATGTACTTATTTTATGCTTCTTTATGTTGATTTTGTATTTGTAGTGCAGCAATTCATAAGACTTAGTTAACATTTGCAATAACAATTGGAAAGTAAAATGTTTCTGTTTTTGCTTTTCTTGCGCATATGCGATTAAACAAACGTTTGCTACCAAGCAGACGCTGCCAGATTTGCGTAAATATTCTTTTATATATATAAATAAATATATATATATAGGTGATTTGTGTGAACTTAAGTCTTGCTTAGCTGCTTTCGATAATGGAAGTTGCGATTGATGCCTTTGCGAATTTGTTTAACTATTGCGTAACGACTTTTGGCTTATATATAATGCTTACCATATTATTTTATATTTTTTTTATTTATTTTTGAAACAATGTTTTCTATTTGCTTGCACCATTTTTGCAAAAATATTAAGCTTTGTAGCTGCAGAAATGCATAAAATGTCTATGAACCACATTCTCTTTCAATAAAATGCATAAATGAACGCTTTGCAAAATGCGTTGCATACTTTTGGGAGCGCAATTGTATAAGTATTTGTTTACTGAAGTATTTTTGCTTAATTTATATTAAACAGATAACGCTGCCATATTTTTTTTTACCAGAACTTGACACACATTAATTTTCTTATATTATATGCATATACATACATATATATGTACATATGTTTGCATATCCTCATTTTCTAACTTTCCACTTTTTTTGTTGGGTATAACTTTGCTTATTGTTTAAAAATTTCCAGCTTGCTTAAATACACCAATTGCACATACGCTTAACTTAACACATAGCATTTATATATTATGTATATTATATTTTCATTCAAAATTTCTTCAAAAATGCATATCGAAATTTTTCGAAAACTCTTATCGCTTAATAAATTCCACATATCTAAAGAAAAGTATTCATAATTGTTTTAGGTCGGCATTAATTACGCAAGAATTGTTGTCCTTTTCGAAACCGTGAGCAATTTTCGTAATAAATACCGTTGAAATTATGCAACTTCGAAAAAATTCGTATTCGTTGTAAGAACTTTCGTATTCAGTCCGTAAACTGAATTTTGTGCGTTCGTCGTCACACATATACATGCAAACATATGTATGTATGCTTGTAGGCGTGTGTGAGTGATTTTATTGTATTTTAGTTCCTGATTTTTTATGTATTGACTTTATTATGTTACATTAGGGTATGGCAAATTATATAAAAAATTACACATAAATTCCAAAATCATAAAATATTTTTAATATTTTTCGGCGATATGTTACATAAATATAAAATTTAAATAAAAATTCCCAAAGTCAAAAAAATACAACTAAAATTTAAACATAATTCCAAAAATAAAAAACAATAAATTACAACTAAAACTTAAATAAAAATTCCAAAAATAAAAAAAAATTATATTTAAGTCAAAAATCAAAAAAAAAATTAATTTAAAATAAAATTTATGTAATCATTTAAAAAAAAATTGATATAAAATTTAAATACAAATTTTAAAACTAAAAAAATTAAATAAAAATTCCAAAATTAAAAATAAATAAATTTAAAAAAAATTCCAAAAATTAAAAAAAAATTATTTAATAAAAATTTAAGTCAGAAATCAAAATTAAAACAAAAACTTTAATAAAATTTATATAAAAATAACAAAAATTGAAAAAAAAACATTAGAACTAAAATTTAATTATAGTTCCAAAAATAAAAAAAGAATTATATTTAAGTGAAAAATCCAAAATAAATAAATTTAAAATAAAATTCCAAAAATTAAAAAAAATATTATTTAATATAAAATTTAAATAAAAATTCCAAAATTAAAACAAAAACTTTAATAAAATTTAAATAAAAATAACAAAAATTGAAAAAAAAAAATTAGAACTAAAATTTAATTATAGTTCCAAAAATAAAAAAAGAATTATATTTAAGTGAAAAATCCAAAATAAATAAATTTAAAATAAAATTTTAATAATAATTTAAAAAAAAAATGAATCTAAAATTTAAATACAAATTTTAAAACTAAAAAAATAAATATATGTAATGTAAAATTTAAATAAAAATAGAAATACCTCCTCTAGAGCTGACTAAACTGCGACTGTCGTTGAGCTATACCAAAAGCTCCGTCATGATCTCTCCGAGCCTTTGGATACCAAGCGATGTTTCAGACAAGACGACTTTCTATCGTCCGACTTCCCAATCTACTGCTGGAAAAAATAGTTCGAGCTGCAGATCTGAATAGAGAAGGTACAATCTTCTACGTCTACGCCAATAAAAAGGTAGAAGATTCCATTTCATAGCAGCTAAATATGATTTTAAAAGTAATTTAATAAAAAATTAAAACAAATTTACAAATAATTATTTTTACTTCAATTCGAAACATTTTTCAACTCTTAATGCAGTAAGGCAAAAGTAACCAAACCTCAATGGTACCAAATGCTATAAAATTATAAATCGAAAATGATTCGAAAAAAAAATTAAATTTGACTCGACATTAATTTTTAGTTTTTAATTTTCGGCGATTTTTTTATTTTACGTTATCCGGTGAATATGTTTTCGAATTGACTTTGGCTCGTTGCGTCTTTGCGCTTTGTATGTATAACTACATTTTCAATCTACATAAAGACGCCTAAATCTTAAACCACATACATTTATTATATACCATACACATACATCGACATTTAGATTTTTCTTGTAACAAACTTTTAAATTTCTCTTACTATCAGCTATAACGAGTTTGATATGTTTATATATTTTATTCGAATAAAAGTTCAAATACTCGTATATCAATATAATTTTCCTCAAATATGCGACGCAGCCATTTTTTATTAATTTTTTTTCTCCACTATAACTTGACATGCGTAACAGTCTTTATATTTGTAGTCATATGGTTTTATTTAATTGTCAACATTATATACATATATTGTATATTGTTTTCTGCTTTGGCTTCTAGTAATTCAGCAAAATTATATGCTGCAATCATAATATGGTCACTATTTACTAATTTTTACTTGCACCAATTCTGTAATAAAATAATAATTTTGTAAAATAAAAGTAAACTCAGTTCATTTTTAGTCTGAAAAGCGAAAAACTCAATACATTTGACTTGCGAAGTTGATTTTTTGAGCAAACACTCTGTGAAAACATACACTACTCGCGTAAATATTTCTGCTTGCAACATGTTGATGCACTACAAGACACGGCAACAATAGAAATTTACAACAAATTTTTATTATTTGCTATTTTTCAAGTTTTCTCAATTATTATCCGTATATTTTCACACAAATTTGTATTCGCAACAAGTGTATCTATGCCTCAGCAACACACCAATTGGTTCTAAACACATATTTTTCATACTTTACATCTACATTTACTGTGATTCTTTGTATCTCAACATTTTTAGAGCCCATTACTGTTGTAAATTTGGTATATTTTACATCAATATTCATTACATCCAGTGTGTACTGTTGTTAGCAACATTTGCGGAATGTTTTATACAATTATGTATATGAATTGATGTTTATAACATTAATAGCAGCATGTTTTCGCGCGCTGTCTCATTTGATGTATAGAGAACTACCCAACATTTAGATACAAACTTGTTTTTTTTCTTCTTCTTTATTGGACTAGACACAAGCCAAACATGTTTTGCAACATTTATTTGTCACAACATATGCCTACTAACTTTTTTCAATTATATTTTGTTTATATTTTCTGGCATCGTGCTTTCTCATACATATAAGTGTATCAAATGTTTGGAATAGTTTTATAGCAACATTTGTACTCTTCATCGTGATAGACCATTCAGAATCAGTTAAAAATATTTTGTTTTGAAGAAAAGGTATTAGCAACTTTTCTATATACTCTCATAGCACACTGGCCTCCTTTTATGCATGCCAACATTTAGACACGTTTCGCAACATTTATGTCATTCAACATTTTCGTAGCAACATATTTCCTGCAACATTTTGACAACACTATTTTACATTTTTCTGCTTTCTCATCAGCAACATTATATTGTGACTAGTTTTAAAGTAACATTTGAAGCTTTCCTTGTAGCAGACCATTCAGAATGAGTTGAAAAGATTTGTTTTGAAAAAATATTGTATTGGCAACATGTCTTTGTGCTCTTTGAATATACTGGCCTCCTTTTATACACACATTAATTACTAGCCAACAGTTAAACACCAAACATATTAAACAACATTTATGTCATGCAACTTTTTCTTAGCAACATGTTTCATGCAACATTTTGACAACTTTATTTTATATTTTTTTTCGCTTTCTCATAAGCAACATTATATTGTGTCTAGATCTCCAGCAACACTTTAAGCTTTCATTGTAGCAGACTATTCAGAATCAATTGAAACAAAAATTGTTTTGGAAAAATTGTCTTCTACGTATTGTATAGCTTTTTAATGCTATTTTATGCATATTGTACTTAAGTAAATCCGCTACATTTATATTTCTTCCGCACAATTTTACCTATCTAGTAAATTTTGTTATCATTTGCTTATTTTAAATATAATGAACACTTTTATTTTGAAATTCGTTTGCACGTCAGCAATCACACTGCGCCTTTAGCTGTATTTGAGCTAAGCAGTTAATAATAATAGAGCCGTTATAGGTAATAACCTCACAAAATAACATCAAACCTAGACGTCGTGCTATGTAATCGGAAAAGCCTTGGAATCACATATGCTGAAGAACTATCAACTCGTCGGCATACTTTTATACTCTGAATAAGATATTTACGCCTGTTTGTCGGCATATACGCAGAATTCCCACAGTTTTCGAGATATCGGTCTGAAAATACGCAGACGTCTTTTTCTCTGCAAGAAGCTGCTCATTTGTCAGAATCGTCGATATCAGACCGCTATAACATATAGCTGTCATACAAATTAGCGGTTGAACTCAAGCTCCTGATAGGAAAACTTTTTTTATGTAAGAAGATATCTTCACGAAACTTGGCGTGATTTGTTGTTCAAGGCAGCGGTATAATCTCTGAATAAATTGTTCAGATCGGACCACTATAGCGTATAGCTGTCATACAAATTGTTCGTTCGAAATCAAGTCGCTGTATGAAAAACTTTTTTATTTGACAAGATATCATCATGAAATAATAGCACCACAATCTCTGTATATATTGTGATACTATAGCATATAGCTGTCATACAAAGTGATCATTCGAAATAAAGTTTTTGTATAGAAAAATTTTTTAGTTGAAAAGATATCTACACGAAATTTGGCACATATAATTGTCTAAGACAGCACTACAACTTCTGCATATATTGTGCAGATCGGACTACTATAGCATATAGCTACCATACAAACTGTTCGTTCGAAATCAAGTCGCTGTAAGAAAAACTTTTTTATTTGGCAAGATATCATCACCAAATTTGGAATAAATGATGTTTTAAGTCGACGCTACAATCTCTTTACATATTGTTCAGATCCGACCACTATTTCATATAGCTGCCATACAAACTGACGCAAATTGTTATCGAAAAATCATAATTTTTTTCATTCTTTAGTAAAATAAATATTACATTCGTATGTGTATGTGTTTCTACCATCTTTTCTAACTAAAAAAAATGAAATCAAAATAAAAACAAACAATATTTATATAATGTATTACCAAATATAATGGATTTATTTTATTCGTTTAAGTTTTGTGTTTGACAAAAAGTAACCACACAGCATTATTATAATTATTATTCATTTAAATTAAATTTCAGTTATATTATCAATTATCATAACGCAATTAATTAGTAACTAGTTTGTCTACGAACGGCATAACGGTGATTATGCGTTTCACGTACGTAAATATTTATTTATTTATTTAAATGCCGCTTGGTTCAACTAAAAATAAAGGTAGGCATATAATATGTATGCATGTATGCATGTATGTACGTGTGTATGTGTGTATGTTTGTTTGTATGTATAGCAATTCATATTAAATTTTCTTAGTTGCAAATGTAACGATTTCCTTCAACTACACAGAAAGAAAAATTAAGTATATATATTATAGATATAGCATTAAATATTTAAATATATAATAAAAAAGAAACGTAAGCAAGTGAGAAACTTAAATGGTACAAAGCAAACGAAGAATGCAAAAAATAAAAAATACATAATAGAGTTAAACAAGTAGAACGCAATTTTTTGCAGTGTAGAAAACATACGACAGCCAACGGCGGCGACACCAACAATTTGAAGCCCTAACAGCCAATATAACTATACACTTTTATATTAACTAATTCACTAAGACTTATTTAAGATCAGCAGCAGCAGCAGCGGCGGCAGCGGCAGCGACAGCGCGAAATTGTTTAGTCTATGATGCCATTTCAACTAAATTTTATTTATTTATATAAAAAACTAGTAAGTTGAGGCATTACTAAATGTTATATATGTATATGCCCTCAATTTCCTTTCGATTTCTGGATTTCTTCATTTTGGGGCAACGCATAATTTTTTATTCTAGCAAATTAAACGTAGGCATTTTAATATAGTTTCATATAAAAAATAAAGGTTTCACAAAAATAAACCAACTTAGCGCTAAATACTAGTAATTGTAAAAAAACTGTAAACATAAGCGAGTAAATAAACTAAATAAATTATTTAAGCGAATTAGCTGAACGGTGTGTGAGGGTGTTTCAATTAAGTTTTTCAGCGACGAAGGCTTGCTGGCTTCGGGGTAAAGTTGAATTTTCGAAAATAAGTAGTATGAATTTGAAAAAAATTACATTTAGAACTGGGTAGATCATTTTTTTAAAGCACAAAAAGATCATGGTAGCACAAAACACATTGGAAAAGTCAGATAAAATAACAAAAAAATTAAAAATAAAAGAATTATTACAGGCGATCTCATCACGGGCAGAGCATATGTAGTCAAAATTTTCGAATTTTCGTTCCGACGACAGTCGGGTCTACGTAATCGGAGCGAATTTGGATTTTTATCCGCTCAAGGACTGTCAACTCGGCAGTAATTTGTCGCCGCAACAACAACAAAACATAATTTTTGTTTTAAAATTGTAGGCTTTTTTGTTATTAAGTCCAAATAACGGTGAAAAAATATATATTTCAAATACAAAAAATTTTAGTACTTTGGGTCACCAAATTTCGTGAAGAAACTTCTTTTGCCAGAAAAAAAATTTTTTTTTTTCAAAAAGTATTTTTTAAATTTAGTTTTGTTTCTTCACGTAATGAAAATAGCGCAGACTCTATTATAAAAAAAATACAAACATTATCCCCACTTATGATTTTCATATTTTAAGGTGACCAAACTTTGTTATTTGCAATTTTCACATAATATTTGAGGTTATGCGGAAAATTTTCACAAACAAAAGTTGTAGATTTTTTCATTACATATAACTTTGCCATATAACAATTTTTTTCTAAGACTCATAGTTACATTTTTAGATGACCAAATTGTTTTAATTGAAATTTTTACACAAATTTTGAGGTTATGCGTAAAAGGTTTACATACAAAAGTTTTGTATCTTTGCTTTATCTACAACTTTGCCATACAACTTTTTTCTATAGCACGCGTAGTTTTGCCGAAAAATCAAGATAACGCGTTTTTGAAACTTAAAAATTCAACCGCGAGCATCGCCTTATGACCGCAGTTTGCACGCAATTTATTATTGCTTTCATTTTTGTTATTTTATCTGGCTTTTTCAATGGCATACAAACAACTATTGATTTTTTTCGTTTTTTTACATTTTGATAGGGTTCTTAACTGGCCTTATATAACTAGAAACTTTCATAAAACAATAAAAAATATCAAAAAAAAATCAAAAAAATAAAGTTCAAAAATTATAATAATTTTAAAACATTTAAGCTTTAATTTAATTTTTTCCTAATATTAAATTGGATTTGACATAATTGTACGGCAACATACAGAGAAAGTCTTGTGCAATGCTAGCATGCCAACCACCATTGAACTAATTCCATATAAACTTAGCAATTTTAGGCTACTAGGGCGTTTTAATACGCAGCTAGCGCTTGTATTTAGTTTAAAAATTAATTAGCTGTAAAGTTGTAACACTAAACTAAATTGAACAGTTATGCGCATGCGCGTATTGCGCAATGAGGCTAATGGCGCATACAAAAGCGGTGTGTATGTGTGTTTAGGACAAGCGAGGTGCGCATATTTCACAACAATTTACAGGACATATGCATATATATATAAGTTACTTAATATATATGTATATATATTTTTGATCACTTTTAAGATTCACTTTAACCAGCAGTTTTAATATTAAGAGTAACAAAGAGCAAAAACAGACATTGCGCACCGCCACACGTCCTTTAAAACCCACACCGACCGCAACTGCATGTTGCCTGCCCGTAAGCGGCTTTCAGAGGCAAACAGCTGATTGCTTAGGCGCCACCGACCGCTTACAAAGCATCAACGCAATACTACATGCAGCAAAGAAATCGATTAAAGAAATTTCTGGCATTTCTACGCGCCCGATTGGCCTTTAGCTAACAAATAATACCCTGATCTAAGCTTAAATTGTTGGCGGTGGCCGCCTTTGTCGCCGCATGCATGTGATGGTGGTGATGGTGATGATGGTGATGTGCATGATGATGCACGCCGTTCATGTGATGCTGATGGAGCTGCTGCTGTTGTTGTTGTTGCTGCTGCTGCTGATGATGACTGCTGCCCAGCAGTAGTGCCGTTGTGGTGGTGGCTGCAGTGCTGCCATTGCTGCTGCCATTCACAATGGCGGTGGCGGTCACGGTGGCAGTGTTGGTGGCATTAGCATTGCTGTTGGCCATTTTGCTGCTACAACACTTGGTGGCCGCTGTGCCATTATTGTTGCTAATGCTTGACGTTTTGTTGTACCTGCCGGCGGCGTCCGTTGAGTGTCTGCAACCATTGCTGCTGGTGCCATTCGACGACGACGACGCCGCCTTGCCGCCACCACCACCGATGCAGAGTACGCAAGTCGTTTTATAGCTGGTTGCGGCGGCGCTGCCAACGCCGATGCCACCGCTGCCGCTGCGATTGTGTGCTATATGCGTCGTGACATGTGTGACTGTCGCCGGCTCGGAGGCGCGTCGGCCGTTGCTGAGGCTGCCACTGCCCGCTGTGCCATTGTGTTGTTCGCCGCCATACTTGCGTGCCGTATCGAATTTCTTGGCAATACCGTTAGTGATTGGCGACTTCTTGCTGCTGCTGTTGCTGCCAGCGTTAACGCCATTCATTTGTGTTGTTGTTGTTGTTGCATGTAATGTTTGCTGATTAGTTGCTTGTGCCTCTTTCAGATGTGTGGTGGCGTGCTTTTCGAAGGCTGTGGGGCTGGTGTTGCCGCCTTCCAATTGAAACTTCTTCACCAGTGCCTTGACCGAGGTCGGTGAGGCTTCGGTGTTTGGGGTTTTGCGTATAACTTTCGGTGTTGTGGGTGCGTCGGGAAAGAGGCAGTGCGTTGTTGTTGTTATATACTTATCGTGATTCGCATTGTTGTTGCTGTGATTGCTGTTACTACCATTCATGCTGCTGTTGTTGCTGTGATTACTGTGATTGTGATTGTAGCCGCTGGGCAGCGTAAATGTGGCAACCACATTAGCGGTTGCAACACCCGTTGCCGTCGTCGTATCACCCATTTCGCTGCCGGCAATCACAATGGTCGTGGTTGCTGTAGCCGTCAGTGGCTTCTTCACAACGCTGCCAACGTTGGCTGTTGACGGCGCTATTTTCTTCGTAGCCAGAAAGGTGTTCTCCTTGTTGGAGTCTGAGGATGAATGGCGACGCGCAAGCACCTGCAGTTGTTGTTGCCGTTGCAGTTGCTGCTGTTGTTGTTGTTGCTGGCGATAGCCACCGTTGTATTGTAGCGGTATGGTGGTGGCACGCACAGCCGGCACCGTCACCACGGCGGTTGTGCGCTGCGTCGTCGTTGTTGTTGGTGTTGTTGCGCTCGCTTTAACGCCGTTCGTGTAACGCGCAGCGCTGCCAGCGCCATTCGTATACGTAGTATGTGTGCCGTTATGACGTGCAGTGTTGTTGCTGTAATTGCTGTTGCTAGCGCTGCGTCCATTATAGTTGCTGTAACCATTGCTGTTGCTCTTATTGTATGCTGTCTTGCCGTTGGTGATAACCGGCTGTTTCTTGGTTGCGCTCTCCTCCGCCAATTCTTCGGCATCCGATGATTCCATTTTGCTGCCATTTGTTCCATTCAATTGTTGTTCTGTGTCAATACTAATATTGAGCTCGTCCTCATCGCCGTCATCATGTGACATTTCGTTTTCCAATTCAGCTTCATTCGCTTCTACCTCATCGTCCTCTTCTTCCGCCTCGTCGTCGTCGTCTTCATCTTCATCTACATCTACATCTTCTTCATCATCATCATCCTCATCGTCTGCAGCTGCGGCTGAGTCGACTGTCGTTGATTTGGTGATATCGGTGAGGATTTGTCTATCGATGGAGCATTCGTCTTTTAACCAAATGTGCTCGAGACATCCTGCAGCGGTCATGCGATCACTGGAAAATAATTTTGGTTGGAAATTTTTGTATTGTGTTTATTGAATTTCTATGCTTGTCGGACTTACTTTGGCTTTATTCGCAATGCGCGACGTATGAAATCAATGGCCGCAGCGGACACTCCGCCAAACAGCTTGTCCGGAAATGTCAGCGCACACTGCGAAATGTTGAGGAACGTTTCCTGTTTGGTTTCGCCGCCGAAAGGCGAAAAGCCGGACAGTAGCACATAGGCCAGCACGCCCACCGACCAAATGTCCGTCAATAATGAGAGCGGTTCGTATTGCAGCACCTCGGGTGCGACATAATCCGGTGTGCCAACAATCTCACGCACATTGGTGCCCTCGGCAACCACGCGTGAGATGCCAAAATCGCACAGCTTCAAACCGTCTGCAAGTTACAACAACAAAAATCATTATTAATAGAAAGGAAGAGGTATATTTACAGTTATATACGTACCTTCAATGCGCTCACCAGTGAGCAATATATTCTGCGGCTTCAAGTCCAGATGTGCTATGGAACGTTTGTGCAGATATTGCAATGCCTTAAGTACCTCGCGCATGCAATAGCGCGCATGTGCCTCACTGAGGCATTCCTCATTGTCTAGAAATGTCTGTAGCTCACCACCGGTTGCCCTGCAAGTATGCAATTACAGTTATGTATAAGTAAGATTTAACATACTACATGTATGCGGGTATGTGTAAGTATATGTAGATATGTATATTGTATGTGTGTATGTTTGTATGTAATTCAACTTACAGTTCCAGCAGCAACGCTGTGTCGGAGCGTGACTCGTGCACGGCATTCAATTTGACAATATTGTCGGCGCCATCGCATAGCATTAGCACAGCGATCTCGTGTTTGATCTCCTTATCTGAGGATTGAGCGCGTCGGCGTCGTTTCAGAAATTTGGCAGCAAAATGTGTACCGGAATTTTTATGTATGGCGCGACGCACAGCAGCGAATTTGCCTCTGTAGAAGAGAGAAAAAAAATTGAATTTAAATTATTTAAAAGTACAAGATTTGTTAAGGGCTGTATAGAGAGCTCTAAGAATAACTTATACAATATATGCGCGCCGAAATGTAGGCAACATTAGTTCAGTGAAGCATATTAGAAAGTGTTAAGGAAGATATAATGTATACCAAAACAGAAATTTTAGCTGTGAAAATGCTTATAAGAGAAATTATCAGTTTTTTTCACGACGGCACATGAATTACTGAAACACCTTTTACGAAGTAAACGTGCGAAATCAGTTTAGAACATAGAGGTAGAGGTCAATAGTATGGAATATATGACTGCCAATCACACTCCGGCAGAGCTTTTTCTTTACCTGCAGCCCCTACAGTGATGCATAACAAGCTGAGACTTACCGATCTAAATGGGATTAGATCTCTGAAATAACAGCCCTTAGTCGGATAAAATCCGGGTCAATTCTGATAACGTAGAACTGACTGTTGTGGGAATTGCTATGCATGACACTAGCCACCGCTTTTCATGCCCGGCTAACCCTACACATCTGACACACTTCTCCCTTTGGACCGACCCCGTCGAAACATCTACGGCTCGATGGCGTCAAAGACATCTCATCTAATCCTTACCACCCTAACGGGATTAGGGAACCGTTACAACAACAATATTAGTAATAAACTTTGTTGCGGAAAAAGTTTATTCGAAGTCACTAGCGGCCACTACCCAGTTAAAGAGAGGCATCTGGAAAACCTCGGATATAGTTGGAAAACTTATTTCTAGTCAAAGTCAAAGCAAAAGTATTGTTTAAAGATTAACTAATTCGCATAGTAAATACCATTCGACAAATAGACGGCGACATCTAGCTGAATTTGAATAGAAATCATTGCGAGATCAGTTCAGCAGTCTATGAAAAGCATACCATTAGGCGCGCATGAGCCTTTTAAATACGTTTCTTCAATATGTTAAGGACTTTATTTTATTTCTGGGGTTATAATTTCAAACTTTGCTTTATAGGTAAATGTATGCGTTGAATAGTCATATTCCATGGTGAAAACACCACATAAAAGAATATAACAAGGTTTTCAATAGGGAAGCTACAAAAGTAGAAACGGCCAACAAACGATGCCATATTTTTTCGCTCCTTTGACACTTCTCTCCAGTAAGGTTTGCCGTTTCACCATGGATAGAGATATACGATCCAACGAATCGAAATTATTACAATTTACTATCAAAATTCGGAGGCAGTGGGCTTAACTTTTAGAGGTATTTTCCCAAGTTTCAAAAAACAGTTAACCGATCTCAATGTTTAACCAAAGAAATTCTTGACAGGAATGAAAATACGTGTTCAGACATACCTACAAATGTCTCAATAAATATAAGAATTTGAACACATATTTCAAATCACAAGCAGTCTGCTAGACTGGAGGCACGTGACGTGTGACAGAAGTCGCCAAACCACAACAATTCAGTCCAGTTTTGGATGTCCACCCATGGGCAGACACAAAGCATTTCACCGGACGATTTGGGCTAAATGTCAATGCTGCATTCTTAGTGGACTTGGTGACGTTACGCAGCTGCAAAGCAAAAATACATACATGTACATATGTATGTGTGTCTCTCTCAAATTGTCGACTTTATTGTAAAGGTGCGCATAAGTGACGGAAATTGTTCAAGTTTTGTCGCCGCCTGAACTTTTATTGCCTGCAACTGTAGTTTCAAAGCTGGCTAGAAATACGTAGTAAAAACAACAATAAACAAAAACATTTCAGGAATGACGCATAACAATGTGCAGCACAATTATCGCGGTGACGTTGACGACACAAGCAAAGAGCAAAACAAAATTGAGAGGAGTACGTAACTAAGATGACGCCAAAACATATGTGAAAATATATGTATGTTTGTGTGACGTATTGGCAAATTGCTGGCAAGTAATGCCAATGACAAAAGTCAGCGCAACGGACTTGCTTCCGGCATAGACGAAAACACGAAACAACTGAAGAAAGAATTTACACTGATATAAAATACTAGAATAATGTTTGGCAAGCGCGATTTGGTCTTCTATTGACATATATTGAGCAATTTGAAAGGAAATGTTACCAAAAAAAAAATGCGATTGGCAACGCCATTTTCATTATTCATTATATGCGATATTTTTGTGTTAGGTGTGTGTGGAAGAATATTATTGTTAAAACTTGGAACTAAATTTGGATGAAAATTTTAAGCAAAAAAAATATGATTGACAACGCCATACACATACTGACTAACGGTCAGTATGCAACCCATTGCCATTCAGGGAGATGAACTCCAGCGATTATACAATATCAGCTATCAAACCAAAGAGCGCCGAACTCATAGACTTATTCCCGATATCCACTCGTGGATAAATAGACGACATGAGGACTTGGAGTTCCATCTGACCTAAATACTTAGTGAACATGGGTGCTTTAGAAGCTACCTTCACAGATTCCGACATTAGTCCGAACTGTCCGACATGTACAGGGTACATAGAGGGCTCTGAACATGTATTATAGATCGTGTCTCTTCCACGAAGTAATACCTAACCGGTGATGCCGTGGGAGGGTCTTGAGTTGAGAGTAGATTAGGTTTAGCGGATTAAAGTTGCACACACCGGCTTTCGATGATTCCCCCTACTATAAAAAATGTACATACATACATACATTCATATATTTCATATACTCATAATATAACTCAAAGCAAGCACGCAGCATTGAAATGGCATAAACAGCTTCTGCCAGTTACGAGGATCAATGCTAACATTTTAGAAATAAAAAAAAACAACAAACAGACACAGGTGTAATTGGCGACAATCCTTATGCTGAGTGATGCCACTAAACCTTTTCGAGCTTTTTAGAAGCCCTTGTTAATTTTGACGCTACAACAACAGCAATACTCTTACCAAAATCTAACAAAGAACCCTCGTAAATAGCAACGATCACAATCTACACATAAAGATGTACATACATACATATGTACGCTATATGTATATACATTGCACGGCGCAGTTTACGAGCCAGATCGACGGCGAGGAAAACCACTTTGGTGCACTCAAACGGATGTGTACGTTTTGTCTGGACACGTCGTCTTAGGCGTGAGTAGCCAGCCGCCCGGTTTTAGTAGTGCTGGCGCCGACATCCCATTCATTGATGGAGCGGACTATCAACAACAAAAATAATAACAAAAATAACAATAACAGCAGCAGAAGCAACAATAATAGCAACAACAACAACAATGCGAATCGACAACATACTCGCTTGCGTGTCTAGAATGATGAGTAAGGCGTGCTTTGGCACTAACAACCTTAATAATGAAGGCTTCTTACAAATACAAAGCACGCACACAAGCATACATATGTATATGACATACATACAAACATATATATAATATACATCTAGTATGTATGTAAGTAGATTTGAGTGCAACCATAAACAGCAATGAAATGTTGCAGGTTGTAGGAGCAAAGTAAGGATGCGTGTTGTTGCAACAGTAGCAGCTGTCACGCACACAGACACATGCATACAAACAAACACACACATATATGTGTATTACATAAACGCACATGCAGATGCTCAATTTGGTGACAATTTATGAGCAAAGGGTACGTGGCACGTAATGCCAAGTCCATCTTATTAGTAATGCAGTTAGAATGCTTCGCGGTTCATTGGCTTCCACTCGTCAGCTTTGTATGTTGGTGTGTTGTTAAGCCGTTCGGGAGGCTGCTGATTTGTTGATTGGTCTGTTGGTTGCCTTTGACGCAAATATGGCTTTAGTCACGCAACACTTTTGAAAGCATTCGTGTAAATTATGTTGCAATGGACGGATTTAACTTCTGACTGCAGGAAATCGATGCATTAATTTAAGAATTGCATTAGAGCGAACATGTCGAAGCGGTAATGTTGTTTGTCTGGTCAGTTGGAGTGTTAAAAACAAAATAATAAGAACAAAAATTAAAGATTAAGGAGGAAAAAAAATAAAAAAAAAATAAAAATAAAAAAAATAAAAATAAAAATTTAAAAAATTAAAACAAAAAAAATAAAAATAAAAAAAAAATTAAAAAAAAAAAAAAACAAAAAAAAAATTATAAAAAAATAAAAAATAAAAAAAAAAATTAAGAAAAAATTATAAAAAAAAAGAAAAATTTTATAAAATAAAATAAAAATTTTTAATTCATTTTAAAATTTTTTTTAATGTTAATAATAATATTATTTTAATAAAAATTAAAACAACTAAAGAAAATAAGGAATTAAAGAAAAACTAAATATTAAAATTAAAAATAAATATATTGAAATAAAAATAACAACAATTAACTAAAATTAAAAAAATTAATGAAAGTACAAAAAAAATATAATAATTAAAAATAATTAAAGAATTAAGTAAAAATTATAAATAAAGTTAAAAAAAATTGTATTAATAAAATTTGAAAAGAAAAATTCAAAAAATTATTAATTTAATAAGAACAATAACAAAAAAAATAAATAAGAAATTAAAATCTTAAAAAAAAATTTGAAAAAAATTTGGAATTAAAAATTTTTTAATTAAAAATAATAAATAATGATATTTTAATAAAAAATACTAAAAATAACGAAGAAAAATTAAAATTAAAGAAAAATTAATTTAATTAAAAAATTAAATTAAAATTAAAACTTAAAAATAATAAAAAATAAATAAATACAAATAATTAAAAAAAAAAAAAAAAAATAATTTTTAAATGAATATACATAAAAATTATAATTTATTAATCAATAACAATAATTAAAGAATTAAATAATTAAGAAAAAATTATCATCAAATTTTTTAATTAAAAATATACTAAAACAAAAATTTAAAAAATAAAAAATAAATAAAATTAATTTAATAAAAAAAAATTAATAATTAATATTAAAAAGTTATTATATTGAAAATACATAAAAATAATAATTTAATAATCAATAATAAAGAATTAAGAAAAAAATTAAATACTAAAAAATTTGTTAAAAATGAATTAAATCGAAAAAAATAGAAAATTAAATTAATTTAATAGAAAAAAAAAATTAAAAAAATTAATAAATACATAAAAATATACCAGTAATAATTAATAGAAAAAAACTTGAAAAAATTAAGAAAAAATAAATAATTATTAATTTAAAAAAAATGTGTTTAATTAAAAATTAAATTATTTTAATCAATAATACTTAAAATCAAATTATATATTAGGCCAAAAACTTTGCTTTCGTCGTTTTTTTTTTGTAATTTTTAAGGCTTTATTGTATATAAACGGTCCACACTGTTTGGATTTGATAATGGCTGAGATCGGGTGGCTGATGACAGCCCTTTCCATTCGAGTGCACTCACCCTTTCTTAACTAACTTAATCTCTTATAGATGCAATTCTAAATTCAAATATTGAATTCAAATTTATATAAAGGACAGATGGACACGGCTCTTCATCTTTGCTTGTTTCCTCGCCCACAAAAAAAGCAAGGTTAGGGCGACAAAAACAGTGATACGAGTATCATATATTCCCTCATAAATATTTGTGTGTGTCCAAACTTCCTTAATATTTTTTGTATATTTCGTAGAGAAAGTTTGGGAATTCAGCGCTTAGTCTCTTCAGACTGTTCTCTAAAAAGTTATTAGAGCAAATATTAGGTTCTATTTGGGAAATTATATGACGACTCTAAAGCTGGAATGTCTTCATATGAACTGTGACTTCATATGAACATCAGACTACCGCAAATGAATCGAAGATCACCTGAGATCACCAGATATTTATTCATGCACTACAATACAATAAAAATCATCAGCTCTATAATTATCTACATATAAATACACAAGTGCTCTCCACAACACTATTTTCATAAATTCAAAATCAAAGCTTGCCTTCAAAACGAAAACGAAAAAGCGGCAGTAAACAAGTAATTTCAATTAAATAAGGGCATTTACGAAATCACCAAATTATAGATTTTGCTAAACCAGTGATGTAATCGCTACATTTTCACAGCGCACGGCGTTTAACGGCTTTGTTGACAATCGTTTTTTGTAAGCCTACCTTTTTGTAGATATGACTTCTCGGCTTAAAAAAAAAGATTGTACGTGGGCGTGCGATTTTTATGCGCCTCTTTTACGTGCGGCGACAGAATGAGTACCTCGAAAAAACTCAAAAAAGAAATACTTGTCCGCGCACCGAATACAGTTATTGAACCTTTGGAGGCTGAGAATTTCGTATAATTATAAACTATGGTTTTGACTTCATTTTTTGTGCGGACTTTAGCCGCTTTTGCGGTTTCGTATTCGTACGGTGGCGGTTCGGTTGATTTGTTGACTTGTTGGCTGCTCGCTTAGGGCACGCAAAGTTCATGGTTCATTTCGCTTGCTTCACATTTCGGTTTGCTTTTCGCTTTACTTTTGTTGTTGTTTTTGTTAGCTCAAAAGTATTGTTTTTAGCTATACGGTTACATGGCGGCGTTCACTCGCCAAAGCGGTTTGGCCAAAGCTATTGTTGACTTGGCGGCGGCGCAACAGTGGACACTCCCACCCACATGCCGATCAAAATAGACGCACACACACATACATACGGACATATATGAGTGTGTATATTCATTATGTGGTTACATAAATGTATCTATGGAGATAAGTGTGTGCTGCCGAGTTGGGAAACGCTGAGTGGCGGCCTGCTGTACGGCAAAAGCGATGCGCAGCGGCGGGTGGGCACACAGCACGTTCTGCTCGCGCCATGTTGTTGCCATTTGTATATGGACATTTACATGGGCACACTCAATAGCAACACACATACATATGGACTTGTATATTTGTATTTGTTGTTGTGTGTTGTTGCGTTTTTAACTATTTGCCTCATTAATTTTTCGCATATCGTGCGATTCCAGCGCTGGTCGCCAAACATACACACTTATATGGACGCTTACAAACACACAAACACACCTACAAAGGTATAGCGGCTTTTCGGCTTGTTGTCGCGTCGCACAAAGGTAAATGCGCAACAATGTGGCGAACCTTAAATGGCCAAGATTGCTGTTGTCTTCTACTGATCGATCACGAATGTACCTATGTATGTACTCTAGTCTGTACATATGTATGTTTGTGCATAAAGCAAATCAGCCACAACAAGTCAACAATTTTCGACGCGCTTTTGCGGCGATCATTAATTTTTTTGCAGATTCTTTGGGTAGATTTTCATTCTGCGACATTTGTCAACCCGTAAATGGCGGAAGATATCACTTTACAGAGAACCGCAGCGCCCCGCTCATCCACATAGAACAGGAGGCAGTTTGTGGGTGACCAAAAAAAATTTTTTATGAAAATGTTTTTAACAAAGTAAGAGATTTTTGATTAGTAAACAATATTTTTGGCAATGCTACAAAAACAACAAATATTATACAAATTTTTGTGAAACTTCTTCGGACACGATAAAAAATCATTGGACTGCAACGAAATTGCGTAACAAACAAAATTCCGTCACACTCGTAGTGTACAAAGCACAGCTTTAGTGAGATATGAACAGCTTAGAAGCGATTTTTGAATATTTGGTTTAATTCTCAAATTTTTTAACAGAAACAAGTTAAAAGGTTGCCACTTTTCTTAAAATTAATTACAGAAATTACAATATGAAAAAACGCAACAATGTAAACAATCTTAAAAAAAAAAATTGCCTTTTCAAAAAAAAATGTAAAATACAAATTATAATAAGTGTTGCCAGATCTTTTATATTTTTAAACTAAATGCATAAAATATTACGAAATGGTCCTCCATATAAAGAAGCTTTAATAATATTTCATTTGAAAAAAGATAAAGGGTTGCCACCTGTTTGAATTTTTTTCAAATATATACATAAGTAGAATAAATTCAGAAATAATAGTGAAAAAGCTATGAAAATATGAAAAAAAACGCTAAAGTAAAGAAAGCCTTTAAGAAGACTTACACCTTCAAAAAATTATAAATGTTGCCAGATCTTTCAAATTTTTAAACTAAATAAAAAAAATGCTAAGAAATGCTACTGTAAATAATAAAGCTTTAATAAAATTTCATTCGAAAAAACACAGTGTTGCCACCTGTTTGAAATTTTTTAAAAATATATTATTAGAATAAATTTAGAAATTCACTGTTATGTTTTTAAAAGAAAATTTAACTTCAAAATTTATAAAAATTTTAAGAGTTGCCAGATTTTTATATTTTGTGTTTCAAGAAATTGGTAGAGCAAATAAAATATTAAATTACACAGATCAAACAAACGAAGTTTTAAAATAAATTTCGAAAATAAACTACACTTAAGAAAGTTTTGAAAAAGGTTACCAGATCAAGTTTTTTATCTGATAAAATTGTTAATAGTATAAAAATCAATCTAAAGAAGTTTTAACAAAATTTCAATCAAATATACATACGTATATGTACATTTGAATGTACATAAGTGTGAAAGGCTGAGACCCGTTTAAAATTTTAAAGGGTTGCCAGCTTTTACATAAATTAAGTAAAACAATGTAGACATCAATCTAAAAATGTTTTAAAACCATTTGAATAGAAAATACATGCATACATTGAGTGTGAAGGGTTGCCACCGTTTTAAAATTTGAATTCAAACAATTTTGTAAATTCAATTAAATTTCAATAATCACAGAAGTTTAGGAAAATATCTGAAGCCTATTGCCCTGATCCATAATTTTTTCTAGAATCTAATTTTGACTCGAACAGTGTTGCCACAAATCGGCACACAGTTCCATTGCTTTCATTATATCTGCCAAAAACACTTGACGCAATGAAAACAGCTCATTAAATAAAAACTTAATAATAAATCGGTTGAGAATTAAAGTCATCAAAAGTAAAACAAAAAAGTTGCCTACTTTTTGGCGCAACTTATATAACTTGAGCTGGGAAAATTAAAACAGCTAAGCGACAACACTAAGCAGCATATTTGAAGCGAACTAACAAAATTGTTCTGAATTTCCGCCCGACCTTAATACCTTCCCACATCCAAACAACTAGCAAAAATAAATATCATAATACTTTCAATCTCTAAATTCACCAACTGACCCTTGCACAGTGTTCACCGTGAATACCTTAAAATATTTATGTAATTTAATCAATATTAAATTACACACAAGTGAAGGCCGATATGGGTCAACAGCATTCGCTTCGCTTATATAAACAAACAAATAAAGTCGCACTTCAGTTCCGCACTTGGCAGTGGTGTGAGTCAAGGATTGCCGGCTGCCGAATAATTTATTGTACTTGTGGTGCTATGTATCCGATATGCTGTGTGTCATGCAATCAAAAGTACAACAATGCGTAAGTGGTGGCCGGTGCTTAATTGTTGCCATGATTTTGACCGCTGAGCTGCGAGAATGCGGTGAACCTTGAGCGCAGTTAAGTAGCCGAAAGGCGCACGACTCAAATTCGCACTTTCAATGAAATGAACGAAAAGCAATGGCAATTAAAAATTAAACTAAATTGTAAACATTGCGAATGTGAACTTTTAGGTATGTGGGCAACAAAAAAAAAAACAACAAAAACTAAAGAGATAATAACAATAAACATTAAAATGAGATAAGCAAAGCGCAAGTGTGGCAATATTGAGCAAATGGGGCGAAGAAAATTTTAAATTGAACTAAATTCGGTTTGAGTACGAAAGCAATAAAATTGTATGCCATTAAAGTGGTGTTAAAGAGTGGGTTTATTATAAACAACGATTGAATAATTTTAATTTAAAATTATTTACTTTTGTTGAGCAGCAGTAAATCGATATTGCTAGTGCTTTCTCAAATAAAAATACACCTTTGGATTTTAGCGATATAAGATAATAAGATTATTTATTGCTGTTATTACTGCGGCTGAAAACATTAATCTAAATGATGCAAGGAAAAGTTGAAGAGTTGATTGCCCTTGATCAGATAACCAACTGATCAAATTTGACTCGGACTGTTAAAAAAAAAAAAAACTAATCGTCTGCAAAATTGTCTCGTCGGCCATCACATACTTCAGTAATTTTCGTTTTTTTTTCTGTTTTTTTTTCAAACTACCAAGCTTCATACCCAAAGCATTACCCAAAAAATACTGAGGCGGTACATACGTGATGTCGAGATGCATTGCCATTTCTCTAATGCCATCCCGACTCAGGTACTGTTGCTTTTTCGATGCAATAAAGATGTCAACGGAGGTCAATGGATGGACGACTCACATGTAAACAAGCAAAATTGCCGCATTTAGGACGAAGATCAACCTGAAGTGATTCCAGAACTGCCATTTCATCCAAAAAACAACGGCGGTGGTGGAGCGGTGGAATAGTCGGTCCATATTTTTTTCAGAAATGGTGCTGTTGAGAACGTAACCGTTAATGGCCACCGTTATTGCGCTATGATAACCGACTATTTGATGCCTGAAATTGAAGCTCGTGACATTTGGTTTCAAAAAGATGGCGCCACTTCCCACATATAACCTCAATAAATGGATTTGTTAAGAAAACACTTCAGTGAGCAGATAATTTCACGTTTTGGGCCGGTCGATTGGCCACCAAGATCATGTGATATCACATCGTTAGACTTTTTCCTGTGGGGATATGTAAAGTCTAAAGTCTATGCGGTCAATCCCGCATCGATTCCGGCCTTGGAGTAAAACACGTATATATGATAAATCAAAACTTGAATATATTTCACAATTTTAATAACGGAATTACGGCATAGACTATTTTTAAAATTTTACTATCCAATGTGTAAGGAAACTATTTTATTTGAGAGCAAACACAAAAACTCATAAATTTTGTGGGCAACAAGATTTTTTAGTTTTTTGGCTATACTTGACCCATAATGAATAAGAAAAATTTACAAAATATAACCAGATTGTAAATAATCAAAAAAATAAAATAAATAAAAATTACGAAACTGTTGAAGAATTAAGTCAATAATCACAGCACAGATGCTGAAGGTAGTGAAATGCCACTGAAAAAAAATTAACAAATCTAATCACACACATACAAAACCTTCTGCTTTGCTTATTTTAAATATTCATGTGTAAAAACACGCACACTTTATTCAAATGAGCAAATTATGCGCGCTAATCAACTGCTCAACCCATCAAAGCGGCAGCACAGCAGCAGCAGCGTAATCAACATCGATGTATCTGCAAGATATCAAACGGTGAGGCAAATGAAAATGAGGCGAACGCCAGCAAGCGGCGCGCAATCAACAGGTGGGTGGTGTGGTTGGGCGGACTTTTCCGCATTGGCTGCCGTGCATAGACAAGTGGGTGGTTGGTCTGTTGTTAGTCTGGGTGTGTGTGCGCCATGTTGTGGTCTATTAACACGCCAAACGATGAGGCGTCTTTGGCCAAATGCCAAATAGTGAGTGCTAACATTTTCTCAGCGCTTTGTTGGTGCTGGCAACCACAACAACAAACACATACACACACACGCAGGCACTTGCAAAAACAAACACTGCGTTTATTTGTGCTCGCCTGCTGTTCGGCTGCTTAGCGGTTTTGTTTTGATTCCGTTTTTATGATAATTAAGTGCGAATAAGATTTTGAAGAGCTTCTTGGCTCGTGCGTTTCGTTTAGGATGCTTGCACAGCACTCTCCTGAAAGATTTCTGCTTTTTTTTATTTTATTTCCTGTGTTTGCCAATATTTGCTATTTGGAGAATTTCAAAGCGCCGGAAATTTCTTTGCTTCGGTTTGGCAATCTTGAAAATTTCCAATTATTACAGGGTTTTCGTAAGCAGCGGACAGTTTAATGGTCTTCTTGTTTGTTTTCTAGAAATTTCGGTGTACAAATAGATATTTGTTGGTGTTGCAAGTGCAGGCTTGTGAAACTGTTTCGCTCTAAGGCTAAGTTGCGCAATTTTGCGTGATAAAAGCGCTTGGTAAATGATGAAGTTTTCAAAATCAGTTTCGAAAATATTTCAAAATTTTCGAAAATATATTTTTATTTATTTTTAGAAAACTTTATTTAATATTTAATTCAAAAATTGAAAAAAAAACTTTACTTTGCATAAAATGCTTTAAGCCGACAAACGAAGAGACTTTTCAAAAAAATTTATTTATTTACCAATGAATGAAATCTTAAAAAAAATATACAAAAAAAATACAAGTTTAAAAAAATATTAAAATTTTTTTATTTATTGCATCAGTTATTGTTTATAGCCTAACAATGAGTAATAAAATCTTAATAAAAAAATAATTAAACAAAAAATAAAGAAAACTAAAAATAAAATAAAAGTTTCCAGAATTGTATGAATCAAATAAATAGTTAAAAAACATACAAAAAAAAATAAAAAAATATATTTAAAACTAAATAAAAATAAGTAAATAAGATATTGACAATATTCAGTGCAATAAATTAAAATTGTTAAAAATATATCTCCCTTTAACACCACTCCTCAAAATAACCAAAAAAACAAAAGAACTTAAAAAAATAAAAATACCACGTAAGTAAAAAAATTAGTACAAAAAATATAAATAAAACACTATTTAAAGCAGCTATTCGAAATTATAAAAATTATCAAAGGCCTTAAAGTACAAAAAAAAATTTATAAAAAAATAAAAAAAAAATAAAAAAAAAATAAAAAAAGAATAAAAAAAAATAAAAAAAAATATAAAAAAAAATAAAAAATATAAAAAAAATTAAAAAAAATAAAAATATTAATTATTAAATTTATAATTTTTATACTATTAAATTAATTTTTTTATTTCTTTTTCCATATTTTTTTATTTTTTACTTTAAGATCTTTGATATGTAAAAAAAGTAAAACTAAAGTAAAAAAAAATTAAAAAAAAACTGCTAAAATAAATTAATTTTTATTTTTTTTTTATTTTTATTGTTTAATTTTTATTTTTTTTATTTTTATTTTTTTATTTTTATTTTTTTATTGTTTAATTTTTTTTCATATCTACAATGTATGTTTTTTTTTACTTTAAGACCTTTGATATTTACAAATAAACAAAAAGTAAAAAAAATATATAAAAAAAAAAGAAAGAAAAAACAAAAATAAATAAAAAACAGTAAAAATTAAAAAAATATTAAAAAAAAACTCTAAAATTAAAAAAAAATATATATATAATAAGCAAATATTAATAAATAAAAAAACGACCCACTCTCTACACAAATCCTAAAATATAAAAAAGAGCACCGACATTAAAGCCTGCCATATAAACTGCGCGCATGCGCACTAAGTACACCAAGTCTGCCACCGGCTGACCATAAAAATCTAAGCACGTGCGTGAAAAGTGGTCAATCAGAGCGTACTTAATGCCAGATTTCGCGCTTAATTAAGTAAATAGCTACAAGTATTTGCAAATAAACTGACGCTTATGTTCATATTTGAGCTCGAAAGAGTGGCTTGACTATTAAAGAAGTATAAGATGTGGTGTTTGGGTGTCGCTTGACGACGAATCACGCCATTGTTTGCTGAAATCTGATTTCACTTGCAGCGTTTCAGCGCATTTAAGTGTTAAGAAATGCTTATTTCTTGCCTAATCGTTTGTAGGCGGAAATTATGAATGAAAGAGTGAAGGCAGGCTCTATTTTTGGTGAGCTAAGTTTACACGAGATTACCCGATTTGGCAGGTGTTAACACAGAAATGAAGCTGTCAGTATGATTAGGAGCTAAAAAGTTGAGGGGAATTAAATGAAATATATTGTATGTAATATTTTTGAGTTAAAAAATTATAATAAAAATTTATGGCTTTCAAAAAAATTGAGGTTATGTATTTTATATTAAGTTTTTTTCATGAAGGAGCGACTGTCAAAGGTTTTTAATCACTTGTAGGACTTTATTTACAATTTTTGACATTTTCATAACCAACTCTGTCATAGACAAATAGCTGCAACTTTGATAAGGCAGTACAATACAGAATTTCCTCAGCAAGCTTCATGTTCTTTAGTACAACTTTTCTCAACAAAATTCGATTTTTTCGAACTCTATTGATTTGCAAGCCGCACAAAGAGCTTTTTGGAGGCCACCTTCCTTACTAATATTCCTTCCTAACCCTCAATCCACTTCGCATATCTAAGCAATTAAGACATCCACATTCCCATCAAGATCAGTAGCAAGCGTTCAATGTCAAGGCAGCTAAGCTAATTTGTTTCATGTCCGCCTCATAAGACACCCACACCGCCAGAAAACACCGAATAAGTTCCGGCAAATACTAGGCAATTAGCAATTATTCAAATAACCTCAGTAATTAGAAAAATCCTCAATTCTACAAATGACGAAACAACTTAAGGCCTATTTAATACAGCGCTTAGAGTATAAATGGCAAAATCAGGCGGTAATTGGCGGGCGGCGCGCTGCCAAATGAAATATCTAAGTCATCAGCGAGCCGCAATCAGTCACTAGGTCATTCACTAATTTACATGCGCATTTATGCGCAAAAATGTTGGCGCAACAACAATAAAAAGCAGCAATAAAATGTGCATTGTTTCAGTCATAATTTTTCATTTCACACTTTCCAGTAATTTAACTGGTAAATAAACAGATATATATTGCATATATTTGCTTGCGATTTGCCAAGCGCACAGTTGATTAGGCAGGCAGGCAGGCAGCCAGTTAGCTATGCGTGCGCTCTTAACCTTGTTATCAATTTGTATTGAATGCGAAATGCAAAATGTAATTGTATTATATGCATTTTATGTTAAATTGAAATTGAATGCGGCTCCAAAGCGCAGCTTGTTTGATTTGCTTGCGTGACGACAACTTTTGACGCGTCGAGAAATAGTCACTAATTTAAAACTACAAAAACGATGCGATTATATGCAAGTATATTTATGTTTTATTTATTTTTGTAATTTTTGTAATATATACAAATAGTCTACAGTGGCGGAACTAAATTTATGATGGGGGAGGGTTTAAATTCTTCTTCTTCTGGCGTAGACACCGCTTACGCGGTTATAGCCGAGTGAAGCCTATTATCAGAGGCTGTTTTCTTTTTTTTCATTGGGCGCACAACCCTGGGAAGGCATAAAACTTGGGCGATTATACAATATTTATGGAGCAGACTCTTAATAGGTACCTTATGTTTGAAATAAGTCTAAAAAATAATATTTAATGCACTGTGTTTTTTGAATAACTGGATTCATAAACCTTAACAATCATCTGAGTGACCAAGTGAATACATTTAGAGTGCTTTGGGACCAACTAAGATGGGTTCTACTTCAATTGTGAAGTGTATAATAACTTGTTTAGACAATTGTATATAACTGATAAAGCTTGCTTTTATAGAAAAGGTTCATAAGTTCACACGTTTTCTTTTTTTTTCAAAATAATTCGCTCTCGAAACCATAACGAAAAATAGTATATCTAAACTTGGACATCGATATGCAGAACATCGTTCCGAAAACAATTGGCTGTCAAGATTCCACATAGATACGGGGCTTGACTTATATTAAGAACCACTACTGATCCAAAAAAAATGTCAACAACATAAATTGAGATAGAACCAAATTCGATAGAAAACTGAAACAACAACAACAATCACAACATTAATAAAAATAATAACAGAAAACTACAACAATAGTAATAATTACACCGAACAAACTACGCTAAATGACCTGTAGCCTTTACGGCCTTACAACTCAAGAATCGGATTAGGAATAGGTTTAGTTCTTTACGATTTTGATAGAAGCCTGGGCTGGTGGTTGCGGCTTTCTGATACCTGAGTATGATAGGGTGACACTCATCAGAAGTGGCTGACGGGCTAATATCGCAACCGCTTTCATGGAAGCCCAATATCGAAGAGAGAGAAAAAAGGCATCGATTGCCTTGTACTGCTGTAGAGGAGACATTGGCAAAAGGTGGGGTCTTTCACTGAAAGTGGTCCTCTGGACCATAGTCAAGCCTAATATGTATGTTATTGGAATCTTTATGTGATGGAGAGCTCTAGAAAAGACCGCACTTGAAAAGAAACTCGAGAACTCGAGAAACATTGTTACGGTTAGAAGCCCTCTATCAATTCCAGCTTCAGACTGCCTGACTATTGCAGTGTCTTCCAGGCCGAGGTTGCAGCCAGTGTGGAGTGGCGATATTAACCTTGAACTCATGAACAGTGCGTTCAGGGCTGGTCAAAGAGTGCCTAACCTCGCCATCAACAGCATCGAGTGTCTTTGTGATAAGACTGGCAAGGCCACAGCGGAATCGCAGGCAGCTGTAAAGCTAATGAGCTAGCAAGAAAATGTACTCTAGAACCGCTGTCGGTAGAATGGGAGCTAGTTCGTGCTCTCGTTTTCTCTTGTATTCAACTTCTAAATAGCTGGGCTTCGCGAGAGCTTGGCCAGCGTAGGGCCACTATCGGTACATGCGCGTCGCAAAAGTCTTTTGGCCCAAGATCGATCAAAAGAGATCTAACGATCTTTTTGCCCTCAGTAAGCCTAGCTTCTCCCTAAATTTGGGGCTTTTAACGGACCATTGGCCTTTTGGCGTCCATGCAGTAAGGCTGCGTATCTTATCATCTGCAGAAGCTGTATGGAAGAAGATGGGATGGAAACAACTTTGGAGGTCAAGACTCCGCACATCCCGCCGATCTGGAGGGAATGGAAATTAAACGCCTGTACAAATTTGTATTGGCTACTAATCGCTTTGCTAATTTTTAAGTTGGAAATCAGGAGTTCTTTTCTATTACCTCACGAAGGACTACATACAACGTGCGATCTTCGATCAACCATATAACTTAACCATTTCATAAATAAATCAAAAAACTAAAACATAACACAAATTTGAGCAAAATATCAAAAAAAAATCAAATGGGGTTTGAGACCCCCAAAACCTCCACTCAGTTGCGCCTCTGCTCAACTACGTACATAAATGTGTACATACATATCTACTACGCAATCCCCCATACCGTTTGAATTTTTTTTGCAATTACATTTTGCGATTTCGCCAGTTTGTGGGTTGCCGATTTTAGCATTCAACGGCAGTTTGTATTACGGTAGTTTTGTAAAGAGTAGCAGTTTACAAGTTCAGCGCTGCGCAAGCGACAACCGCGCTAGCGCAAGACACCTACAGCTGTTCGGGGGAAAATTAGTGAACAAATTTATGGAAATGATTGAATATAGCATGTGATATATCTATATGAATGAGTATATACTCATGAGTATATATTGGCACCCACCAGCAGCATTTAGCGGCTCACACGCTGGCGCTACACAGCAGCATATATTATACTTATATAAACGTACATACATATGTATATCGATATTAACGGCATGTATGTATCGCAATCGAAAAGTCGAGTGGAATTGAAATCGTGCGCGACCTCAGCGCACCCGCTTAAATTGCCATTTCGCACCTTGTTAACGTGCAATTGTAATCAACAACAAACACACCACACAAACATACACACACGCAAATATAAGTATAAGTTTAAGCGTAGATTTCTGTATTATTTACATGCATTTAATTTTTTAATTTGCGCTTTTCGGCGGCTTTCGCAAGCGGCACAACAATGCTAGCGCTAATGGCATTGTTTGTTACTGACCAAATTAGTGAATTTACGCTTGCGCTGCACGCCAACTTAACGCGCGGCCAGCGTTAGTAACGCCTGTTAGTAGAGTTGATTGTGTAGCGGTGGGTGAGTGTGTGAGCTTGTAGTGGGCGCGTGCGCAGCACAATCTCACTGCTAAATAGCTTGCATATTGATATTCACACGCTTGCTAACGCTTGCGAATTCATATTTTCAAATAATTTTCACAGTCATTTGCATTTAATGTTGTATTTTGGCTGAGTATGTGCGCGTGTGTGTG
Organism: Bactrocera dorsalis; assembly: GCF_023373825.1. Lineage (NCBI taxonomy): Eukaryota > Metazoa > Arthropoda > Insecta > Diptera > Tephritidae > Bactrocera > Bactrocera dorsalis. The sequence continues at coordinate 57,872,465 of NC_064306.1, read as the reverse complement.
TATTGCTTATGTCAACGCACTGTCATTGGTAGTAGTGGTTTATTGTCGCTTGTAACAATGTTGTGACTTTCATTTGTAAACAAATTTTTAATTAAAACAAATAGTAATTGGAGAGTACTGCAACCTTAGGTGTTAAGGGGTTGTTGCAATGCTAAAAAAAATTGTAATAAATGAATACGAAACGGAAATTGTATTTTTTTCTCAGTTATTATATTTTCTCAATGTTTCTTATGTTTCATATTTTTAATTTTTTTCTATTTATGATTTTTTTATATTTATGTTACATTTTATTTTATTTTTTTCAATTATTACTTTTTTTAATATTTATTTTTTTTTAGTTTTTCATTTTTTTCCTCAAATAATTCATTTTTTATTATTTATATAATATTTAGTTTTTTTTTACAATTATTATTTTTTGATTTTTTTTTAATATTTTCATTATTTTTTTTATCTTTGTATCCATTAATTTGTTTTTATTTTATTTTTTAATTTTTTTCAAGGCTTTTTTTATTTTTTTTTTCATTATTTTAATATTTTTGCTTAACTAATTTTTTTATATATCTTTAATTTTTTCCTCAATTTTTTTTGCAATATACTATGTCTTTTATTTTTATTTTTTTCTCAATAATTATTTTACATTTTTTTTTATAATTTTAATATTTTCGCTAAATTATTTTTTGTATCTTTTTTAATATTTTTTTCCTCAATTAATTCATTTTTTTATTATTTATATAATATTTAGTTTTTTTTTTCAAATTATTATTTTTTTAATATTTTATTTTTTTTAATTTTCTTTTTTTTAATTTTTATTAATTTTTTTATATTTTATTTTTTAATTTTTTTCATTATTTTAATATTTTTGCTTAATTATTTTTTTATATTTCTTTAATTTTTTTTTGCAATATACTATGTCTTATATTTTTATTTTTTTTCTCAATAATTATTTTATATTTTTTTGTAATTTTAGTATTTTCGCTAAATTATTTTTTTTGTATCTTTTTTTAATATTTTTTATTTATTTTTTATTTATTTTTTTTTATTTTTTTTATACGTTTTTCAATCAATTTTCTTTGCAATAGTTTTATTATATTTGATTATTGTAATTTTTTTTCCATTGATATTACATTTGTATTACATTTTACTAAATTTTTTAAGTTTTAGCCGAAATTATTATTTTTTTATATTTTTGTTAACTTTATTTTTTAATTTTTTTTTTCTCAATTAATGTTTTTAAATATTTTTATATTATTATTATTATTCTTTTGTTTTTATATATATTTATATATTTTGTTTTTTTTTTATAAATTTTGTTCTCTTTTAATATTTTTTTATTTTATTATTTATGTTATTTTTATTTTATTTTTTTGTTTTTTATTTTTGTTCAATTATTTTTTTTTTTTAATTTTTTAATTGATTTTTTTTAATATTATTACTCGATTTTTTTCATTTTTATTTTAATTTTTTTCCTTAAAATTTCGATTTTAAATATTTTTATTAAATCTATTTTTTAATTTTTTTATTTTTATTTTCTTTTTTATTTATTTTTTAATATCTTTTCGTTGTTGTAATTTTTTTTTTTGGTTTATTTTTTTATATATGTATTTGTTTTTGTAATAATATATTTTAACAATTTTGTTAGATTAGACCTATTTTCACTTTTTTTATTTTTTAGTTTTTATTTGATATTCATTATTACTTTTGTATTGTATTTTGTTTATAATTCTTATTAGTAAAACTTTTATTGTTTTTGTTTTTGTCTAAAATATTTAAACATTTTTACAATTTTTTGATATATTTTTTATATCATTTTTATTTAATTTATTTTTTACTAATTTTTAATTATTATGCTTTAATCACTCACTCGTAACCCTCAACCACCTAGAGTTGTAGAGTTGTAGGTGTCTGGGTGGTGCTCGCTCAGCTCAGCGTTTTGCCAATGTAATTAACCATTTTTGGCTAACAAGCCGGAAATTATTTAAAGCGGCCACAACCACAAAATTCGCAACTGATTTCGAAATTGGCGCGGGGGTGTGCATGATTATACAATAGGCGATTCATATTTTTGAGTTTTTATGAGCTGGATAATTTTTGCAAAGCAAATAGTAATGCAATAGTACTGTTATTTAATTAAATAGTAGCAATGCGAACGATTGTGGGTGGTGAAATTAATGAAATATCGCTTGCCTTGATTTTTGATTGTTTTGTTGTGTAATTGCGGGTAATGAAAGTAATTACGGTAAATAGTTATGACACGACTTTGACTGAAAATATTTTTTTGTCGTAGAAGTCTATGATGCTAATCTATTAGCATAGTATTATTTGTTGACTTTTTTGTTGTAAAAACATAAATCCGTTCAAATTTTAATTTTCTTTTGCTTTGAAGGATCATTTTTGTGTAGAAATATAAAGCTATATTTATAATCCTTTATATTAGTGCTAACAGATATTTGTTCACTAAAAAATGTTGCCTAGAATTCAAGAAGTTCCTTCAGTGTGTCAGTTTTCGTAACGCCTGCAGACTTCTATCTTAAAGTCGGAACTTCTTGACCTACCTGTTTCAGTTTGGAGGAAATTTTTGTCTGAACTTTGCAAAAAAAACATGTTTGTATAAAAATTTAATTATGATTGCGTAACGATATTGAGACGAAACTGAATCGTTTCCAACACTTGCAAACCATGGACAACATGAGGCACCATTTGCTTTCACTGTCTTGATATTGAAATAGTCACATTCATTTACCTGAAAAGATAAGAAGATTTAAGAAATAATTATCTTATTGTTTAAAACATTTTTTTTTTATTAATTTATATTAAATGTTATAACGATAAGTTACGTCATAAGAAAAATTAAATTACACTAAGCAGTAAAACTATGTGTACAAGCCGTTCTATTATTTTGAACGTAACAAGGAAAAATCATCGAAAACTTTTAAATAAGTGTGTAAATTATTTTTAAAAACTTATACGGAATATAAAAAATTACTGAAGGGCAGATTTTTAGGTTATTGATAAGTATTATATTACTGATATCGATAAGTATTACAATCGATACCATACTGATATCGATAATTAATATAAGCAAGGCATATCACTATCGGTTATTACCAAAAATAGTGCCATTGAAAATTTTTAAAGTATCGATAAGTAATAAAATCGATAAATTATTTCAGCGATACATACTGATATCGGTAATTAATATAAGCAAGGCATATCGTTAACGGCAATTACCAAAAATAGTGTCATTGATAAATTTTGCCATCGATATGTGTTTATATCGATAGTCATTACTATCGATATGTATTGTTATCGATAATTATCGACAGCGAGCTATGTACATATTCGACCTGTTTTTAAATTATCAATAAGTACTACAATCGATAAATGCTATCAGCAATATATACTGATATCGGTAATTAATATAAGCAAGGCATATAGTTATCGGTAATTACCAAAAATATTGTCATTGATAAATTTTGCCATCGATCAATGTTTATATCGATAATAATTGTTTTTGATAAATATTGTTATCGATAATTATCGATAGTAAGCTACAATTACAGCTTATTTTAAGAGTGACGCTCTAACATGAAATCCTCTTATCAAATAATTTTATGAAGGAAGGTATTATTACCGCTATTGAAAATCTGTCTTCGAGCCCACGAAAGCCCTCATGTAAGCATTAACCGAGCTATTTAGTTATGGTTTCGGGTTCATAGGACATCACATGAGCTCAGAAGCAAGTAGTACTCATTCGTACGTATGCCTTCACATGAAGTCCATGCCTTTTAATAGCTCCAAAAGCCGAAAGATGCTAAAACAACAAGCGATACCAATTTAGTGCCAAGCAAAGCGGCTTATTTCTTTCAAATGCAAAAGCAAAAGGCTGCTCGCCCAAAAGGCTGCTCACTACTAGTACGGCACATTTGCATTATTATCTGCATTTCAAGGAAGTGAGTGGGCATAAAACGCTAAGCGCCTTTAAAAGCGTGTGGCACTCAGACGCAGTAGCCAGCCGAACGCAAATTTAGTGGTCGAGAGAGCAAGGTGGGGGAATAAAACAAAACTATAATAGAAGAAGCAGCAGCCATAAGCAGAAGGAAGAAGAAGGAGCAAAGTCTTGCTAAAGTCTTTTATTTCATTTAATATTTTTTCTTTAGCTGCTTAGAAACGCCAAACAAAAACAATGCGAAGTTTTGCTTCCTGCACTTAAGCAAACATCACACATACAAGCATACATACTTACATATATGTATATATATCAGAGTTGGTTGCCTGCTTTTGTTTGAAGCGTAATGCAAGCTTGTGTTTTACCCAGCACTTTACTTTAAAAGAACTTCAACAACAATAGCAGCAACAAATAGTGATGCATTGAAGTGGAGTGAATTCTTCAACAGGAGAGTTGAGATGGCATAGAATAAGAACTGGGAAATGGAAATTTGTTTGTTTGTTTGGCTACATATGTATGTTTTCTATATAGACCATATATGTATGTATGTAATGGCTGCTGGTAACTGGAAATTCACTTCCGCTTACTTTGTTGTTGTAAGTGAAACAAAAAATAACAAAAGGTAGTTAAGTGAAAATGCATTATAATTGAAGGAAGGGAGGCACTTTTTTAAATTATTTTTTAATTTTATTTTTTTTTAATTTTTGTTTAATTTTTTTTTTAGTTTTTGTAGATTTTTTCTTTAATTTTTAAATTTTTTTTTTAATTTTTGTTTAATTTTTGATTAAAGTTTTTTAGTTTTATTTTAATAATTTTTTGTTTACTTTTCTTTTAATTTTTTATTAATTTTTTTTTTTTTCAATTTTCTTTGAACTAGTTTTTTATGATTTCTAATTTAAATTAATTTTTTCGTAAATTTAATCTTATTTCATATATGTATGTATGTATATCATTCAGCTCCACTAAGTCTCCGCATGGTATTCAACCAGCTATTCTCAAAACTTGCCACAACTACAACGAAATCATATTATACAAAAATTTTCGGTGATTATCAACTTACAATGCACTGTTGCCACTGCCACCAGCTGATAATCATCTACTTTCCCTTGTTTTCTTTATTTTCGTTAATATTTTCGCCTGCTTCACTTTTCTTCTGTCTTACTACACGCGTTCACATTCGGACACTAAAAACACTCTGCCCTCAAGTTCATTCAACTATTTTCGCGAAGTTGTTTACAATAAATATGTACAAGCATATTTACATACAAAATTGCATATATATGGATGTATGTGTGGTAGTTGTCGCCATTGTAGGGCCATTAAGTGACTCGAAGTGGAAGAGTTAAAACAATGAAGAAGTTATGACAAAAAGTAGAAGAAAGATTTGCATGTATGTATGAGTTTGTGCTTATGCCCATAAGCAAATGTGCACAAATTTACACACATGTATGTATGTATTCTTATGTATGCCGGCATGCATCACCATGCACAGTTGCATGTCATTACATTAGTTCCGAGTATGTGGTTGGCGCCAACTGCAAATATGTATGCAGCATGTCAGCAAGTTTTGTTTCACTTTACACATAACAATGAAGGAAGGAATGGAGTAGGACTAAGATGGCATCATTGTTGCGCGCAGTAGCAACTCAAGATGACTAAAGATATAAGTAGGTATTTGGCTGCATATACAAAAATATTTTAAGTGATACCTAAACAACAAAATCACCAAAAAATTTTCATATTCCTCTTTTCTAAACTAATTTTGCAATAAATTTCACTATATTGTTTGAATTTTCATAAAAATCTGTTCAAAAAGATACGTATTGGGTGAAATTGAATTCAAAACAAACAAATTTCAAACTGGTTTCAAAGTAACTATTTGGTAACTAGTTTAAAAATAATTAGTTGCTAACTAGTTTTATTTTAAAAATTTACGAAATCTCTGTTGAAATAGTTTATCGTCAATTTCCAAAAAAAATAAAAATAAAAATATGCTCTTGGCCATACAAAACTAATTGTAACCACCATGTGCCCTAGTCAATTGCACACTTATTTCCATTCTTATTTCTATATGACCTCTTCACAAAACATCTCATCATATTACACAACCTAAACTAAAGCTTACGTTGTCAAAAACAAATTTTCTTATGACTGCTGAAGAAGAAGAAAATTTGGTTCGCTTGGCAGCCATAACGAATGCCAATGTAAGCATCTTAGTTTTGTTAAGTTATATAATTATTTTATTGCTCACGTTCGCAAAGACTTGTTAAGGTATTTAAATTTCGCGAGTGTTGGTTGGAAAACTTTTTCACACGTTCCTGACAGCGCTGTGATGTTGTAATAAAATAATTATCAAAAGTCTTCGTTGACAATAAGGAGAAGTAGAAGACAAAAATATATTAAAATAAAATAAAGTAAAAATTAAAAACTGATTTTATGAAAAAATGTATACTAGCTTCAAATTTTTAATACAAAAAATTTTGAAAATTAAAAAAAATTGAAAATTAAAAAAATTATGAAAATTAAAAAAAAAAATTGTAAATTAAAAAAAATTTAAAGTTTGAAAAAAAATTTAAAAATTATAAACAAAAATTTAAAAGCACAAAATATATATAATTAATTTCGAAAATCATAAATACTCTCGCATGCAATTATCTGTAGCCTATACTCAATTTAATTGACAAGCTTCAAATCACATTTTTCAAAAGCTAACTGCCATCTACCACACCCACTGTCCAAGAAAAAAAAACACAAATAAAATGGAGACATATTTTTCTGCCATTATATTTTACCTTCGCTGACACTCTAACGATCAGCTTAACTCCATTTAACGGTTTGGACATACTCAGAGGGCATATAAGCACTCAACTGAGTGACCACGGCGCTCAATTTTTGTAGGCCAACTTTTTTGTTGGTGCAACGGTCGGCAGATAAGTTACGCGAAAAATTGGTTGGGATTGCGCGGTGGCACACCCTCGTAATTTAGGCTCAATAGTGCATACATATATCAGATGTCAAAATTTTGTAAATTATATATAAAGAAAAACTTTTGCTTCGTTAGAAGCGACATTGCTGGCAATAATTTTCCGTTCTCGCATGCGATACGGTAATTTATATAGTCAAACAATTTGTTGAAATATGATATTTGAAAAATGGCAAAAGTGAATGACAGTAATGACAATGTAAACGTCACGTTTCCAGTTGACTGAATGATTGAGTGACTGAGCCAATGAGCAGTTAGTGTTAGTATTTACGTTGGCACATACATATAGATATATATGAATTTAGTTAGCTAAAGATATGGCGATCTAACGCAGCATTGATCGAGTGAAGGCATAAAATATATGAGCGCATAACTATTAAATGCTCACGTACAGTTTCAAAAGCGCAACTTGAATGCGCATGCGCACGCAAGTTTCGCTCATTTTAGCCATTTCGCAGCCGCGTGGCCACTGGTTTTTTGCTTTGTGTGTTATTTATAGAGCGTGGCTTTGTTGCTGTTGTTGTTGAAGTTGGAGTTGCTGGTTGGTATGTGCTGACATTTCAAGGATACGGAGCGCTTAATGGTTTTCTTGCGATTTGCGAATTTGGTAAATGAGTAGGTTTGTGTGAGTGTGTGTGTTTGAGTACGATTATTCGAGTTTGCCCCAGTTTTGTGCACTAAATAAGCGTTTTAAAAATTTATTTAGACATTGTTTGATTGAAAGTGTGTATTTAATATTTGAAAACTTTTTAAAAATTTGTTTTTATTGGAAATAAAAAATAATAAATATATAATAATTAAGATAAAAGAATAAAAAATAATTAAAAAAAATAAAAGTTTGGGAACAACTAAACCAAAAATAAATACAAAATAATAATAAAAAACTACAAAAATTATGAATTTTGTTTATTAATATTATAATTTAATTATAAAAAATAGTAATATTTTTTTACTAAAAATTTCAGTTTTTTTTAACTTAAAAAAAAACAACTTAAAGTAATATAGAATTTTTTTTAATAAAACAGAAAAAACAATATAAATAAAAAATTAAATAATAATATAAAAATTCCCAAAAAGAAAACAAATTAATTAAAAAATAATATTATAAACAAAAAATAAACTAAATAAAAAAATTATTAAAATTCAAAAAAATTTAAAAATAAATTAAAACAAAAAAAAGTAAATTAAAAAATATAATACAAATTTAAAAAACAGAAAAACAAATATAAATAAAAAATTTAATAATAATAAAAAATTATATAAAAAGATAAAATGCATATTAGAAATTAAAAAAAAAAAATAGTTTAAGAATAATAAACAAAAAAATAAAATTAATAACTGAAATATATTAAAAATTGAAGTAAAATTATTTAAAAATAATTCAAATACCAAAAAAAAATAAAATATTAATAGAAAAAATTTTAATTGTGATTGGCTGTAGAGAAGTGGTTGAAGAGTTTTAGCAAAAAAAAATAAAAATTAATTAAATAAAAAGAGGTAAACATAAACCAATTCAACAAACAAAAATAAAAAATTATAAAAAAATTATAAAAAAATTATAAAAAAATTACAAAAAAAAATTAAAAAAAAAAATTTTTACTTGCGATTAAATGTAGAAAGATGTTCGAATAGTTTCATCAACAGATGCAAAAATTCCATATAAAAAAGTAAACTCAGTGAGGTTCGAAAAATTATAAATTAACGACATTCTAACTTCAATTTCGAACAACATGATAAGATTGAAATCTTTATACAAGCCTTAATAAGAGTTAAAATACTTCATTTACTTAAACTATAAGGAGTAAATGCTTAGAAAATACTTTTTTAATGATAAAAATCTTACATCTCAACCAAAACCCGGCAGGATCGCAATACTAACTATAATATAAAACGGACATTCGAACTTCCAATTTGGTCAACAGCATAGTATTTATTTTATATAGCATATATAGAGAAAAATTTAGCATATAAAACTGCAAAAATTAAAAAAAAAATTTTGCTAACACTAAAAAATGTCAATTTTCAAATCAAAGCGATATAGAGAGGGAGAAAAAATATAAAAATTCTCATTAATTCAAATATCTACACAAAAGCCCTAAAAATATAAGTAAGTAATGCACTAAGCAAATAATCACAAACTATTCAGGCTATATATGTACATGTGTAAGTCTGAATGCCTGCAGTTTCAATTACATTTATTTCATAGAAAACATACTCAGCCCAACTCACAAGCAAATGTAATTTACGTTTTTTAATGAGATTTCTTTATTTTCGACTTCTTTTTCGCTACCTTTAAGCTTTTGTAAGTCGAACACAAATCAACAAAAGCGCTTAGTGGTAGGCAAAAGAAAATAAAAAACAAATACAAAAATAGGAATTCATATATAAGTGCAAACATACATACATACATACATGCATACATTCATATATGGTATATAAGACACAGCTGTGGCGCTGCATGTGCATTGCTCCCGCGCAATTTGACACACATTGATGGCCGTAAATACATACACGCACACATGAATGACAACAAAAAGAAAGCAAATAAAGTAAATCGAGGCAGAGAGATAGGCCGGAAGGCAAACAAATAAAAGAAGTACACCCACACACACACACACACATGCGCATATGTAATGGATTGTAAGGCATTACAGCAGATAAAAGCAAACATGCATTATTTGCAATAACACACAAGCACACACACACATACTTAAATTTGCGCTTGTTTGCTTGCGACTTCAATTTCGCCGCCATATTGGCACAGAAAGGCATAGAAAGCTCGTTAAGATTGCATAACGCCAAATGACTTCCTGGTACTTTATTTGCATTCGCTCGTGCGCGCACGCACACACACACTCACATACACAAGCAACAGCTGTTGGGCAGATAAGACACACACACTCATATATGTAAGACATATGAAGACATTGTCTGCCGCTGCATTCTGAATGCTGCCGCGTGCATCTGAATGACTGCCTCAATGGCCGGGTGAAAGATTGAAGGAGCGAATGAATGAATGACTGGCTGCGTGAATGCCGAGTTATAGCTATGCGACAGTTGCAAAGCCACTGTTGGTCGCGCCTCAAGTGTCAAGAGGTTAAGAGGACGTTCTTCGTCGTCGACAATATTGCTTAGCATGTGTCACATGCTGAATGGAATTGTCAGGCTTAGTGGCGAAATGAAGTGTGGCTCGTGCGTGAGTGTGTGTAAGGGAGCACTCAGCTGCCGCTGAAGTGCGCTTAGTGCAACTGAGTCGAGTGCTAGGATGTGTCAAATTGTCATCCGCCTGCTGAGCGCCTTTTATAAATGGTTGAATGCGAAATTTGCATGTGTGTTTGTTTTTGCTTTAATTAAAATAGATGAGCACAGTAACCGGGTGTAAGCTGCATTAACACCTTGCAAGTTGGTTACAATGGCGCTGAGGTCAATGCTTTCGTGTGAATTCAAGGAAAAAAATATTAAATTAATTTAATTTGAAATTATGTTAATGATGTTGAGATGAGAATATGTGCATAGTTTATATTTTAATAAAATAATAATTTTTAAATAGAAATGTGTTCAACAAGTAAAATAAAAACAATTTATACAGGAAACTCACAGTGGAAAACAAACTTCAATTGCAAGGGAATATATTCAGTAATGCAAAAAACAGTCCCGAAATTTTTTAAAATCCAGAAATTTCGGGATCAGGTATATTTCAAGATCAGGAATATATTTGGCAATGTAATAAAATCAGTCCCGAAATTTTGTTTGTGAATGCCGAAATTTCGGGATTAGATACATATATTTTTCTGGAGTCATATATTCCTTTATGTAATGTAAAAAAAAATAAGTAAAAAAAACAGTTCGGAATTTTTTTGCAAATCCCGACATTTTCGGGATCAGATTAAAAAAATATTTATTTTAATTTAATAAGAATACAATCCTGAAATTATTTTTTGAAATCCCGAAATTTCGGGATTAGGGTTTTATTTTTTTGTTCAGAAATTATTAGGATACATTTATACAATTATTAAAATCGGGCGACGATCGGTCTTAAAAGGGAGCACATTATATGCGCATACGAGTATCTTACATATCACCATAAGAAGCATGATCATAAATATCGGACGATATGTAAATTACAAAAATAAAATCAAAATGGATAAAATCATGCCAATTGACACCGAAAAATATTACAATACGCAATGAACAAGCAATCAGCACAATCTTTCAACAATACAAATCTTACACAAAAGGTAGCGCAGAAAAAATTTAAATACAATATAATTTTTTAAATCAGATAATAACGCGCCACATATGCACAACGCTGCGCTATAATTTTGCCACTTGAATTTTTGCGAACGCCACCAAAAAAGGCATACATTTGCGCGCGCGTATTAATAGCTGCGGTGTGTATGGGTGTGTGCGTGCGGCGGGTGTATGAGTGGTCAGTCAAGTGCCAGTTTCTGAGCACTTCCTTTTTTGTTGCTTTAATTCGATTTGAATAAAAATATATGCAATGCGATAGATTAAAATTTTATTTCAAATGCCGTATGTGACCTTTTTTGTATGATTTTTTGTTGTTGCTTTTAGTTTGTTTATTGTTGTTGTTATTTTATTGCTTTTGTTATTTTTAATTTTTGTTATTGTGGTGGTGATGGTAATTATTGTTGCTTTCTCGTTTTGCATTTTAAACGCTGTTAACCGTTGCCCAATTCGAAAGCAATTAGTGAAGGCAGCATTTGGGGCGTGGGTGGCGTATGAGTAACATTTAAGCATTTCATTACAAGCGCCTAAAAAACATAATTATATGAGTATGTGGGTAAAGGTGTGCATGTGTATTTATTTGCATACTGATTTCATTTCGCATGCAAATGTGTGTATTGCTTTAAATGTATACTAAAGATGGCGCGGCTTATAAGCAAAAAAAGCTTTTTCAGATTAAAACCACTAATGGAAGTACGAAATTTTTACAAAAATTAAAAAAAAATATAAAAATTAAAGAAAAAAAATATAAAATAATAAGAAAACAAAAATTGTGAAAAAGTTCAAAAAAAGTAAAAAAAACATATACAGTTATGGACAATAAAATAGAATCAAAGGTGTTTGCTTTGAAACAATATCATAATTTTTTTGAAATTTTTTCATCTATGTAGTAACTTTTTTCGGCATAATAACAAAGGCAATAATATGTACTTTTAAAAAAGAGGAAAAGATAGCATTGTCGAATTTTACAGTTAACTGTAATTTGAAGAATATAAATAGCGTGCCTCGTGCTTAATGGCAAAATAATAGAATAAATGGCGAAATAGTTTCGTAAATGAAAAATGTTGAATTGAAAAAGCGTAAAAAGTGGTTATATTAACTTAATTAGATCTGTGGAATGAATAATTGTATCAATTATGAATTTATTTAAAAAAATGGGTCGAGCAAAACATTGTTTAGAGGGGGAAAGATTGTGCGTCCAAAATTTGCAAGGAATGGGTCACGCGTAACGGCAAATTGCAAATATATGAAATATGTCTCAAATATTTGTGTTTAATGCCTTAAAATGTCTGAAAAAATACCCCGATCACAAAAAAATGACTGCGCAAGTCGTTCGAAATATTGCATGATTGCCGATGCGCGTACCGTTAAAGACCTCTGCAGCCATTCAATAAGAATTATTTGCAAAAATTTCTTCGAGAACAGTAAGAAGACGATTTGTGGAGAAGAATTGCTTTGGCACATGGTCTCGAAAGGTGCCAATGCTGAGAAAATGGCATAGATACAAACGTACTCAGTTTGCAAAACGACACATTAATTAGGGCGGAGCTGAAAATTAAGAAAAAATGGTTCGATATTTTATAGTCTCAATGCAAAATTAATATGATAGGAAATGATAGTTATGTATGAGTCCGACGTCAAAAAAAACAAAGAAATGTGCGTCCGCTACACGACTAGGTCTTTCAAACGCTGTGGGGGCAATATAATGGTTTAGTATTGTTTCTTATATTGTGTTCCGGGACCTATATTTTGGATACAAGAAAACATAGACCGCCATATATAGGTTAAGGTTTTAGATAATCTCATATTCTCAAATGCTGACTGGAATTGGCTTTGCATTTTGGCAATTCCAACAAGAGAGCGACCCGAAACATATTTCGGGTCTTGCCAAAAAATATTTTTCAGATCATGGTGCTAGCCTTATGGCTTGGCCAGAGTAATCAGCAGATCTGAATCTCATCAAAAACTTACGGAAAATTGTCAAGGAAAATATTGGACCCCTTAAACCGAAAAATAGAGCAGAATTCTGAGAGAAGGTCCAAAGGTCTGGTATTCTGTTCCACAGAATACTTTCGGTAGCCTAATTAGGTCTATGCTTAAAAGATGTGCATCGGTATTAGACGATTAAGAATGCACTACAATGTACTACCAATTTTTCTATTAGTTCCCTTAAAAAAATATTTTTTTTTTTATTGAAAAAGTTTTTGATTCTATTTTTTTGTCCATCGAATTTTTGAAATATATTGTTTACCTTTGTTTTTGTAATATTTATGAATTCTTTTGTTCCAATATTTTTACTGCTACCAATAGCACTTGATATGAAGTATATAATAAAAATATAACTTAGTTGAATTTAAATCAAATTCATAATTTTTTTGAGAACGGAAAATTAGTACCACGGATGATTCTATTTTATTGTCCATAACTGTATTATATAAAAAAAAAAATAAAAAATAAATAAGTAATTTAGAAACTTAAAAAAAAAATTATAAAAAAATAAAAAAAAAGTTTTAAAAAGAAAAATATAAAAAAAATTATGAAAAATTAAAAAAAGAGTATAAAAATAAATATGAAAAAATTTAAAAAAAAATTAGGAAAAATTAAAAAAAAAATATAAAAATTAAGACAACATTCCAAAAAATAAACTTTAAACAAAATCTTAAAATTCCAAAATAGTGGTAAGAAATTTTTAGCAAAATGAAAAAATATAAAAATTAAAGAAAATGGTATGAAATAATTAAAAAAAATATAAAAAAATTTAATAAAAATATATAAAAAAAATTTTAAACATATAAAAAAATTTAAAAATATGAAAAATAATTATGAAAAAGAAATTTAAAAAGAAAAATGATTACTTTAAATCAAAAATAAATAAAATATTTAGAAAAAAATATATCAAAAAATTACAGTATAAAAAAAATAAAAATTAAAAAAATATATATTAAAAAAAAAAAAAATATTAAAAATTAAAAAAAAAACTTTAAAAGATAATTAAAAAACTTCAAAAAAAATTTTGAAATTTCCAAAAAAAAATGTTAACTAATTTGACGAGTTGTGTGACCACATTGCCATAAGTGTGGAAAGAGGTTGAGCCGCTTGAGTGCTGAACAGTGGCACTTAAGGCGGAAATAGCTGGCACATTTGGGACGTGCATGGTTGAGAAATGAGTGCTAAATAGATGGAACGGAGCAAAAAAAGTATAAGAAATACAACAACAACAACAAAAATAAATATGGAGGCAAGATTAAGTCGCAGAAGAAATATAAACTGAAATCAGAACATTTTTGGACAGCCTCAAAGACGAAGATTTAAGAAATTTAAAAAGACCAAAACTGACACTAAGCGAAAATTAGCCAAAACCAGATAACAGTTAGCCAAAATCGGCTAAGAAATAACAAAAAAAAGAGAAATAAAATATAACCAAAAATCTACAAAACATTTTTATTGCCCTCCAAAAATGTACGAATATGCATAACAAATTTATAAAGGCATTAGCGCAGCTTTAGCAAAATTCAAAAGATAATTTGGCAAAAAATAAAATTAAACTAAAAACACGAAAACAAAAATCTGAAACAGAATTAACAACTTAGCAGCGCTATTAAGCGACTTAAATGTACATATATGCATATTATATTGCCGCAAAAGACGTTTCGAACGCTTAGCCAACCGAAAAGAGTAAGAAACAAAGCTCAGCAGTGCTGATAAAGCATAAAAGCAATAAAATTTAGCAAAACATTTTAAAACACAAAAATTAATTTTTGCTGAAATTCATTAAAATGGAATTTACGAGCGCGTAAATGACCATTAAATGTGCGACCGAACTTGCTGCTGGCGTAGTGAGGGAGCATGAAAAAAAACGACAAAAAAATCACAAAATCAGCAAATACTTTTGAGGTTTGATGGACAGCAGCGCATAACGAAACTGAGAATTTGTACGCAAGATTTTTGAACTTTATGGTCAGCGGCGTCAATGTCGGTTGATGAGCTTACAGCAGTGTGACCATGCGCACGCGTACAGAAAAAAATACTATTTTATTTACAAACAGCAGAAGTTGAAGAATTTAAGAACTGAAATAAGAAATATGAATGACTCAAACGAGTGTGAAAGATTATGCAAATAATTGGATATGAAAAATGTTCTTTACATATCTTAATATATAAAATAAAAATCACGTGTCACGTTGTTTGTTTGCGATGGACTCCTAAACTACTGAACCGATTTTAATGAAATTTTTAACACTGTGTGCAGTTTGGTCCAACTTGAAAGATAGGATAGTTTATAACTCTCCTTATAGTCGCATTATTTATCAGGAGTCTCATTTTGGCAAATAAGAATAAACTGATATAAGAATAATTTTTAAAAATTAAAAAATTATTAACTAGTTGAGAATTGCAGTTAAAAGTGCCTAAATCGAATGAAATATTTAAAAATTACTTATGAAGCAGCTTTCTTAACCTTAGATTGCTATGTAATAGACAATATGTCTCTGAGTAGATATATATATTTTTTTAATAAGGCAATATCAGCTGTTTTGCTGAGGTCACTTAAGCGAAGGATAAAAAAAGTGTCTGTTTTATAAGAAGGTAGCTAAAATTAGATATGTAAGAGTTTTTCCGAAGTGAGATCCTAAAACTTTCAGTTATAAATATTAATAAAACCCTTTATAATTTTATTGCTATTAGCAAAAACATTTTTTTAGCTGAGGGAGACTCAAAGTAGTAATGAGATTAGTGTGGAATAGAAGCTTAGTTGACCTTTCTGCTTTGTTTTCAAAACACAAAATAGTTTGGAACTAACGAAAAAGTTGTTAGTTTCTGCTAGCAATCATAGGATTCACAAAATCTCATAAAACTAATTGAAAACCTGGCTAATATATTAACCAAAGACCGAAACATAGTTTCAAACTAACGAAAAAGTTATAAGTTCCTAACAGCAATTAAAGACAGACATTATTGGTTTTGAAAACTGTGGCGAAACTACTCGAAGACCTTAACACTAATCTAAGATATTGCAACCGTGAAAAAGTAGATATTTTTTTGACGAATGAAGCATTAAAATCGATCCTTTAAGATATGTCATCTCATGAGTCAAATTTTTCCATATGGAACAACTTTTCAAGATCTTCGGTACAAAATGTGTGGACCTCAGTTCCTATGGCTAGCTTTCAACGAAAATATCGTTCAATCGGTTCTAAGTTATCTTAAAGCTAGAGGCAGATAATAATATGTCTGGATATTAAAAACGTATAACATCGGTTAAATCAGTTCGAAAAGTGAGCTCAGCTCAATGAAAGGGTCACAAAAAATAAGAGAAGAACGAAGGAGACAGAAAAAGTGAAATGGATAATATTGAATATATGTCTTAATCTATTAAACATCCGGAAATGGTAAGCATCGAAGTATATGGAGTCTTTGTTCGAACTTAATTAAATCGCTTTGAGATTGAGCATTAATTAAAGGCGAGTGGATGTGGAAAATCGTTATATAGTGTCATTTAATCGAAGACTTAACATTAAAAATATATAGAGCAAGAGGATATCAGCTGAATTAAAGGAGAGAGGAGGAGGAGATGAGCTCATCTCAAAGCAATAAATTAATCATCCAACTGACTAATTCATAATGACCTATATCAAAAACCCAGAATGCAAAACAAAAACAAAACAAATTAATATTAATAATATTTCACATAGTGGGTTGAACAACAGGCAGCCGCAACTACCGGCTTTTGTCATAATTTCTTATGAATTATTACAAAAGACGAAAACGATACAAGTTTTGACCGAATGACATGGCTAAATCAGACAGCAAATGATGACTGCAACTGAGGCAGGAAAGAAATACAAATAAATAAATAATGAGAAAAAAAACACAAATAAAAAGTAAAAAAACAAATAAAAAAAAGTAAAAATATAAATAAACGAAAAATCATAGTAACCGAAGCAGAAGCAAGAAAACAACTACGCTACCAACACATTTCTCGATTACTACGCTGTAAATAGATCCATAGCACCTCAGCTTCTGCACTTCCCAACCACTGACCATTTGACCGGCTAAAGCGCTTACCAACGCTTCGATTGTGCGGCGAATAAATTGCGGTTTTCTACACAGCTGAGCTGATTGAATTGTTATGCCGTGTCACCTACTCTCTCGCTGGCGTTTTCGAAAGTAGGTAGAAAGGTAGGTAGACAATACAACTGTTTTTGACGCTTTCGGTGAAAAAAAAAGTAAACACGGAGGAAATGCTGTACTTGCAAAACTTTGACACACCGCTCGCTGGCCAGCAACGAGTGCAGCCAAGTGGAGAGCGGTCTGACAAGCTATGACACATTTTGACCTATTTGTTGGTGTTATTAAAACGAGGAGGATGAGGAAGAAGAAGAAGTGGAAAAACACACATTCAAAGCTGCAGTCAACGCCAACTCTTTGTCACTAATTTTTCTTCGCTGCTGCTTCTTCGCTTGATTTCATTTTAACATTTTTATTATTGTGATTTGGTCGCGTCATTTGTCGGTAATTTAAATCTGCGGGTGAAGGTCAAGCGGCTTAAAAGATATTTCATCATTATATATGTATGTATATGATATTCGTAGATATGTATCGAAATGATATGTGGGGGTTTTCCAAAGCAGCATTTGAAGGAGTTTGATATATGGACTTTGATGGTGTGAATTAAATGCAGTTATTTATCATTGGTCTTCAACGGAGTGTGACTGGGTTATGGATATGTATGTAAACGTGGGCATGAAATAATTTTTATATAACTGTCCGCTGTTTGGGATTATGAAATATGTGTAGCATTTCACTAATGAGTGAAGATTAATATATTTGTTTGTGATTTGGAAATTCGGACTGATTGACTAAGGTAATGAGTTCATATTTGATGAAGTGGCCTATATTTTATGGTTTCAATAGTTTTGGGTACATAATTAGTTACATAACTTAATATAAGTAAGTATAGATTTAATTTTTGTTGATGTGAGGTAATAGCAAAAATTGCCGCATTTGGGACGAAGACCAACCTTAAGATATTCAAGAGCTGCCTTTTCATGCAGAAAAAACACAGCTTGGTGTGTTTTTGTGGGCCGTTGGAATCAACGGTCTACATATCTTAAAAATGATGTCGGTGAGAACGTAACCATTAATAGCGACCGCTATCGCGCCATGGTAACCGACTATTTGATGCCAGAAATTGAAGCTCGTGAGCTCGGCGACATTTGTTTTCAACAAGACGGCGCCACTTCTCATACATCGCATTAATCAATGGATTTATTGAGAGAACACTTCGGTGAGCAGTTAGTTTTACGTTTTGGGCCGGTCAATTGGCCACCAAGACCGTGTGTTATCAAATCGTTAGACTTTTTTCCTGTGGGGATATGTAAAATCTAAAGTCTAAGCGGACAATCCCGCTCAATTCGAGCCTTGGAGCAAAACATCACCCGTGTTATTCGGCAGTTATCATTCGAAATGCTAGAAAAAGTCGTCGAAAATTGGACTCAACGGACGGACCATCTGAGACGTAGCCGCGGCCAACATTTGAAAGAGATTTAGCAAAGACGGACCTGCTAAGAGTGTTGGTTTTACCGGTACCACAATAGTCGGCTCTACCTTACCGATGCGGACTGGATTTTCATCCGATCAAGCCGGCATGATTTCTCAAAACTAATTCAGGAATACTTTCTGTTGCTACACTACTGGTTCTTAATCAAAATATTCTAACGAACTGAAAACAGACGCAACTGACTCAGCGATCTCGACTGGAACCCGAGAAATCTGCCTTCTCAAGGAATACACTACCTGTGCTAAGAAGTAGAGAGAGGTCGGGACTCATCTAAACACCGTGTGTTCTATTAGCCAACTCCTGCGACAAGGGGCGAGCTCAAGTACATTATAATGTTGTTAATGGGAGCATGAGTATAGAAAAGAAAATGCTCTAACAGAACCGGATTTTCATGCTGCTACAGTGCTGATTTTTACTCAATCTGAAAACATATTCAATTGATCGAGCGATCTCGACTGGAACCCGGGAAATCTGCCTTCTCGAAGGATAAACCACGTGTGTTAAGTATAAAAGAGGCTCAGCTAATCACTGTGCGATCTATTAACCAACTACATAAGTCATGGAACCCAAATAACTTAAGAAATAGACATAGAAAGTTCTATCACTGATGTCTCTTACAAATTCCGCTCAAAGGTGGTTCAGTGAGTATGGAAGAATCTCGCATAGGATTATACTTCGGTTTTGCGATTCAATAATCTCTAATGGAGTTCGATTTAAAAGCATAATATGTAACGACTGCTTAGTATTCTTGACACCATTGATTCGAAGTCGCCAGAAAAAAGTACTTCAATAAGCTCGGGAGCATAACGGTGCTAAGATATAGGCAAAGCTTTGTTCAGAACTTTGTAAACGATAGTACTACCGACTCCAAAATAATGATATGAAATAAGTAGTAATTTATATAGTCTTCCCCTGTTGGATTACCGAAAGAACGCAAACTAGCAATAAGACAGTTAAAAGTTGAGTGAAATATCGCATGTTCGAAATGATCCTAAGGTGATCTAGCGTTAAGTTATTTTAAAGATCACTCAAAGATTGCCTGCTCGAAATGATCATGAGGTGATCTTCTTTAAAGCCTTTTTTATGCAAAGCTTTGAGCAGAATTCTTGAAACAATGATCTACTGATTGTAAGAAAAAGCTTCGAAATCAACATGAAAAGCCTGGACTGACATCAAGACATATTTTTAAGATCAATCTAATCGTGGATCGCGTGATTTATATGATCGTGTGATGATCTTCTTCGTCGAAATTATTTATATTCTCTAAAAGAACTCATAACTGTTAACAGAAAATATAAAAACAGCAACACGCAACTAGCGATTAAAGACATTTAAACAACATTTAAACAGTCACGAATGAGCTATTAGAATCAACTTTGCTTTCTACAACAAAACAAACAAAGGAGAACACAAATATTTCGAACAGTAAAAAGCGGCGAATGCTTAAGTAATTACACAAATATTCTAATTTGTTGTTGACATTACAAAAACTTATCGCTGAAATAGCAGCAGAGACGAGCCAGCGCTTACACATACAACATACAACAGCGATCCAAGGCAATAACAAGTCAGCAAGCGGCAGCAACTAACAACACAACCGACAAGTGAAGAGAGCGAAAAAGTACCAAACGAAAAAAAGAAAAAAATCCGAATGAGAAAGCAGAAAAAAAATTAAATACAATAGTAAGTAGAAACGAAATGAATTAACAAGTCAACGGATTACTCATCGGCGTGCTTGCCCGTGAGGCGACGACGAGAAATGCGCCGTCAAGATCACTAACCGGCGACTACAATAACAAAAACAGCAGCAACAACGCTGCAGTGGCACCAGGAAGTTGGTGAGGGTTTGCTTTTTTATCTATTTGCTGACGGAGACGAGGAAGGAGTCATAGAGCAGACAACAACAATAATAATAATAATGATTAAAAAATAAATAAATAAAAGGAGGACAGCGGTAGAGGAAGATAGGAAGAAAGGGAGCGAAAAAGCTGTTAGAACAGACGAATAATGTCAAATAAATATATATATATATATGTGTGTGTATGTGTGCAAGTGCAGCTTTACATAATTAAGCAGAACAGTCATAGCAGCGCGGCAGGTAAGGCACGCGATCCGCGTAACCCCATCAGCAGCGCCAAAGCAGGAATGCAACGCCCAGTGAGCGTGTGTGATAATTTCGAATTTGTTGAAGGTTGCTGCTGTCAGTATTGTTGTTGTCATTGTTGTTGTTGCGCATTTGCATTGTTTTTCGTGTTCTTTTGCTGCGCGCTCGATGCTTTTGCCATGAGTCATCTTTGTTGTTGCTGATAGTTGCAGCACAAAAATAACACGCAGATATGCAGCACAAAGACAACATATTTTTACCACACAACAAAAACAACAACAATAGTAAAAAGTGCAACAAATACAAGCGCAATTGCAAGAAAAAGTATGCGCGCGATAAAAGCCGAAAGAAATGGTGTTTATCGAGCGCATAAATAAAGCGCGAGAAAAGAAAAAAAAGCCAGAAAATCCGAAAAAATGTGCCTCCTGGACACTTTTCACACAAAACAGCAAACAACGAAGACATCGCCAACGAACACGAGATACCAAAATACAGATTGCGCGCTGCATGCAGCGTTGCATGCGCGCATAAATACAAATAAGGAGCAGATTAACGCGATAATTTTGATTATCGGCAATAAAATATTTTGCCGAAATACTTTACGAACTTCTTAACGGCATATAAAGTCGCATGAGGACGCCCTCTTGTGCGCCAGACTGCATTATTTATTTTTTATATGTGTTTTGTTGTTGTGCAAGCGTTCCATTTATGATGTGAGTGCTTCAAAAACACTCGAAATATTTCGTCTTTATTTAAATTTCTACTTTTTGTTTCTGTGCTTCTTCAGCGCGCATTATGATGTAATCGATTCCACCGAAAGCCAGTTCGCTGCGGTGGCCATCAGGTAAATCATACACATACCTATACTAATGTGAATGTTTGTACGCAGATCAAATGAGTCATGAAAGTAGCGTTCGTGGTATATTTCCATTGCTACAATGTGATCGAGAGTAGAAGATGAACGAGCGACAAGTGCTAATTTGTAATAAAGCTAGTAAGTAGTTACTCAAATAGCGGCCTAGAGGTTAATAAAATTATAGGAGTTATTCACCTTTAGTTAAGTAATTTTATATGAGTTTCGTTTTAGCGGGTTTTCTACGATGCAAATTGAGATAATACTTTAAAAGTCACAATATTCACTAATGGATGAGGCTGCTAAAGATCTATATATCGCCGCCGACAGAAAAAAATCATTAAACTTGGACAAGATGAAAATCCAAAAATTATAGATTTTTTTAATGTTGTTAGAAATCATATTTTCCAAGTGATAAACATAGCTAAAGAACTCATGATACTCTTTAGGACATGGAAACATGGAAATACAATGAAATTTTTATAATAAAAATAAAATGAAAAAAAAAATCCATTTATTTGAGACATGTTCATAATTAAAGTGATTTCATTAGATTAAATTTTTCTTAAATTTTTTTGTAATTCTCAAGAGGTTAATGTAAAAAATATTACATATTTTTGAATAAATTGAAATTATTTAAATAAAAATATCCATTTAGTTGAGAAATTTTCATAAATAAAGTGATTTCATTCGATTTCCTAATTGTTTTGTAGTTCTCAGCAGGTTAATGTAAAAATACTACATATCTTCGTATTTAATTTAGGTGAAATCAACATTGTGAATAAGAAAAGTCACGTAACGAACGATACGCAAGTAAAAATTTAGCGACTAAGTTGACTAGATCCCCACATTCCGATTACACAAAAATATTGTCGAAAAATTTGGGATGATAACTGTTGAACGCATCAGTTGGAGAACAAGTCGGGTGAAAATTTATAAAAGCTACAGCTCGGAAGATCGTCTGATGGAGAAAATCTGAGGTAGTTGAGATATGTTCCTAAATAAAGTGATTTCATTCGATGTCCAAAATGTTTTTGAAATTCTCAACAGGTTAATGTAAAAAATCGTACATATCTTCGCACTTTATTTGATAATAGTTTCAACCAAATCACCATTTTGTATAAGAAACGTCACGTAACGAACGTAAAATTTCAGCATCTAAGTTGACTCGATCACTACTTGGCGAATGCACAAATATTCTCGAAAGATTTGGTCCTTGATCCCTTCAGATTCATATCAGCTTCACATCAGCTGGTGAGCAACCTGGGCAAAATTAACTAAAAATACATGAATACAGTGTTTGTCTTCCCTATGGAATTATATACGTTCTTGCATAAAAGCCTTCTCAATGTGAGGATATTCCGACAAGAATGCTCATCTTAATAAAACTTTTTCTGAGAAGGTCTTAAAGAATAAATGTTGTTTCTAGTGAGTTTTTACGAGGTTTGTTTTTTTCTTTTTTGGCAGATTTTGGGAATGTAAAGTAATTTGAGTGATGGTAAAAAAGCCTGGGACTTTTACAGCCTGTAAAAACTTCTTGACCTTTGAACTCGATTTCGACTCGGCTAAAATTTAAGGATTCAGACCATTTTGGAGTTGGTTGAACCCTGGGCTGGTGGTCAAGGTATTTCGTCAGTATGTAGGAGTAACACCTTTCAGAAATGGCTTCTGAGTCGGAAGCGACCTCGAAATCGGACAGTGCCTCAAATGGGTCCCTGCCGGCGGCGACAGACCAACGTTCATAGCTGTTCAAGTGAGATCCATCGATTAAGATAAATTCAACGTTAAGTTAGGTTCCTAAACGAACTCATCTCGCAAAATTTTGAACAAATAGGCGAGGAGAATGTGTTATTGTTTCAAATGCAATTTGCTAGCAAGCGATTACTCTTTTAAGAACTTGATTATATTAAGTAATTTATTTGGAGTAAAAATAGATATATGACCGATTGGTGTAGCTATTAGACATTATTGTCGAAAAAATATGATGGCAGCTTCAAAATTAAGGTAGAGAAATATATTTGGTACCCAAAAAAGAAACGTATAATGAAGTCGAGACTCTATATCACATACATCAAGCGCACAAACTCTTTCAAATTTATTCTGACTCCACAAAAGTTATATATTTTTTCAGTAAACAAACCACATATAACGTAAAATATTTGCATATTAAACTGTTTCACAGCACCGAGAGCTACAAAGCCCTTCTGCACAACTTTTTCAGCAAACAGTTGTGGGCTATTGACCAACGACGCATCATCGGTTGTGGGCATTTTCTGTCAACAAACAATTGAAACTGTCAATCAAGCAGCGTAAGAGCAACGCAACGGAACCTTGACCTCATCAATAATTTGTTGCTGCAGCTCACCAAAGAGTATTAAACCGATATTATTTATAGGGTCGCTAAAGGGCTTGAGCGGCAGCGTTGGGCAAATGATAGCAAGCGCTGACAGCCGGTGAACTGTAATGTTAACCTTTTCACTCAACACTCAAAATGCAACAACAACAATACAGTAAACAGCGCGCAGTTATCTGACAGCTGCTTGCAATACGCGCAGTGTGGCATAATGGAGCAAGCACCTTCCTCCTCCTCACAGCAATTTGTTGCATATCATCACTGTTTGCTTTGTGGGTAACTTTGTGAGTAATATTTTTTTCATTATTTTTTCCGCTTTGTGACACTCGTGGGGAATATTTAAATATGCATGACGCTGCAGTAACAGCGCTCATAATAATACAATCATCCAAGCCACCGAGAGAAGGGTCTTTTCACATGTTTGTGTAGAGCTGCAGTGATTGTTGTTGTTGTGCTTGGTTCGTTGGTCTTTCGGCTTCAGCTTGGCAGCTTTTAATTTGGAAAATGTTCCCTAAAAATTAAAATTTCAAGGTGTTTGCACACATTTGACGGTCTTTAGCGTTTAAATCAATTTAAGATTTGAGTCTCTCCGTTTGCATTGGTGTTGTTACTATGATACCCTGAACAGGGTATATTAAGTTTGGCACGAAATTTGTAAGACCCTGAAGGAAACGTCAGAGATCGTATTAAATATATATATGTATGTATTTAAAAATAAATATAAGAGATCAGTCCGACGATCCGAGTCGATAAGGCCATGTCGATCTCTCTGCCCGCCTGTTTATGTGCCCCCTAGTCCCTCAGTTTTTGAGATATCGTTCTGAAATTTTCCACACCTTCATTTCTCTTCAAGAAGCTACCCATTTGTGGAAACCGCAGTTATCGGACCACTATAGCATACAGATGCCATATAAACTGACCGACCAAAATCAAGTTCTTGTATGAAAAACTTTTTTATTTTACAAGATATCTTCACGAAATTTGGCATGCATTATTTTTCAAGGTAACGGTAGAATCTCCCAACAAATTGTTCAGATCGGTCCACTATAACATATAGCTGCCATACAAACTGAACGATCAAAATAAGAATAAGGCTTTTTTATAGCCTACAAGAAATGCACCTGTAAAGGGTATTATAGCTATCTTGCTATCAGAAATGCCGCTGTGAATGGTATTACAGCTTCGGTGCAGCTGAAGTTTACATTTTTTTTTCTTGTTGTTGTCTCACCAGACCAACGACTGCACTTAAAATAGTTTTGGTTTTGGTTTTGATGTTTTAGCATTTAAATGCACTGCTGCTGCTAGCCGCATGCCACATGTTGTGTTTGTTGGTGTTTGGTACCTTCTTAAATGATACCAAAGTCTTATTGTTGTTGCTGCCGCAGCACACCCACAAGAAATGATTGACAGATTTGGGCCAAAAACACTCGCATTTGCAAGCGCACAAAGCCACACATGCATACCGGCATATTTACATACCTAAATACTAAAGTATATGTATATGTATGTGTGCGCATAAATAATTATCCCGCAGCGCTTTCGGTGTGCCTTTGGCTGCGCACACGAGTCGTGTTGCGTTGCGTTCGTCGAACTTTTTGCCCGCTTCCATGTCGGCGCAGCTGAGCGAAGCATTTGAAAAAATGTTATGGTTGGCAACGCGATACAAAAAAAATTGGTTTGGCCTCAGGATAGGGTTACACTCAAATATGTGATGATGACGATGACAATGTCAGCAGCAACAACAACAAGAGCAACAGAAGCGTTTACTTTGACTTTGACATTTTGACGAATAGCTGTCACGAGTATTGTCACTGCCACGCGGTTATTCAATATTTTAATAATTATTTAATTGCGTTAAGCCGTTGATATGGTTATATAAGAGTTGGAGAGAGCAATATGAATATTATTGAGGATATTGATAGGATAGGCAGCAAAGGAAGCTTAGTGTAGAGATTGGGTTAAATAAGTGGGGACTTTGAATGATTTTTGGTCGCTCTGGCATTTCAAGTTGTGGTTTGGATGCAGTTAGCCGATAAATTAAGAGTTCTGCAAGTTCAAAACCAACTCTGAAAGACCGACATTATAAGCTCTACATGTTCTAAGCCAACTCTGAGAGATTGATGGATTTTTACGTATAGATGTTTCATATCGGATTTTCAAAGGTTTCTTCTCGCGGATATCGGGAGTTGAATAGTGATCTATCGAGAGATCGTTGAAATGGTTTCTTCGATCGACTAAATGCTGAATAAATTCTGATTATAGCAAATGTCTTTTAATGAGGTTTCCTGATCCCTTGATGTATCCGTCTTATCTGTTTCAGAATATACCGATCTGTCGAAAGATCGTCCAAACAGATCCGTTGACTACACCGTGGTATTAGGATCCATGCTTTTTAATGAGATTTCATGATATCTTTTTGTATCCATCTTATCATTATCATTTCAGAATATACAATTTATCCGTCCCTTGAGCCCAATTGACAAGCGGAAAATTCACGACGGCATAGAGAAATAAACTTAGATAGAGATGAGAGCCAAATGAATGATAGAAAAATTAAAAATTAATTTTCAAAACTAACCACGAACCATTCACAAAAATTTCTTCAAACACATTATTCAAGTAGAAGTCAAAGGTTTCTTTCTGCTTAGGTCTCTTTATCTGATATCAGAACTTTACAAGATAAAGAGCGAACGTGACAGCCTGTATTCAAGAAGTAAATACACTTTAGCAGAGTCTCACACCACAAAAATAAATGGATAAGATTATTGTTTAATAGTTAAAGATATATAGCCTAAATGCTTATTGATTTCTTCACTTCCTTCCTTCTAGCTTATTATAGCTCGAATATACCTGCTGTCCTATGCATTCCAATTGTTTTAAGAAATCTTTATACATAAATTGGAACTGGTGATTTATCCTTTTTCAAAACCCATAAGAGAAATCCCACTGTCGTTTACGACTCCGGATTTTAACGTTGGGAAGATCAACGTCCGTATTGCCGACTGTTTCAGAGAACAAAGGTACGCTAGGTTGAGAATATAGATTTTAATGCCAAAATTTTCAAATTCCAGGATCTAAAGCTTTCACCAATGAGTTCATTTGCATAGGCTTCGAAAGAAGCCTCAGCTAGATATTTGGCATACTATTGAAGTCAAGTAAATACAATAGTCAAAAGTAGTTCTTTCAAAGTCTAACTTCAACTAAACAAAAGGTTTACTCTAAAACTAACTAACTTACGGACAGACAGCCGCCCTATAGCTTTACACACGTTCCGCGGAACTATTTGCAACTCTACTTTAACTCGTTTTCTTTGACCTACACTCCTAACCACAGGAGTTACACAGTTTATACCACAATAAATACAATTTTAAGGTTGCAATAAAACGGCAAGCATAAAAAATATTTATGTCTAACAACTGCTGTGACCACAATTTGGGTTACGGTCAGCGCAGCTTTGACCACTACGAACACAGAAAATAGACATAAAACGCACAGATCTCGACTGACTACAAAAGAAGGTATTGCATGCGTGCCATTTTTTCAATTAAATAAATGCAAGCGCCGCAAGCAACAAGGGCATGCGAGACGGCAAGGGCGGTGGAGGGACACACTTTGACCGCACACGCGGCGCGAGCTGTCAATTGTGAATTAGGACAAACGCGATCGTGTGTGGTGCGCATAATTGACGGCGATTGTAAAAAGACGCCGTTAGCTGAGACTTATGTGGCAAAAGAACGAGCGAAGGAGAAAGATAGAGCTAGATAAGGAAAGAGTTAGACTATGAGCAATTGCAATGTAATGAAATGACGACAATTACAATATGCAGCTAATGGAGTTGGCCATTTCGTAGGCACACAAAAGCTTCGTACCACAACACGAACACACGAAGATATTATTGCGCTTTAAGCGCTTTATAACTCGATTCTAAAGAGATAAACCTACAAACGGATGGAAATAAAAATATTGCGTACGTTTGGCCGACAAAGAGAGGCCATAAAAAGTTGTGATATCGATAAAGATCAGTAATCGTTAGCATGCTTCAATGGTGTTTATGGCAAAATACAGAGAAATAATATTAATAAAATTCAATATTAGCCAATTTATAAAAATTAATGAAATATTATAATTTGCAAAATTATAGACTTTAATGTAGATCAATAAAAATTATATATCTTTTCATATTTAAGGAAAAAATTCAAACAAATAATTAATATAAATTAACCAAAAATTATTTAAAAAATTAAAATTAATTTTTAAATTAAAAAAAATTGAAATTAATTTTAAAATTAAAAAAAATTTAAATTAATTTTAAAATTCAAATTTTTTTAAAATAAAGCTATTCCAAAATTTTATATATTAATTACTAAAATTTAAAATGATACTAAAAATTACTATAAAAATAAAAATTATTTTTTTAATCAAATAAAACTAATTTTTCTTTTTTAGTTTTTAATTTTTATAATTAATGCATAAAATAAATCTTAGTTTGAATATTTTCTAATTTTAAAATTAATTTTAATTTTTGAAATAATTTTTGGTTAATTTATCATAACTATTTGTTTGAATTTTAATTTTATTTAATTAAGAAAATAGAAAACTTTTTAAAAAAAATTGTAATTAAATTTATTTTAATTAAATAATTTTCGAATATTTATTTATTTCATTTAATTAAAAAACTAAATAAAATAAATATTTACCCTCCCACAAGAGGAATAATTATACAAAAATTAAAAAATATTTATATAAAAACATAAATAAAAATTATATATTTTTTGAAATTTAAGCAAATAATTAATATAATTTAACCAAAATTATTTAAGAAAATAAAATAAATTTTAAATTTGAAAAATTTTAAAACTAATATTTCCTAACACTAATTAATAAAATTAAAAATGATACCAAAATATAAATAAAAAAATTATAATTAATTATTTTTAATTAAATAAAATTAATAAAAATTAAAAAAAAATTACTAATAACTTCTTTTAAATAAAATTAATAAAATTAAAAAAAAAATTTATTTAATTAAAACAATTAATTATTATTTTATATATACATACAATAAAATTCAAAAAAAATTATTTAACTTAAAAAAAAAAATTAAATAATTTTTATAAAATATTTTTTCGATATAAGTAATACATAATTCATTGCTAAGCAATACCTTCACATTAATAAAAAAAAACCCTGCTAATTGAAACCCACTTAAACAACTCAGCGGAAAACAAGCTACTCCTTAGCACCAAGGCAATGCAATAAGTAGCCACATTTTTCACCAGAAATCACATAGTACGCAACAACGTGCGCGACACTTCTAATTTTTTATTGCCTTACAACATTTTTCGTGCCTCAGAACACACAAAAAAAAATTTCAACCGCACGCATGCGCAGTTTCACTTTAATGTGCAGCTTGGCGCCAATTGTTTTTTAATATGCACGCATGTTTTCGTTGTCGCTTTTCCTCCAAACGTTGACGCTGCATAAGAACACTTAAATATGCATAAATATTTTTATAAGCGCATGCGTGTCTGTAGAATATCGTGTTTAAAAATATACGGGACTCTTAAAATAACGGTAACGCAGCCAGCATTTTAGCTATAAAACTTTCTAACCTCGAATGAAAGTTATAACGATTTTATTTCCAGAAAATAAATTCTTAGAACGCCACAAAAAAACATCATATCGTTATAGGCAATAAAAATTGTCGATTAATAAGCGATTAAATTTCTCAAATGTCTCTGAAGCCACGCTTGTTTTTTGTTGTATTATTTTAAATTCGTATATTTTTATGTTCTTTTCAAAAGCTATTCCAACTTCTAATAGTTTTTGTTTATATGTATGTATGTGTGTAACTATTGGAGCATGCAAGTCGTGCTTACTACCTGAGATCCGGCATTGATTTGAAGGAGCTTAATTGAAATTCTTGCTTTGATATTCTCTTCCAGTTTTTATACATTTGAATTTGATATGCCATTTATGGCAATTATGCTTTTATTTCTTTCGTGCTTTTGGGTTTATAAACGGTACAATTAGAAAGAATATTTTAAAAATTATAGGTTATGTTAATCAGTAGCTACTGGCAGCTCTTTTTTGGGACTTTTGTTTTTTATTGATTTTTTTATATTGTAAGGCAATGTTATTGCGAGAAGTGCACTAAAATAGACAACAAAAATGTTTTCTCGCAAAAATTAAAAAAAAAATCTTAAAAATAATTCGAATAAAAATTAAATAAATATTGTTTTTTTTTCATAGCAAAAAATATTTAAAAAATTCTTAAATTCTTTTCTCATAGCAAGACTTTACTTTTGTAGTTTACCTAAAACTACAGGTTACCTATGCTTATTTTTAATCCAATGATAAAGTCACCCTTCAATATATGCTGTAAGAAATTATTGTCTACATTTGAAAGCGAAGATATAAACAATCCATAATCCATACTAAGAGGTACTTTAGTGCACAGAAAATTTTTCTCTAAAGAATTATAAAATTAAAAAAAAAAAAATTAAAATAAAAATTATACATTTTTTTTCAGCGGTCTATTCCTTCCTCTTAACTTACAACCTCACACAACCCAGTTCAGAGACAACACAAATGCTTATTCGTACTCTAACCGACGATATTCCTTCTCCTTACTATTTGTTGAAAAAACGTTGCCTACATTTGAGCGCCAACAAATAAACATATTAAGTGAAAAGTTGGAAAACTAATCAATTTTAAGAGGAAGTTTTTTCCCAAGATTTAAAGATAGCAGAAAGCCCACATATAATTGTGATAAAAGATACGTTTGCGCCCTAAAAATGCAGCTAATCGAGTTCGGCTTTCGATCTTTGCACCATGAAAACGTAATGTGAAAAAATTATCAGGCGTTCCAAGCCCGAGCGGCTTCTCGAAAGCTTGAGGATACGCTTTCTTCTAGTTACACAGCATGACTTTTGCAGTGATTGAGAATAAACTTGGACTACCGAAGAAGAAGAAAAATATCTGAGCGACATCTGTTGTAATCAAACTTTCATTGAACAATTTTTGAAATGAAAAATTATAAACTTGAATTTATAAAATTTAATTACATTAAACGGGATGACTTTAATCCTGATTCACCATAATTTGTAAGATGAAACTTCTGGTTCTTCCAACACATCCAGACAATCCAAAAGAAACAACCACTTAGACTCGAAACTTCGAGAAGTCCAAACCAGCAAATTTCACTACCCAAAATATACATCTTAGGAAACATTGGGAGCAAGGTCACCACACCGAAAAAGAGAAAACATACGAAATATGCACGCAAAGCCGGCATGGGAGTCAAGGACGTCATGAAAAACACAAGCTGTGAGTGTGAAAATATACGCAGCTTATGCAGGCAATAAAAAGAAAAGAAAAATATTAAACAATAAAAACTGTATTTAAAGGCGCTTTAAGCATTAATTAGTCGCTTTTATTTTGCAAAGCACATAAGTGTCTGAGGAGTGTGCAAGCAACACCGCGACACAAAGCAGATACGAACAAAAGCCAACGAACAGCTGTTGACCGGCTGGCTGGCTGGCCGGACTTGCAGAGCACCGCAATTGACCGTGACACAAAATGCCTGAACCCACATGCAATTTTTCACTCCACATGCAACGCCACAGCGAGCGATATGCGAAGCTGAAATATTACACCGAAGCGTTGCGCAGGCATCATTTTTCAGACACACATAAGCGCTTTAATTTTTCCTTTTATTTATGTTTTTTTTTGTTTTGAGTTGTTTTTGGTTTATTAGCAAATTATGAACAAAAGAGTCAAGAGTTAATACAAGAGACAGATAAAAATCTTGCAGCAATATGTGAAGGGTGAAAGTGATATGAAACATAATCTGAGTGTGCGCGGGCGCCGAGTAAGAAACCAAAGAGTAAGTACCAGAGAGGAAGCGGTGAGGCAGTTCAACAATGTTGTTGCTGCGTTTGATGCACAGCCTCCAACGCCACGGCTGATGAGCTGATGGCGTCGTTGATAAGATGGAAGATGCCATTGAAATTGCCAGCGACTGCTTGACTCTCAATAACCAAAGAGACTATAAGCTGTGATATATCGTGTGCGAGGAAGTTTGATCGCTAAGAAATACCAAAATTATGTGAATATTTTATTGCAGGTGAAGGTGTCCGATGAACAACGCAAGCAAAATAAAATCTTTAGCTTATAATCATTAAAAATTAAATTGCATTGTGTCGAAAGTTTACAAATTGTTGCGACAAAGCTATTTTTGAAGACGAAGTTGATTTGTTTGCACCATATGAGGTGTGCGTCTTTGATAAAATTTCAGCATTTATCGCCTGAAGGTAGGCAACACCAATTATAAGATATGTTCAGTGTATAGAATATGGTATATCGGAAAGCGTTACATAGAGTTTAAGTGAAATAAAAGCAAGAAAAACAGAATTTAGTCGGCGGCAACGAGTCCCGTAATCAAGCGGCAAGTTATAAGCTAAATTTCCGATCGAAACAAATACTAAAATTAAGGAAATAATTACATTTTTAACTAGTGATTGCCTTTTGGTTAGTAATGACGATTTTTCGTGTGTATTTCTAGGATTACAGCATAAAAAGGGAGCTCAAAAATTCCGAAAAATATATATTTACTAACTAAAAGACTCATACCCAAAAGAGGAAAAGAACTTCGTGTTAATAACCAACAGGCACATACCCAAAAGGGGAAGAGTACAATTGTATTATTAAACAAAAAATCGGAGTTTATGGGAATGCAACCAGAATGTGTCGGCGGCTCACACCCCGAATTCTAAAACAAAAATTCTCTCTCGTTCACTGGCAAAGCAATCAGCTGAATATATGTAGTTTACAACTTTTCAAAAAACAAACTAATACGTCAATGTCAATTGTCAACGCCAACACTGAAAGTTCAACAAAAATAATAATAATAACAGGATGAAATACAGGGAAAAAATAACAATAACAGAAGAAGAAATCAAAATAAATGATGGTTGCAAATTAAAAACTGTTGGACAAGCTGGACTGATGAGAAAAAGCGCAGCAGCTGGAAGAAGAGCCGGCGAGGAGTTACTGCGAGACCAGAGAAGTCTGCGAACTATGCATATTATAGAAAAAAGAACAAAAATGCAACAAAAACAAAAAAATAATAATAACAAAGTAGGGAAACTATTTAATGAAATCGCAAATGGAAGGAATTCAAGCGAGCAGCATGTAGAGGGGCAGAAGAGTAGAATGAGAATAAATTGGAAAAGTAGGGGAGTGCTTGCAAATTTCAAAAAGGGAGTAACAGACAGACGGAGAGGGCAATTGGCCGAGAAACTAAGCAATGATTGATGGATTGTTGCCAGCTTAATATTGTAAGAGGAATGGACAATGGACAGCGGGAATGCACGAAGGAGTTAATGACGAAATATGCAGTTGGGGGAGTAACAAAAGAATGGTTTGTTCTCAGGAAAAGAAAAATATGGGAATGCGAAAAAAGGGGAAACAAAGGAAAAAATATTTTGAAAACATGAAAGAAAAAAAAAATAATAATGATGAAAAAATAATAAAAAAAAAATGAAAAAAAAAAAAAAAAAAATAAAAAAAAAAAAATAAAAAAAAATAAAAAAAAAATAATGAAAAAAATAACGAAAGAACAAATAAAAAAAAATGTTAAAAAATAGTTGAAAGAAAACAAGGAATATTTTGTTTTCAGAAAAGTATATGGGAATGCGAATAAGAGAAAACAAAGAAAAAAATAGTTTAAAAAATGAAAAAAAAAAATGAAAAATAATGAAAAAATATAATAATGATGAAAAAATTATTTAAAAAAATACAAAACAAAATAATGTAGAAATAGTTTAAAGGTAAAATGAATACTTTGTTCTCAGAAAAAAATATGCGTATGCGAAAAAGAGAAAACAAAGAAATAAATTGTTTAAAAATTAAAAAAAAAATATGAAAAAAATTATGAAAACATTACGACAAATAATAATGAAAAAAATTAAGAAAAAATAACAAAGAGACATTTCGAAAAAAAAAACAATAACATTGATAAAAAAAATTATTGACGAATAATAATAGAAAAAATTTCTGAAAAACATACTTTAAAAACAAAAAAAAATACAAAATAAACTAATAATAATACAAAAAATAATCGAAAAAATAATAAAAATATTAATAAAAAAAAAAAATTAAAAAAACTATTAATAAAAAACTAATAAAAAATTAAAAAAAAAATTAAATTAAAAAAAAAATTAAATTAAAAAGAAAAATTTAAAAAAAAAATATTTTAAAAACCTAAGAAAAATAAAAAATAAAATAATAATGAAAAAAAAAATAAAAAAGAAATAATAATAATTAATTAAAAAAATATAAAATTAAAAAAAAAGATAATAATAATAATAAAAAAAAATATTAAAAAATAATAAAAAAAAAAAATAGTAAGAAACTTTTAAAAAATGCTCCAGGCATACTCTATTTAATTTCTAAAAGAACTAAGTCACGGAACAAAAATGCGGACAAGCAGCAACTCAACAGAACTGCCAGCAAAATAAAATATTTAAATAACACAAATTATGCCAGGGCAGCAATCAAGGGAATACCAGCGCATTGTGCAGTGTGCAGCGCGGGCAGCAAATACAAGAAGCATGACGGTGTTTATTTTCGCACACAAATCACTCAGGCAATGCCAAGAAGAGCCGGCTGAAGAACGTGTAAAGGGGTGAAAGAAAGGCAGTTAAGGCAAAGAAGGCGAGCAAGCAGCAACAGGCTGCTTTATGCATGTTGCATGCCACATAAATGATAGCAATATAAATATAAGTGCATTGAAGAGGCAAAGCGAATAGCAAAACTCAGGGGAAAAGTAAAGCGCAAAATTGCTGGACAAGCAAACCAAGTGCAGTAAATAAAAATAAATGCTTACACATAGTTATATGTATTTGTATATATAAATATATATATTAAAGGCACACAAGCGCACACACTTGAGTGGCGCGCTGTCATCTTTACTCCCATTTTCACTCACTTCACAGCGCGCCACTAAATCAGCGGTCTTTTTAGCAGCAAGCAAAAGGTTTACACATACACATACATACATACATACATACACACACATACATATGTGTGTTTGCTTCTAATAAATGGCCGCGCCAAGTCCATGGCGTCCACTTTTGGTGTGGGTCAGCAGGAAGCCGTCAGTGTTGACTTCGCTCGCCGTTTGTTCATTTGATCGTTTGATTGGTTGAGTGGCGCGCGTGGGAAAGTTCTACGCGCAGGCAGCAATAACAACATCAACAACAACTCACATGCAACAACATGCATATAACTATAACTTCAAAGTATGTGGCAAGTAAACTATTTATTTGATGTAAATTGAAATGGTGAAAACTGCAAGCAAACCGAGCTCTGGCCGCCAGTTGACCGCCGCTGGTCGCTCTCGGGCACTCAAGCACTTCTTGAGCTATTTAGCTACTTGCTTAAACTTGCTAATTAACTCTAACAGGCGTTGCAGCGCGTAGTGTATTCATGGGAGTTTGGCGCTGGCATGCAGTGATTCATAAATTAAATTGGAAAAACCAAGAAATCAGCCGAGAAAATTTCAAATTGCCTGCTGCTGATGGAGTGAGTATTGAGGCGGCCAGTGTTTAGTTA
The DNA here is from genome assembly GCF_023373825.1 of Bactrocera dorsalis. Classification (NCBI taxonomy): domain Eukaryota; kingdom Metazoa; phylum Arthropoda; class Insecta; order Diptera; family Tephritidae; genus Bactrocera; species Bactrocera dorsalis. Next base: position 57,836,801 of record NC_064306.1, on the reverse strand, counting down.
GAAAATTCTTACATAAAATTAACATTTAGCTTTTCACGCTGAGTTGTTAAAAAAAGGCAAGAAGAAAATTATTATAATAACCGAAGTGCAGAATGTTGAAAGCATTTTGATGAGGAAAAAAGAATTTATGGCGCGTAAGAGAATGTAGAAAGGCTTGTTAGGGTCAATTAATGGCCGTTGGTTAGTGACTTCCGCAAAAAGCGAACAGTGGCAAATTGTAAATGAACTAATTTTGTAGAGAAAGCTTTGTTGTAAACAAGGTGCTTGAGAACACAGAAAGCTAAAGACCTTAAAACCACAACTCTGACAACTGATCTCTGAAGACTGGCAACTTGAAGTCTAAGTATGAATGGCGAAGGGTCTCGTTGTACATCTTTCTAAACTTTTTACGGGAATTTCATCCCCCCATCTAAGTCGGTCGGAAAGAAAGTGAAGAAGCTGGGACGATCTAACAATCAAAGACGACCAAGATACTATCGGATACCGAAGTACAATCGGAGACCCCGATAAAGTCGGTAACCAAGATATAATCAGAGATCAAGATACAATTGGAGACCAAGGTACGATCGGGGACCAAGATTCGATCAGGGACCAAAATGCAAACGGAGACGAAGACATAATCAGAGACCAAGATACAATCGGGGATCAAGGCACGATCGGGAACCAAGATACAATCGGATACCGAGGTACAATCGGAGACCCCGATAAAGTCGCCAACCAAGATATAATCAGAGATCAATATACAATTGGAGACCAAGGTACGATCAGAAGTTAAGGTGCAAACGGTACGAAGACATAATCAAAGCTCAAGATACAATCGGGGACCAAGGTACGATCGGGAACCACGATGCAAACGGTACGAAGACATAATCAAAGCTCAAGAAACAGGCGCAGACCAAGATACAATCGGAAACCAAGATTCGATCGGGGACCAAAACGCAAACGGAGACGAAGTTATGATTGGAGACCTGGATACAGCCGTCGACTAAGATGCAATCTGAGACCAAGGTAATATTAAAGACTAAATAAAATCGGAGACCAAGGCACAATCGGAGATTAAGGAGAATCTTGCACCAAAATGCAATCGGACTATAGTCGGGGACCAAGATGGAAACACATCAAGATATAATCAGAGACTAAGATGCGATTGGTTACCAAGGTACAATTAGAGGCCAGATAAAGTCTTGACCAAGATAATTCTTACAATCGGATACTAAGATACAATCAGTCACCGAGTTACAATGAGATATAAGAACACAATCGAAAACAAAGACATAAAGACTAAAATACAATCGGTAACACAGATACAAACGGACACTAAAAGACAATCAAAAAACAAAATTCAACCGTCGACGCAAATACAATAGCCCGGATACAATCCAGGATCAGAATACGGTCGGAGACCAAAGTTCAAGCGGAGATAGAGATACAATCGGAGACCAAAATACAATCAAAGACTAAGATTCAACCATCAGCGAAGGTACAATAGGAGACAATGATACAATCCAGGACCAAAATACGATCGGAGACCAAGGTTTAACCGGGTATATAGATACAATCGGAGATACAATCGGAGACCAAAATACAATCAAAGACCAAGATTCAACCGTCGACGAATATACTACAGGAGAACGGATAATTCCAGGACCAAAATACGATCGGAGACCAAGATTCGACCGGAGACAGACATACATTCGGAGACTAATATAAATTCAGAGACCCATAATCAACCGGAGACAAAACTATAATCGACCAACATAAATTCGGAGACCTAGCTGAAGGACGATGGAGCCATGTATAAAAGTTCACGCAAGTGAGGAAAGTTCTCTGAGCGCCATTCACTTGAGAGTGGCCAGAAACGATTATTTTACATATGGCTCAAGCAGCTCACGACTTCCGGTCTTAGACCAAGTATCCTCTGGGTAGCCAAACAACATCTGTTTCACCTCAAAGGGAGAAGGTGAAACATTCCTCCTCAGGTTTGTGTGCTGGATTTGGGACCCGCCACGTAAAAATACCCCAAAGAAAAGTCGGTGTCTACGCCAATAAAAGAAGCAAACGTGATCAAGAATCAACGAAGACAAAGACACAATGAGAGATTAGATAAAATTGGGGAACAGGAGTGAGTAAAAAAAAATTTCGAAGTAAAAAAAACCGATTCAGGCTTACTAAATGGTATCTCATTTACATATATCCCGGAAGCTTTGGGTGTATATATAATTTGTGTAACTGGAAACTAGTCTTATAATTAGTAACCCTAAGGTTCTTGAGCGACAAAACATTGGGTCGAATGAAGCTGCTAATGGGAACCATTTTGAAACATTACCGTTATTTAATTATTAATTGGAAAATATAATATATATCAAATCACCAATGAAATAGTAAATTTTCTACGAAAAAACATTTTCGAATAACAAAAATTGTCTTGCGCACCACAAAATATTATTCTTTCTGTTGCATTTATTTCGAAATCACTAAAACATTTCTAATGACACGCTAATAAAAGCGAAAGCGCATACTAAACACAGCCATTGCGCAGCATTTACCAACAACAACAACGAGGCGCAAATAGTATCCGGGAAGCGGCAGGTGTAGGCGAGGTGGCACGCAGTGCGGCGCGCATGCGCAATTAAAAGTAACAAATTCGAATGCAACCAAAAGCTATTGTCAAATGCAGAGAAAAGTGTTTGCGGCGGCCGTGCAAAAGTGGCGAAAATGGCATTAAAATGAAAATTGCAGCAATTCAAAATAACGCGCAGCACAGCGCATGCGCCGCGCAAACGATAAACGGCAAACGGCGGCGCTGGACATTTAAATGCATATATAGTTTTTATTTTATTGTTTCGTTGTGTGCGCGCGCGTGCGCTATTGCCGTTGCGCGTTAGAAAACGCCGCATTTATTTATTTTAATTTTTATTGTTTCGCGCATTCACGAAATGGCTAATGCGCATAAAAACGCGCTGCACTTGGCACTACTGCCCCGCATAAGCGCAGCGCCTGCCGCGCAACGCTGTCACTCGGCTATTAATGCCAACTGGACATGTGTGTGCGCGCGCGTGTGTGTGGCACCTGTTTGCATTTCATTTGACTCCTTGCAAATCCAGTTGTGCGGCCGATGCACAACAAAAATGCGCTATCCACATAGCTACGAGTATGTTGCAAGCGACAAAAGGTAAACACAAACAAACCAACAACAGAGACTCGGACAAAATGTCAGTTGGTCGGCGTTGAAGCGCGTTGTTGTTGTTTTTGTTATTATTTTTGTTGTTATTGGCGGCGAAAACTCGTATGCAATGACGGTTGCCGGCTTTCCATGAGCGAAGCGCCGCCGCACAATAAAGGCGCAACAATAAAGGCGGCGTTAGTATTATTGTTGTTGGTGTTGGCGGCTGGCATTTAAAATAAATATCAATGCATTGAGTATTACTCGCTACTCTAGCGCAAGCGTTCGGTGCGGTTGAGGGGGTCGCGCCGTCTAAACTGGACCGTAGCGCCGCCGTCTAATGCAACAGCTTAGAAACAACTTTGCTGGCCGGCGCATGAATCGCAAATTATTTGTAGCTTTGTGCAACACGCATGCGCTGCATATTAAATCGAATCCGCATACTGCGCTGTGGCAATAACAAAAACACATTTCATTCAATGCATGCAAACACCACAAGCGCGGACCAAACCGGCCGGCTAGTCCGGCTAAGCTGGTTGGCAGTCATAGTCTGACGACGACGACGCCGCCGCCGCCAAGCAAAATAAAAATTCAATAAAAATCTCTCACTTGTGCTGCCACTTGCGGTGGGCGGTGCAGCGGCGCTGGTTGCATGCAATTTCAGGTTTCGCATTTTCACAGCTGGCAAGGCAAACACTTCACACATATTCACACCAGGCATTCGTAAGTAAAACATAAATTGGTAATTGCCAGACAGGAAAGTGTTGTTTAATTGCAGAAAAAAGTGTGTACTTACTCAAAAGTGTATTTTCGTACAAAATAATCATATTTGAAGAAATATTTAAGTCGTGGAAATTGTTCGACTTTTTAGCTCTAAGACAGATGTGTGTATATGGTAGTTACCTGAAAAGAGAGAGAGAAGAGGGTTAATTAGATATTACCTAAATATTATTTATTATTGAGATTTTTAATTTTAATTTAAATTATATAATTTTAAAAATTAAAAAAAAAATATTTTTAAAAAATGTTTTTAAAAAATATTCGTTGGTTGGCAAACTCGAGAAATTTTGCCAACCAACGAATACTCAACCGATCTTCATAAAATTTTACACAGGTCTTTGATATACAATTCTTAAAGACATGGCAGAAGATTTTTTTCGATTTTTTCCCTTCAGGGGTCACCGGAAATGGCCACGCAATGGCCGAGTTTAAAATATTTTTTCCAAAACTGTTTGAATTTCTTTGTTAATAATGTATAGTTGTAACAATATTAAATTCTAATAAAATATTTCATTTTTTATATCAGAATTTGTTTTTGGAAAAATGGTTGATTTTTACCCGTGGAAACCCATGTAACCCCCTAAATAATGCTGAAAACAAAAAGCATTGAAAGATGTCTGCTCGAAAAAGAAAAAATGCTCGATGCTGTTTTTATACTGAAACAAGTAGATTAGGTTAAATGGTGGATCCTTACAGTAAGTGTCTCACAGCTTATTACTCTAGGTCAAAAACCCTCAGAAATCAACAAAACCTTTGAGCCGATTCCAAATTTTTTGAGACGGCCAATGTCAGCTTCAGCAATGTAACGTGGTTCCTTCAAGGTATGGGTTGTTGAGTTGTTTCAAACTTAAGTCTTGCAAAAACTTGAACTTAAGCTTTTACGTTCGACAAGACTTTTAGTTCTAGATTAACTGTGCAGTCGGTGTAGGAATACCTCCCTTTGTTAGCTATACACTATTCAGTTTCTATCTATTCCGATATGACCAGTGAGGTTAGAGACTCCTTGACTAACTTTGAGCGTACAGTTTTTGAGCTCAATGATAGTATTGCTGCTCTGCTGTCGGAGTGAATGCTAACTTCCCCGAAAGTAGCTGCACTTCGAAGCATGTAGACGACTACTATGTACTTTAAAAGCAGCCACTTCTGTCCGCAAAACTCTACAGTAATCCCGTACCTTAAAGCTAAGCCTAACGTCCAATCTTCACTGCTATATCCGATCCAACCGTGAAAAAGCTCACTGTATCTCTTCTCCAACGACTTCTCTCCATCCACATATCCCATACAGCCGTGAGAAGTACTCTCTCGGTCGCTGGCAGAGAACTATAATAGAACTGCAGAATATCTAGAATTTTTTTATCTTGGTGTATCGATTATTACTACCCGAATGTCAAAATTACTACCCGAAACTAACTGTTGTTTTTCTAATATAATTTTTCGAAAATTTTTTAGTGATCTGCAAGTGACACGGAAGGCTCTTCCCACCCCCTCACCCTCACCAAATACAAACAAATGCAAACCAAGTAAATTCGATAACCAGTATTTATGCTCTCGAGTGCCTTATCAACTGTTTGATCTTTGGCTTAGCATTATTGATTGAAACTTATATGCTTTCATAAGCACTTACGCTTGAAGAGTGTGATTATTAATATAATGACAATGCAAAAATTGTGGCAATTGCGCAATACAGCGGAACTACAATGTGAAATGCAGAATACTAATTTAATTGTGCCTCCACCAATGCGCATTTTTTTGCGCGCAATATGAAATTATAAAAAATGATTATTGCTTGGACAATCAGTCGCCACTTGGCAGATTACACAATAAATATGTGTGTTTATTGTATTTAATTTTTTTTTTACCAACAACAACCAACAATTATATAAGCATATTTAATAAATTTACAAGCATACCCAGTAGGAAATTTGGCGCCTTAAGAAATGTGCATTTAAAAAAATAAATTTCAGAACTTGGAAAAGTTGATAACCTCTGTTAATAAGTAATGAAGCTCACTTAAAGACAGTGAAGCAGAATCATAAGGGTACCTACAGCATTAAAAATTTACCGTTGTCGCTTACGTTTACTGCAAAAATGCTGCATGTAGAAATATTGAAGTTTCAAAGCCGCAAGCGCACTTATTTTGCTGACAGTGGCCAGTGATCAGACGGCTACAAGCAAACATATCTATATGTAAGTATTTAAACATAAAACTGTCAGGCAATGACCATACTCGTATGCCATCTTTAATATATTATTTAAGTCGTGCTAAGTGACATGAGTGATGAGTGAAGAGGAAGAATTCTAGCTGGGTGGCATGTGCGTACAATTGTACATACAGCTGTTGGCTAGATTGAATTTATGGTGCTTTCCTTGTTGAGGCTGAGTTGGAGCTTAATTGCATTTATTGCTGGCTTTCGGCGGCAATTCTTCTTCCTCATTGCAATAAAACAAAGTGGCAATTAAGGTGCCTAGAATGTAAATATACATGTCCAATTGTATGTATGTATGTGTTGGTTAATAGTAAATATAAAGAAAATACGATAATTAACAAGACAATAATAAAGAATAATGTAAATACGTACAGGAGAGTACAACTGGAATATAAAGAAGGTAGATGAAGCAATTAAAGTATGGAGAATGCAATAAGGAAGTTTGATTTAAAGATTTAAAGAGTGAAATAAAAATATTGAAGTAAACAATTTTAAAAATTAAAACTAAAAAAATAATTAATTAATTAAAGAAATTTAAAAAATAAATTAATTTAAAAATTAAAAAAAAAATAAATTTATTTAAAAACTTCAAAAAAAATAAATTAAGAAATTAAAAAAAAATGAGATAAAAAATAAAAAAAATTCATTCAAAAATTAAAAGAAAAATATTTTAAAACATATAAATGTATTTAAAAAAATTAAATAAAATTAAAGAAAAAAATAAAAAAATAAAAAAAAAGAAATAAAAAAAAATTTAAAAAAAATTAAAAAAAAACAAAAATTAAAAAAAAACAAAAATTTAAAAAAAAAACAAAAATTAAAAAAAAAATTAAAAAAAAATTAAAAAAAAAACAAAAATTAAAAAAAGAAAAAAAAAAAAATTAAAAAAAAATTAAAAATAAAATAATGTAATAAATAAGTAAATAAAATGAGAAGGTTGGTAAAAAATTATGAATTTTAAAAATTTCAAAAACAAAATTATTTACTTAAAAAATTAAAAAGAAATAAATTTAAAAAAAAATACAATTTCTAAAATATAATTATATTAAACAAAAATTTAATTATATTTAAAAAATTTTAAATAAAATTATAAAAAATAAAAAAAATCTTAAAATAAAAATATTTAAATTCAAAATAAATGACAAAAAAAAACAATTAAAAAATGTAAAGAGTCAAATAAAAAATAATAATAAAAACCAACAATTATATAATTAAATAAAATAATAATAAAAAAAAATAATTCAAAAATTAAAACAACAAAATATTTAAAAAATAAATTTAAAAATTAAATTTAAATTATATAATTATGTCAACAGAAAATAAATAAAACTTAAGTTAATTTAAAAATAAAATTAAAAATAATTAATTCAAAATAAGTTAAAAAAATCTAAAAATATCCAAAAAATTATAAAAATTACAGAAATGAATAAGGAAGTTTTGGTTAAAAAACTTAAAGAGTGAAATAAAAAACAGATAAAGTAAAAAATTTTCAAAATTAAGAAAGATAATTAAGTAATTAAAAAAATCAAACAATTCTAAAAAAATTAATTATAAAATTAAATATTAAAATTAATTTTCTAAATTCTAAATAAATAAAATAAATGATAAAAAATCAATAAAATTACAAACTAAAATAAAAATAAAAAAATTAATAAAAAAAAAAAAATTAAAAAAAAATTATTTAAAAAAAAATAAAATTAAATTCAAAATAAGTTAAAAATTAAAAATCTCAAAAATTATAAAAATGAAAACAAGAAATTTTTATAAATGAAAAAATAATGGAATACATAGTTAAAAATTGTAAAAACAAAAACAAAAAATATAATATATAATACAAGTAATTACATAGAAAAATATTAGTATTCAAAATAAAAATGTGAAATGTTTACTTTTAAATTTTCTACTAAAAAATAAAAATAATATGCATATAAAAACAAAATAAAAAATAATAAAAAAAATACACTGAAAATCAAAATAAATACAAAAAGACTTTTTTCTCACGCTTAGACACTCTCTTATAAATTATTACAATAAATTTTAAAAAATTCTTAAAGTATAGCGAAACACCAGCTCTTCCGCCGCTATTAGTCACTATAACCAATTAAAAAAATAAAAAAAAAAAATATGTAAAAATAAAAATTGCTCATTGTGTAACCAAAACAAGTTATTATAAGTTACTTTTACAACAAAAAATTATATTACTAAACAATTAATTAACACTTAAACAATTAGAAATGCATGAAGAGGCGCGAATAAAACAAAAAATGCAAAGCTGTGCAAATCACTTTGAATAAAGACGGTAAGTCAATGCCAAAGCCGATGCTAACGACTTGGCCAATGAAGTTCATCACTCAAGTTGCGGTTTTGAATGTCTATATGAGTAATATGAATGATGGCTAAGAGAGCTGATTAGCATAACAGCAAAAATCTTACGTGAGTGAAGAGTTATATAAATATTTGAAAAATAATGTGGTTTGAAAGTATTTATATTGAAATGAAGTAAAGTTTTATGAAATACGAGCGTTGTTTGTGTTGGTTACAGTCACTTAAAATACTCATATCGGCGAAAGAATGGAATTATCTCATGAAAATTTTCCAGCAATTATTTTTTTTACAACTTTCGAGATGGATCAAGGCAACAAAATTGTATCGAGGAACTTAATTCGGTTTTTGACAATAAAGCTCCATCAAGAACTATAGTCTATCTATGGTATAGTGTCTTCAATCGAGGTCGTAGATCATTTAACGACGAATTCCGTGAAGAGTGAGACAAATATAGGCATAAGTGGGACCAGCATATATTCAATATTTAGTCACAGTCTCATGATGAGCAAAGTCTGCTTCAGCCCTTTTTGTTTCGTGCCACAAAAAAGGTATTAATTTGAATAGAACTAGACTGATTTACTTATAGCAAAGATAAAAGCTAATATAGCTTAGATATTTGTTGGTGTGAGGAACCCGAAAAAACTCATAATCGACGAATATTAAAAGCAAATAAAAAATAAAAAAATACGAAAAAGTAAGCAAAATTTCTTAATGGCCGAACACATCGTAAATTATAGCGCGGCTAGTTGACATTAATAACGCTATAAACTCGCCTATAGATGGGTAACAAGCCATTCTCGGGCATTCAAGTGGCAATGCTGTACAATTTCACCGGCCATTAAAGAGCCAAAGATGACTTCAAAAGCACTCACCAACAACCCACAACAAATGTGAGGAGTCGATATGTATATATATGTGCGGCATAGAAAGTGGCGAAAATCGAAAAATAGAAATAGAAACATAAATATGGACATGTGTGATAAATACTGGGAATGTACGACAAGAATTTGCATATCCAATTTGGAAGCGGCCATTTCATTTGCGGCGCAACGACGACGACAACAAAGTGCCTTACTTTCGAAACCGAAATGGTAACAAAGTGAGGAAATACAATTTGGTGGCAGTAGACAAAAGCTGGCAATTGGGTAAGTAAAAAGCGCATACAACGAGAATGAATGAATGAAAGAAAGAAAGGCGCAATCGAGCTGTAAAACATTGTAATGAGCCGCAGACAATGCGAGCTGATCCGCAAAAATCGCAGAGCCTTTTGTGTGCGCAACAAAGCTTTGCTTTTGACCCCGGAAAGAGTGAGTGGTGAGCGCCTGCACAATAAGCTATCGCATTACTAAGCGGCGGCGGAGTCCCGAAACCTACAGTGGTTTTCAGTGGAGGCTACGTGTATGTATGTTCAAGAGGAGTGTGCTGCCGCTGACAATGGCCGCATGCGGAAAAGCAGAAGTGACCGTAGAACAAATGGAGGCGTAGCTGCATTTGTTTTTGCTTCCTTTTTTCCAGTTGCGCTGCGCATTTCCTTGGATTTTCACTTTTCACAAGCTGACACTCATGCACCGCCACAGCCAGCAAGGTTCCTCTGACAGCGTGACACACTTTTGACGTTTGTTTGTTTTCGTTTTTTGACAGCAGAGCGCGACTGAACTGTAATTTTCCCTTTTTGCATTTCGACAAACTTTTGGTAAGTCTTCACCGCATGTGGCCATTAGAAATACAGAATACCCTCACAATGCCCAGAGTCAGAGCCAGAGCCAGAATTCTAAGGCATTCGGGTGGGTGAAGGGTATTGGTTACCGGGACTAACGCTGAAAATTGCTAGGCATACAGGCAGTCCGTCAGTGGAACTGGCAAGCAAAAACCGACGATTTTTTTCTTCATTTGTTTGCTTCTTCATGGCAAATCAGGAAATTTTTCATTTCCTTTTGCGCTCCCCACGAGCTGGCGTTGCTGATATGGAAAATAGGTCAGCAGCGGCGGCAATGTGTGATTGCCAGCGCATTTGTGGCGTGCTATGGATGCAACTACTTTGAGCTTATTGTTGTTGGTTGCCGTTTCTACTTGTTGTTGGTTGCCATTTTTACTTTTTGTTGTTATTTTTTTTAGTTTTTTTCATTTTTCTTTACGACTTGTGGGTGTAGCCGCCTCTTGCTTTCTATGTACTCTTCCTTTTTGCAACTATTTGGTGACAGTTGAAGTTTTTCTGCTGCAGCAAATGCGATTCGTTGCGAGATTGCCACAAATGTTGCACGCTGGCAATGCGAAACCGTTTCACTTTCGTGTATATAAGCCATTTTTTTCCTAGAGCTTTGGAATGCGCTGAAGGAAAATAAATCGATACATTTGAAATTGAAAGCGTTGTGAAGTGGCATGAAATTGGAGAGCAGCTTAAATGGCTAAAAAGCAGAAAAATGTCACAGAATTTGTTGGAGAATTGCGGATTTGAAAAAGTGAAAAATTGGAGAAAAATTGTTTTATTTATGGTATATCAGGATTAAAGTGAAAATAAATAAACCTTTATAATTTTGGTTTTTACTGCAAAATTAGTTAATTCTGGCAACTAAGATTATAAATAATGCATTTAAAAAATCTCAGGTTGATTCATATTTCTGGTAAGTGTTGCCAGCTTTTGAAACTTTTAATATACATTTTTAAAAATAATTAATTTAATTAAGTTTAAAAACTATTTATAGTATATTTGTTTTCAGAATTAAAAATTTTCAATGAAATTTCAAATTGTATTTATTTTTAGGGTTGCCAGAAAATTTTAAATTAATGTTTAATATTAAATAAATATCAAAGAAAAATTTTTAATAATGAAAATCCTAATACAGAAATTTATTCGAGGGTTGCCACCTATTTTTAATAACATAAAAATAAAAAAAATTATAAAAATGGGAACTAACTATGTTTAGAGCTTTTTAAATAACATTTACATACATAATATGACCAATTTTCAATCAATTTCCAAATTGTATTAATTTTTGGTGTTGCCAGAAAATTCTGAATTAATGCTGAATATTTAATAAAAATCAAAGCAAATGTCTTACATGGATATTAAACAACAGTTGCACTAATACTGAAAATTTTTCAAGAGTTGCCACATTTTTTTAATTATATAAAGATAAAAAAATTCAATGAGAGTGGGAACGAACTATATATGTATGTATGTACATTATATTTGTTCAAAAAAAGAAATATTTTCAACCAATACACTTTTTTGGGGTTGCCAGAAAGTTTTTAATTAACGCTTAGTATTTAATTGAAATAAAAGAAAATTTCATAGTTTGAGCTTAAATAACGCAAATTAAAATTATTTTTGGAGAGTTACCACGTTTTCCAAATAAAATTAAAGCAATAAATTCTAAAAACTTTGGAACTATGTTTAGAACTTTTTAAATCAATCAATATTGAATTACATTAATATTTGGAATTGCTAAAAAATTTCGATGATTTACTATTATTTAATCAAAATCAAAGAAAATTTCATACATTGAACTTAAAGAACGCAAAACTAAACTTTTTAGAGAGTTGCCACATTTTTTCAAATAAAATTAAAACAAAAAATTCTAAACTTTTTAAATAACATTTGGTTAAAACTTGAACAAGTTTAATTATATTGGTTTTTGGTGTTGCCAGAAAATTTTAAAATAATTTTTATTTAAATTAAAAAAAAAATTGAAGAAAATGAAATTAAACAACGGAAACCAAAGTTCTGATTTTTTTAGGGTTGCCACCTTTTTTTTTAAATAAATTGAAAAAAAAACCTAAAAGGGAGAGAATATGTGTTGCTTATTAAAAAAGGATGTTAAAATTCATAATGAAGATATTTTACAAATACATTGAGTAGAGAAAAACATGTTGGTGTACCCTATATTTTTAATCATTTCTTTATATGTACATATGTATGTATATACGAGTGTATAAGCCACAAATCAATTGATTATTAATATATACTATATGTAAGTATAGTATATAATAAGTCTTTAAAATGCTATAATTTCGAACAAAAATCCATATCTATAACCTCACCGAACTGGTTACTCTCCTTGAGAAAAAAAATATAAAAAAATGTTTACTAATCACCATAATTTTTATAAATTTTTTGTATATATTTTCAAAAACGAAATAACTATGTGAAAAAAAATTTTAAATTTAATAAGCATTAGCAACAAAATTAATTGATAAGTGCATAAATCGGCAATAAAAAACTGCAAATCTCACCACAAAAGAAACAAAGGCACTCGACAAAGCTAATAAACTTGTTCTGCGACTGCGAAATATAAAAATTTATAAAAAAAAAAAAATCAGGAAAAAAACCAATTCTAAACAGAGATTAGCAAGCACATAGCAGAAAATTTAATTTATTTTATTGCCAAACAGCAATAAAATTCTGTATAAAAACCACACCAAATCAACAAAGCAACAAACGAAATGAGCACAAAATAAAAAAAAATCGAGTAGAAGAACCGAATCGTAAAATGAAACACAATAGACATCAAATGAAAAGAAAGACAACGATTCGGACATGAAATTGACACCCACGCGACAAAATAGTGAAAAGAAGTACTTAAAATTGTACAAACACTTGCAGTTGAGCGATTCTAAGTATATGTTTGTAGGTGTTTATAAGCATATCTATACACTTTAGTATACCACAGACAACCAGCGCTTTGTAAGCGTGTAAAATTGATTGGACTTAAGATGGCGTGTTGCATTAAAAACCCGCAGAACCTGTCAAAGAGTACGAGCAAAAAAGTTAAGCAAGAAAATCAGATGTCAATTTTGACAACGTCCGGCATGCTTCGGCGCACAAAAGTAATGAGCAACAAATTGATTGAGTTATAAAAGAACTAGATTGCGAGTTCGAGTTATCAGTGCATTAAAGATGTGAATTGCAAAAATGTCCGTACTAAGCTAGGTATGTACATATGTAGAAATTAATAAAATTAGGACAACTTTGAGTAGAGGGAAACGATAACAGTCAAGGACATGGATTTTTTTAAAGCAAAACATAAAATTAAGCCTTTTTTTCTTTCATCATATCCCGATGCTACCATAAAATGAGCTATTTCAATTGAATCCTAGATGTAGGCAAAGTTACTGAAGGGTAAATGCTATCGATATCGATTACTTTTTCAAAGCAAAATGAAAATTTAATACGATTTATCTACTAACCCGTTCGATGCTTCCATAAAATAAGTCTATTCGATGGCATCCTAAATGTAGGCAAAGATTTCTCCTCTAGAGGGGTAAGTATAACTTCAATAATATTAATTTGTTGCCTACATTTAGGGAAATTTAGCTAAGTCGCACACCTAGCGCTCACAACGTAAATATTTTTATTTACTAACAAAAACTATGAACTATAAAAGGTCGGTTTTTAAATAATCACACATTTATGTATATAATCCATTAGATTTTTAAGGTAAACTAACGGGTGATTTTTTTGAGGTTAGGATTTTCATGCATTAGTATTTGACAGATCACGTGGGATTTCAGACATGGTGTCAAAGAGAAAGATGCTCAGTATGCTTTGACATTTCATCATGAATAGACTTACTAACGAGCAACGCTTGCAAATCATTGAATTTTATTACCAAAATCAGTGTTCGGTTCGAAATGTGTTTCGCGCGCGTGTTTTGTTCAGCGATGAGGCTCATTTCTGGTTGAATGGCTACGTAAATAAGCAAAATTGCCGCATTTGGGGTGAAGAGCAACCAGAAGCCGTTCAAGAACTGCCCATGCATCCCGAAAAATGCACTGTTTGGTGTGGTTTGTACGCTGGTGGAATCATTGGACCGTATTTTTTCAAAGATGCTGTTGGACGCAACGTTACGGTGAATGGCGATCGCTATCGTTCGATGCTAACAAACTTTTTGTTGCCAAAAATGGAAGAACTGAACTTGGTTGACATGTGGTTTCAACAAGATGGCGCTACATGCCACACAGCTCGCGATTCTATGGCCATTTTGAGGGAAAACTTCGGACAACAATTCATCTCAAGAAATGGACCCGTAAGTTGGCCACCAAGATCATGCGATTTAACGCCTTTAGACTATTTTTTGTGGGGCTACGTCAAGTCTAAAGTCTACAGAAATAAGCCAGCAACTATTCCAGCTTTGGAAGACAACATTTCCGAAGAAATTCGGGCTATTCCGGCCGAAATGCTCGAAAAAGTTGCCCAAAATTGGACTTTCCGAATGGACCACCTAAGACGCAGCCGCGGTCAACATTTAAATGAAATTATCTTCAAAAAGTAAATGTCATGAACCAATCTAACGTTTCAAATAAAGAACCGATGAGATTTTGCAAATTTTATGCGTTTTTTTTTTTTTTTAAAGTTATCAAGCTCTTAAAAAATCACCCTTTACTAACAAAGAATAGGCAAAAGCTTTTCAGAAAAATATCAATCTTATAAAGGTATCGACAGAAAATGGGAACTTTAAATAAAGTTAGGACTACGCAAGACCAATAAATCAAAAATCATCTAAAAAAGCATATAGAGCACATCGGCTTAGTAGTCAATCTTAGCTACAATTGACTAGTGATTTGAAAGCACTTTTCATAGAAAAAATGCTTCTAGAATAAGATATCTTGACAACTTGCAATTTGATGAGAAAGAACTGAAATCAAGACAGGACTAAGCTTATCCAAAAATTGCGCGAGAAAATTGTCCAATAAAATATTAAGAATATACGTAGAATTCTTTGGCTTAGCTGTCAGTTATTGCTACAAATGACTAGTGATTTGAAATCACTATTTTATAGAGAAAACGATTCAAGAAAAAGATATCTTGAAAACTAATAATTTTGGTGAGAAAGAACCGAAACTTAAATGCTATTTTTGATATTCCTTAACTGAAAATATTTAAAGAATGATCAGCACATAATTTGCTTAAAAAGTACATAAAAGACATCATCGAACTCGAAAAAATAACCGAGTTTATGTTGTTTTTACTAGCTTTTTGAGCTAATATTCGTTCTTTTCCACTGCCTTACAAAAGACTGAGACCATAACCTAATATGGATTACACAAAAATTCTAAAAATATCAAAATAATTCTAACTTAACTCTTTCCATTATTACATAAACCTTAAATTTACTCAAAATTAACCCACTTTTTGCCTGTGCGACCACTTCAAAAAGCTTACACAATTTTCCAACTCACTGTAAAGTGCGTAAATCTTAATTTATAATGTCTTGCCGCAAAGCTTTAATTTATTTGCTCCCCTTTCAACGCCTTTTGGAGCCAAGTAAGAACACATACGTCTGGACATATGTAAGTGCGATTGTACGCATGTGCGAATGAGGTGGGTAGCACACACAAGCAGCGTGTGGAGCATGGCGGAAGGCATTACACAAGTGATATTGCCACAAATTTCATTCACACACTGCGTCACTGATTCATGCCTTCATTCATTCTTTCATTTATTATGCAGCCAATTCATGAATGAATGAACGAATTCAAAGTGGATAGAATAAATGGAGAAAATTCCAATTATAAAATGCATAACTACACGTGTATTGGTATACATACATATACCATGCGTACGAATATGAATGGAGAATGCTACGTTGGGGCACAGTAGCAACAAAAAGTGCAAGAATAAGCAAAATATGGCAGACAATCGGAAAGACAGGAAAATGAAAAAAAAACAAAAGAAATGCATAAACGAGGCAGAGTGGAGGAAAAAGAAAAAATAAATTACAACAACATTTACAAAAAATTACAACAACAATTCCAACAAACAAAATTTACAATAACAACAAAAAATCTAAGATAAGAAATTACAAAAAATACAACAACAACAACTATTACAAATTGCAACAACATTTACAACAAAATTACAACAACCATAAAAATTACAACAACAACAAATTGCAACAACTAAAATATAGAATAAGAAAAGCAAAAATTGCAACAACTACAAAACCAAAATTGCAATAACAAAAGTTTACAAAAACAACAAAAATGTACAAGAACAACAAAAATTTATAAGAACAACAAAAATTTACAAAAACAACAAAAAATTACAACAACATATATAAAACATAAGGTGACGAGGCAGCGCTGCCAACGTACGTAGGCAGCAATGGCTAGCCAATGGGGCAGGCTGACAACCAGACCCAGACAGTGTGTTGCTTGTTGCAGCAAATGCAAGCATTTGATATGCCATGCAATAATAAACAGACAAATTTGCTTGTGTAAATGCGTGAATGTGTGTGTGTGTAGGCTGTGCGTATATGGAAATTTAAAAGAGGTATGAATTTACGTGCCTTTTTCATTTTGTTGCACAGCTCAATTGAATACAATTCCGTTCTTTAATTTTTATTTTTGTTGTTGGGCGTGCGTTTGATTTGCATGAAATGCATTTTTAATTCCCTTTTTCAACAAAAGTTCGTCGTTTCTCCAATTGAATTGCACGTGTGGCAAGCAAGCGTATGGTAGGTTGGTGTGGCACGGTAGCGGTCGTGAAAATGGGAACCGGCTATGTTACGCCTTATAGGCGATCACGTTTGATTGATGTATATACGGCACATACATATGCATTTGTATGTGTGTGTTGTGTGCAGGGAATATTTTTCAATTTTTCTGCCTCAAAATTTTTTTCATGTGTTTTTATAGAATTTCACACATTGAACGCTGGAAAATTCGCAAAATCCATGAAATGTTTCCATTTGCTTGCAATATTGCTGATATAGTTCAATATGTGTGCGCTTGCTTGCCCCAGGCAATGCCAAGAGTACGAGTACATTTGCAACACACATACCAACACAAAATATTAGTTTATATGTAGCTGCCTCAAGCGCTAACCATCACGCGCAGCATATCGTCACACGCCATTGATTGATCGGTTCAAATAAATTACAAAAAAAAAAAAAATACAAAAACGAGAAAAAATTGTAAAAACAAAGAGTGAGCGTGGAAAAAAGTCAGCTCAAAACAAATATACACCGGAAATTCAATTAAATCGAACGACTGTCTGATTACTTTGCCAGTTAGAATGCGCACCAGCCGCCCGTTGGCAACGCGCCCGCGTGAGTTCGCGACAATTTCACAGCCGTCTGGCAATATTTACTTTGCCCAGCGGCTTTCCGGGAGGAGTGTCAGCGAGTTTTTCTCACTTTCACGCAAATCTTTGATTATATGTGTGGATGTGGGTGTGTCAATGTCGATTTGACGAAATTCTTTCCATTTCTGCTTAGTTAGCCGTGATTCAATGCTGCGACCGTTAACTGTCCGCCACTGGGGTCAACTGCTGCATTATTAAGCGTCTTTCTGGTGTGCTACACTTTTACTCCCCCACTTTTTCGTCTGGTCTAATGTAGAATTCTGATTCGGTTGTCAATCAGCGCTTGTAAAAGCGCTTAATTTTGCACCCTTTTATGTTTCGTTACAAAGTGGACAGGCGTGGTTATGAAATGTGGTGATAGCGTGAGTTGCCAAATTTGTGGAATTCACATTCAAAATTAAATATATTTGACGATCCGAATCGTAAAATAAACAGCATACTAGTTAGATGGAAAAAATTTATTCTAAGCCCACTTTTCGAGCAGCTAGTTCAAAATTTAAAAAAGAAAAAATCTTTGGCGCCTAGAGGTAGGCAACTTTTTTTAACTTTACGGGATCCATACTTGCTTAGACATGACTTAAACCTGAATCGTAAAATAGTAACTAGTTCAGATATGTTTGGATTTGATTCTAAGTCCACTTTTACAGCAGATAGTTCAAAACTTAAAAAAAAAATTCTTTGGCGCCTAAAGGTAGGCATTTTTTTTACTTGACAGGATCCTTTTTTGGTTAGACATGACTTAAAGCCAGTTTTTGATACAGTTCAGCTAATGCCCACTAAACTAATAAAAATTGAGTTTTCCTGGAATCCAGGAACGACTAATTAGTAATGTCAGCAAGTTATTGACAAAAAGGTTTTTCGAGTTGGAAAAAACGTGTGAAAGGTTAATAAATCCTCAGTTTCATATTTTCCTAAGAAGATCGAGCCAAGCCTCGAGTTTCCATTAGAAATCTGTTCGCTTTATATGTCAGTTTCTGCTTCCAAAAGAAATGGTTTTCGAAAGCATTATGAGTTTTGTTCAAAAGATTGCGCAAAATCGCCTTTGTTAGTTCACGAAGTATAGCCTACATAATTTAAAAAGAGACCATGATAGAGCGGTGTTTCGAAGTCAAAGGAAAGGTAAGATGGATGTCTGACGACACATTTAGCATCTCAGAGGTTTATTATGAAATCACTGGGACTAAAATATCATCGCTTCATTATGTCCTTTCTGAACAACTGTCCGATGCTACTTCTGCTCGATATGGAGATCTTCAATACAAAAAGTTTTATATGTGCAAATTCCGAGATATAGTCAAGAAACTTTCGACCGATAGTTGTGATTCTTTTCCTGTACAAATATTTACATTCGCACAGAAGCTATTCTATAGACTCTTCTTCGTATCCCTTCTGTCTATTCTAAAGTTTCTTCTTCGTGTACCTTCTGCCAGCTTTTACAATAGTCGTCTTATGATATACCTAGTCTGCTGGGATAATTTGGATATACATATGTAACTATAAAAATCCTAAGAAGTTATATCAAAAGTATAGAAGATAAGCATTGTGACCTAACCTTTTCGATTGGAAGTGAGTATAAATGTTACATTAAATTATTGGCGCTGAAAAGTATGCAACAGTTGTAGCAAGCGCTTTGATAATTGTAAATATACAGTTTCCTTACATTTCGAAAAAGAACTTCTACACGTAGAAAACTTATAGAGTTACATACATTATAATACCATTATTTAATATTGAAATAAATAATATTTATGAATATAACTGAAATACTTAAACTTTTAATAAAAATTTACAAAGGAAACAGTCATCAAATTCATATTCATATTTCCAAATACACAACTCAGCTTTAACAATCATCAATCATTTTGAAAAACCTTGGCAACTCTATAAAAACGAACCAAAAACCTGTGAAAGAAACAGCTGCTACCGCGGGTAAAACCAAATCTGCTTGCAACACGCAGTCGGACATGAAATGATAAGCGCTAGGATTACGATGGAATTAAGGTACTAACGACAGTTGAAATTACAGATGTGTGGCAACAACAGAAACAACCATGCAGTCACTAAGTGCAAAAACGTATCTCAATCAAGTTAAGCCGAAAAAAGGAAAAAAAGGGGCAAACAGCAAATTGGAATTGGAAAATGGCAAGCTAAATAAGTGCAAGTGTCGGATTTGCAATTGACTTGGTCGCACGTACCGCCAGTCCAAGGGTCGGTAATGGTACGGCTGTGGCGCGTATGCAATCAACCCCAGCGCAATTGCACTGCACACATGTGGTTCACACTTAGACCTGTGAGTATATATGTGTGTGTGTTTGTGTCAATGAAGCAGGGAGTAGAAGGGAGCGTGGTTGAACTGTGGTGATTTGAGGCCTTTGGGCGCCCATTTGAGTGAACGCAAGTGTTGACAGCGTTTAGTTAAGTGTCAAGTTGTGGTTACAACAGCTCCACGACAACAACAAATGGAAAACACAGAAAACTGAAACAAAACTGTCTGAAATCAAGTAAAGTTGCAAAATGCGACGGCGAATGCGAAAAAAATTGCTGACGGATTAAATTTGTGTGCTGAAGGGCGTCAGTAATTCACCGGAGAGTGCTGATGGCGGGAAGAGAAGGGAAGCGAGAGGAAGCCTGCGAGCAGATAAGCTTTTATTTTTGCACTTTTTCGCTTTGTTTTCGAACTCACTTAATTGCACTAAAGCCTGCATAGCCGCTCGTGTAGGGCAGCTATCTAATAAGCGGACGCTGGCGTGTGCAACAGTTTCGTAAGCGCTTTAATGCTGCAGCTTTGCCTGCTTAAATGTCAGTTGGTGTTAATGAAGTGACACTATGCGTTGCTGATTTGTGGTTAACACGTTGGCTGAGTGGTGGCGAATATACACACACACACATACACACATGCAAGCATATATGTCAGTATATATACATATTGAGCGCCGCTGCAGCTGCGACCAGACATGCAATCACCTTTGGAGCATTCCGTAGCGTCTTATCAGCAATGCGAGTGCTGCACACAGACACAATTAATTAATGTATAAAATTCAATTAAAGCATGCATTGGCGTGTAGAGATTGTGATAAGGCAAGGTGAGCTTGAGTGCTTGAAATAGAAAATATAATAAAATGTTCGATCTTATCAACAACGTGATGATTGACTGTGCGCTATCAGCCCTTGAAACGTGACCTTCGTAAAATATAGACATACATTATATTAGAAATAATTAATGTGCGGATTTTGCATTTAATATGAGAAATATATTTTAAATCTTTTTTAGATTATTAAATGTTATTGAACGAAAAACAAAAGACTGTTTCAAAATTTTAGAAAATCAAAACACTAATTTTATACCATAAACCATATCTTTAGAAAAACACAAAATAATTTTGGAAAAACAAAAATGATGTTATCGAAAAAAAAAAAAATAGTTTGAAAATTTACAAAAAAAAAAAATAGAAAAAACAGTATTTTTGTAAAAAAAAAAATGTGTAAAAAAGTATTTTTGGAAAATAAATATTTTTGAAAAAAACGTAAAAGAAATATTTTAGACAAAAAAATTTGCAATTTTTAAAATATAGTTTTTGAAAAAAAATTAAAAATATATTTTTGAAAAAAAATAAAAAAAAAAATATTTAAAAAAAAATATTATTAAAAAAAAAAAATATTTTTTGAGAAAAAAATTAAAAAAAAAACTACAAAAAAATTAAAAAAAAGAAAAAAATTAAAAAAAAAATAAAAAAAAATAAAAAAAAGAAAAAAATTGGAAAAAAATTAAAAAAATTGGAAAAAAAATAAAAAAAAATGGAAAAAAGTAAAAAAAACTTGGAAAAATAAAAAAAAATTAAAAAAAAAATTAAAAAAAATTAAGAAAATTAAAAAAAAAAAACAATTTAAAAAAATTTAAAATTAACAAAAAATATTTTTGCAAAAAAGTATTAAAAACTATTTTGATAATAATTAAAACAAAAGTTTTAAGAACAAAAAGCAATTTAAAATAAATTATTTCTGAAAAAAAAATATTAAAAAAATAACTTTGAAAAAAATCTCTAATGTATATCAACATTACTTCTTTATGCATAATTTCCTAAAAAATATAAATATTTTGTAGCTAACAAAAAATTTTATTGAAACAGTTACATATGAATATTTTTAGATTTAATGATAACTCGAAATTATTTGTTAGGAAAACTTCTTTATAAACAACCGTTAGGTGAGAAAACTATTATACTCATATTTTTTTGAAAAAAAATATTGAAAAAAATTAAATTAATTAAAAAAAAATATTATTTAAAAAATAAAAGAAATCTTATAAAAAATTAATCATTTTGAAAAAATTAATTAAGTCAAAAAATTAATAAAAAAAAACAATTGGAAAACAATTTAATTAAAAAAAATTAATTTTGGTGTTCCATTTTTAGAAAAATTTTAATTCATTTTGAAAAAAAATTAAACAAAAATAATAACAACATAAAATTGTTAAAAATATTAAATAAATAAAAAATTATATTTGAAAAAAATGGAAAACAATTAAATTAAAAACAAATGGTTTTGATTTAGAAAAAGCTTTTTATAAAAAATTAGTTTTGGTAATCCAGTTTTTGACAAATGTACTAATATTCGAGAATTTTTCCAGAAAGTACTTTTATTATATATAATTTTTTGAACACAAAGCTTTTTAAACAAATTTTGTAAACCTAATTTTTGTTTTTTTAGTTATAAATATAAACAAGTGATAAATTAGTTTCTTCAAAAATACCTCGGAAAAGAATTTATCGAGAAAAAAATTTTCAAAATTTATTCGAAGTTTTGAGGGGCCTTTTTGTTGATGATGCTCCCGGAATATGTATTGCTGGTCTTAGAAAATAAATATTAATTTTACAACAAAAATGTTGAAAATATGTTTCTTTCTATCAACGCAAAAATATTTCACTATCCATCGCTAATTGTTGCGATAATTTCCAACTCAGCGCACAGAAAGAATACCGTTAATTTGTAGCACGTTTTCCACATTAGCAACTCGCATACAATTTTTTTTGTTTTTGCATTTTTCCACAACACCTTTTCAAACAATTGTCGACATTTGCATCTCGGCGGCTTTCGGCATTGTTTCAGCGCTCATTCTTGCGCAAATGTTTGCTAACAACAAAAACCAGTGCAATAAAAAAGAAAAACAGCAGTAATTAAATATATGGAGTTACCGGTTAGTAGAAAGAAAACCTGAAGCATTTAAATATGTATATACATATATATAATATAGTATATCTGTTTTCTGCTGAAGTGGCTTTTCAGACAATACACTTTTTGCTTCAGTTGTCTGCTTGGCTCCTGGTGTAGACTTTAGTTAGATTTTCCAGACAAATAGTCAGTGCGTCTGGTAGCGAGGCAGCCAGGTAGTTAGACAGTCTCTTTAGTGTCATGAAAGTATTGTATATGGTATAGTGTGTTTGTGACAAAGCAGCCGTCAGACAGACAATGCGTTTTGAGTGGCTCTTCTGTGTTTCATGTTTGCGGCATGCGGCGGTATCTTGGTCCAAAGTGCTCGCCGCTTGTAACTGCCATTTTGTTTATTGTGCTGAGCATTGCGTCCGTCCCATTGACGGATGCGCTCGTGTCTTCACAAAGGTAAAGTTTTCTCCAGGCAGCACAAGCCATAGAAGCCAGAAGCAGTGCGCCGCTCTAAGTCTGGCATTATTTGCTTCTTCTTCTGCGAAAACTGTGCGCAAGCGAGACAAATAACTCGCTGAATAAGTAGTTATGTGAAATTTCTTTGAATTATTTTGCATTTCCAGCAGAGTTATGAGTTGTCTTCTATTATGTTTGTTGCTACATTGCGACGTTGCACTCATTAAGTCAGCTGTGCGGCGCGCTCTTTGGCGTTAAAACTTCCTTAACGCACTTGCTTGTTTCTGTTTGTTCGGAATTTCAATTGAATTGTTGTAGTTTTGCATTGTTTTTGTAACAAAATGCATATTGTTGATTCGCTATAATTTTTTTCACATCAACAAGACAATGTCTGGCAACACTGCAAATAGCTTTAAGTCGATCAGCGACACATCGACTTACAAACAGGGAAAGTCAGATAAAGTGAAAAATAAAATAATCAAAAATTAAAAATAAATTTGTTTATTAATATACAAAAAAATAAAACAATAAAAAAACGAAAAAAATATAAAAAACAAATAAAAAAAAAAATTAAAAAAATAAAATTAAAAAAATAAATTAAAAAAAAATTAAAAAAAAAAAAAAAAAAAAAAAAAATAAAAAAAAAAAAATATTAAAAAAAATAAAAAAAAAAAAATAAAAAAAAATTAAAAAAAAAAAATTAAAAAAAGAAAATTAAAAAAAAATTAAAACAAATGAAAAAAATATTAAAAAATTAAAAAAAAAAATTAAAAAAAGAAAATTAAAAAAAATAAAAAAAAAAAATTAAAAAAAAATTAAAAAACTTAAAAAATTAATTTAAAAAAAATTTAAAAAAAATTTTAAAAAAATTTAAAAAACTTAAAAAATTAATTTAAAAAACTTAAAAAATTAATTAAAAAAACTTAAAAAATTAATAAAAAACCTAAAAAATTAATTAAAAAAACTTAATAAAAAAAAAATTAAAAATCACAAAAAAAAAATTAATTCCATTATTTTTTTTTAATTATTTTATTATTTTAAAAATTAAAAATTAAAAAAATCTCGGAAAAATAAATTTATTAATAGAAACAATAAACTAAATTAAAAAACAAAAAATATTAAAACAAATTAAGTAATTCAGAAAAAATAAGAAAAAGTAGAAAAAAATTTACAAAATTATATAAAAAATATAAAAGAATTTAAAACTAAAAATAATTTAAAAAATTCAAAAATAAATAAATATTAAAAAAATAAAAACAATGTGCATTACAATTTTCATTGCTATTGCATTGCAATAATTTCACACCTCACCCAAAGTTGTCTCTTTGCTTCCTTTGACGCCTGTCATTTGCAAGCATTGCCAGCATTGCCAACATTGCCAAGTGAACCGCACAATGACACTTAACTAAATACCCTAACCGCAAATTAATCTTACGTGTCACTAAATTTAATACACTCTTACAACTTAATACGTTGCAGAGCAATTTCGTTTGCTATTTCATTATTATTTTCATTTTCAATATTTTTTACAGTTTCTCACCTTTTCAAAACGCCCGTCTAAGATTACAGAAATTTCAATCGCATGTCAATCAATGGCGCATTGAAGCGTGAGGTTAAGCGGCAATTTAGTATTAGCGTTACCACAATGAGCAATATTACGCGATTCGTTTTCGTTTTCATTAAGCCTGGCGATAACGCTTTGGTTTAGGGAGCGAGATTGTTATAATATGTTGTTGTATTATGAGCATAAACTCTGTAATAGTGTTATTAAATTTTAGATGTGGTCGAAGAGCTAAGTTCCTGTTGAAATGTACAATGAAGTAATAGTAGCTCAAGACGGTGAAAATCATAAATCACTTTGGATGACATGAAGCTTCAAAAATAGTGTAAAAAACAGCGCTTAATAATCAGGGAACATTACATGAAGCCCGACAAAAATAGTTTAAAATATGCGCCAGATCTGCAGCTCTTCAAAAAACAGCGAAATTACGCAAAGACCCGTGAAATAATCCAACGAAGTTAATCCCGGATTTTTTTGCAATAGAAAGAAAGTAAAGAATAAAGGTCAACAATGCCGACTTAATAGCAAAAATACCTAAATTTTTGTAAAGTTTCGACATGAAAAATTCTAGCAAAAAATTTAGAAACTTCAAAATACAAATTTATGAAACAAAAAATAGAGGAAAATGTCATCCCTTCCAACAACTGCCTGCAACACACAAATAATTGCGGATTTTAACGCCGGCTGCACAGCAACAACAATAGCAACTACAACCTGTGCTGACGAAAAACAATGTTGGAGAAAAATTAAATGCAAACGCAACCACCGGCCGGTGGACCGAAGCGCAACAAATTGCGACCAACAGCCGCCATTGGCACTGGCAAGCTGGTGTAAGCGCGCGAAAAGGCTGTGTTAGTGGGGGGCGTTATGTATTTGGCAATTCGTAATAGAGTTGTTGGCGTAGAAATAATTGGTCGATTGGACAACGATGACGGCGGCGGTTGAAAGCAAAGCGAACGGCAGGCGATTTGCGAAAATATATGCGAATAATGTGCCAAAAAAGGTCTAAAGCAGCCATCGTAACCAAAAATAAATAAGCAGATGCCCACAGGTAGCAATCCAATAGCGATTAACTATGTAAAAAGCAAATGCGAATTTGGGACGTGTGCACAGCGAAGGCAAAAACAAAGCGCCAAAAGCAGAAATAAATAAACAAAAGTGATGAAAAAATGTGTGTAAATGCGTGTTAAGTAGACATGCGTAGACAATGGCATGTGAACACAACAATTTTTTATTGCAAACAACAATTTTTTTTCCAAACGAAATTTTTTTCGAACTAAATTTTTTTTAAACAATTTTTTTTTTTTTTTTTTCAAACCAAATTTTTTTACATTAAAATTTTTGCTTACACGCCATTAATCGGCGTTGTAGGTGCGCTACCAGCTCGCTAACAGCGGGCGAGTGGCGACCTGTTGATGAGCGTCCAAATTGGAAATAGTTAAATTAAGTTAGTAACAATGGCAGACAACAAGAAAGCAACAACAAAAACATTTGCGCTTTTTCATGGTTCAATGCCATTTACACGATGTGGCAACACCGCTGTGGGACAAGCGCAACGGCACATTAAAAAATAGCATTGTTGTTTTTGTTATTTCTAAATTTTAGTTTTATGTGCGCTTGCGCAACTTCTGCAGCACTTTGTGTAAATTTCGACTTTTTGGCACAACCTAGAGCTATTTACCGGTATTTTGCAACATAACTGTAATATTGTATTGTTATTTTGTTTTGTGGTATATATGCAACACAACTAGAGAGACAATGAGTTTTAGTGTTTGTATATCAAGACTTATTTTTTTTAGAAATTTAACTGAAATTAACACATTAATACGTGGGATGCCTTTTATGTTTCGGGATTTGACCAGCCTAGTGTTGCAATCCGGCAACTCACAACTTTATCGTAGAGACTTAGACTTAGTTATATTTTTAACCATATAGTGCTCAATGCGCCACTTCTTTGGTCTTTACGCTTGAGCGCTACTCTCTTCTTCGAAAAAAAAATGTTTGGAAAAAAAATTCTTCAAAAAAATATCTTCGAAAAAAATATCTTTGAAAAAAAATTTTTCGAAAAAAATTCTTCAAAAAAATATATTCAAAACATCTTCGAAAAAACATTCTTCGAAAAAAATTCTTCCAAAAAATTTTCTTCGAAAAAAATTTTTCAAAAAAATATCTTCGAAAAAAATATATTTGAAAAAAAAAAATTTTCGATAAAAATATCTTCTAAAAAAATTTTCGAAAAAAAATTCTTCGAAAAAAAATTCTTTCAAAAAAATGTCTGCGAAAAAAAATTCTTCCAAAAAAATGTCTTCGAAAAAAAACTAATTCGAAAATTCCATCGAGAAAATATACAAACTCTTTCGAACATAGCTTCCGAAGACAAAATAGAGGAATTTCTACTAACCATGCCAAAAATATTGGTAGATATCCTGGTTTTTTCGAGACATTTTCAAAAGAGTGTATTTCTATGAAAAGGCAATTTACTAATCGAAACTTCTTTAAAGCTTAAGTATAGTTTTTTTAATGAAAAACAAGTACTTCAAGATAGACTTACCACTACACAAAGGAAAGGTTCGACCGCATAAGTAGGTTACTAGTGATTATTTGTCGTCACTTACCTGTAAAGAAGAAAAATAAATTAAAATTTTGAATATGAAGATTGAACATTTGATAAACTGGAAAGGAAAAAAACACAATAAGAATATATAAACTAAAGTCCTTTTCGACTTCGTGAACTCTATTCTGATGAGATACTCCTTACAGGTAAGCCATTTCGATTACTCTGTGTCATCGTTAAATATTAAAAGAGGAAAGCCTCTGCTGAGAAAAGAGAATGTCAAACAACTCGAGACCTTCGAGACTTCAACTCTATATAGTTTCCAAAGATGTGTCCAATAATGTCAGCATTAAGTCCACAGCTAGGATGCGTACTTTAAAAGTCAACCAACATACACTGTTGGGATATACGGCACAATAAAGGTTTGAAGTCATCTTACCGTAAATTATTAATAAGATTTTTACGCTCTTCAAGAAATTGGAACTAATTTAGAAATTTATCCATGGAAAAGGCATGGAATAACCTAAGCAGCTCTCTAACTTGTTTCACGTAGGTCTTGTTGTCTCTAACGTGTCTAGTCTGGAACATGTTCCACCTAGATTTTGTCTCATCACCCCTCATCATTTGCCTTACCTCCTTCTGATTGCGATCTAACAAGACTGCTGAAGATGAAAAGTTATGACACCACCGATATGGGAGAGCATTCTATAAATCCCTCTATTGAAGGACGATTTAAACTACCTCTAATGGTGCTTTCTTTTCGCCACTGGAAGTTGTTTAGTCAGTTTTTATATTGTCTGACGTTAGAACATAGTTCTTAAAAACATGGAAGTTGTTTGAAAAAGAAACAGCAAAAACCGAAATGTAAAAAGTAAGTAGAGGTACTATTTTCAAGCCATTTTCTGACAGATCAGGCGTGTTTCAAGTAAAGCTGTCATGTTAATTTTATTCAATATTGTTTGGAACTTCATCATGTAAAGACTTATAGTATGCCTGAGCAACGTTTACAAATAGTTTAGACAGTTCGTAATTCTTCTATATTCGTTGAACTACAGAGATTTTAATGAGAAAAAATATATATTGCTTCGGAAAACGAACTCAGAAAAGATGTGTTCTACTCATAAGAACCCTCAACTATCTCTCGATACTTTTCGTTAACGATCTTAATATTAGCACCCATAAAAATAGACAAATAACTGCTATTCTTGAATCATGCACGCCACATTATTTTCTTCATGGCGTCGCCAACCCGACAGTAAGATTTCAATTAAACAAGATTTGCGCTTAAGATACCAGTAGGCATGTCTTATGCCACCAACTTCTGGCGAATTCACTTAAGTAATCGCTACGTAATTAGCTAGTAATTACCACTTAGCCAGCAGCTAGAAGAGCTGGTACAGCAAAAGAACACGAGACGCAACTCAACTACGGACAGCGGTCAAGCCGTCAGGCTGCTAGTGCCAGCGACGCAGCAGCAATGCAAATCACAAACGGCAACTGAACGCACGTTGCCACATTTTTCATTAGTAACTGCTAAGTACCTGGACTATGATATATGCAGCACAGCTGCAGCTGTATGTCGCGTGTTGATGGCTGCTTGATTGCTGTCTGATTTATGCTGGCGCTTGACAAGCGCTCCACAAGCTCACACGGCGTAGCGGCGCGAGTGTGGCAGGCAAAACTAAATTGTAGAATAATAGCAGCAAAACAAAGTGGCATTTAAAATTGAAATTACGATGAGTGAGTGAGTAAAATAATAAATAATTATAGAATAAGAGTGTACGGACAGTCGGAGGCAGGCGAGAATCAGGCAATTACAGAGGTGGCTGGCGGTTGGTGGCAGGTGGAGAGACTGGTTACAACTGAAGGAACTTTTGACATGTGTGGGGTGCGGGGTGCGACGCATGAGCACCAAAGGGTGGCAGGCATTCAAATGCAGTGTGAAAATGCCAGCGGATCATATTGCTGCTGGTACTCTTATGCCGGCTTGCCTGCTGCTTGAGGTGGCGAGAGGGTGTCAAAAGCTGTGACTTGTCATTGGCTGCGATGATTGACAAGACAATTAAAAATGCAATTGCTGCTTTTCAATGCATTTGCTGACACTTCAATGCAGCTTGTTGTTGCAGTTTTTGTACTTTTTTTTAATTTTTTATAAATTTTTTTTAATGAGCAAATGTCATTAATTTTATTTCCATTTATTTTATACATTTTCATTTACTATGCACTGCCATGTAAATATGTAGTGAATTACTGTTATGCGAAGAGGTTCTTGACATCGATAAATCAATTTAGCATCACTACAAAATATTCCACAACAATTATTACTGTTGTGGTTGTTGTTTTTGCGTTTTTTACTGCAGAAAGGTGGGCCACTGATTAATTGCTGTCATTTTAGCGCGTTTTGCTGCGGAGAGGCTACGGTGCAGCTACTGGTTGTTGCCACTACTAGAAGGCGATTAAATTTGTGCCTACAAATACACAAACATACACATGCGTACATATACAGCATTTAGTACATATGTATATAGTATATATAGCAATTGCGTTCCTGCGTTGCATTGTTGTTATTGTGGCTGTGTGGTGTTGAAAAGCGCATAAAATTTAATGACTTTTCCAAATTTATTGCGTATGCCAAGAAACTTTTAAATTTAATTTAAATATCTGTTAATTTTTTATTACTAAATTTTAAGCTTTAGCTTGAGGCTTGAACTTCCGCGTTGACATAAAAAAGTTTGCGTTAAATTTTGCTGCTTAATTTATGTTCTTAGTGGGCGTTGATACTTAGGCTCTCATATGAATGAATTTTATGATTGAGATTTTCATTTTATTGGTCGGCTATTTGATTGCTTCGTGGAAAGTTCGTTGGACAGCTGTGACATATCTAAATGTCTGTCAATGCGCCTGTGCCCTTTGTAATTTTCGTTTTTTACTATTTGTGCTATTTAAAAATATATATTCCAACTTTTCCCATATATATTTTCCCATTCCGCCTTTTCCACTGTCCGCTTTTTATGACATATTTGATACTAAAACATCGATTTCTGATTTATATGCCCTTTTGCATCAAAGAGCTGTTTAGGTACCACGAACACAGTTTCCTCATTATTTGTGAGTTTTAAAAATTTAAAAAAAAAAATAAATTTTTAGACACAAACCTTTCATAGTAGCGTAAAAATCATTACACATTGTAATTTTCGAAACTAAATTCGATGAAGTACAAAACTAATTTCCACAACAAATTCGAAACCAATTTTCGAAAAAAAAAACCGAAACTAGTTTCGAACCGAGCTCGAAATAACTTCAAAACCAATTTTCGTACAGAGTTCAAAACCAATTTTCGAAACAAATTTGACTATATTTTGAAAAGCTAATTTTCGAAAAAAGTTCGAAATGAATTTGCGAAACAGATTCAAGACCAATTTTCAAAAAAAAGTATGAAAATAATTTCCGAAAGATATTCCAAACTAATTTTCGAATCGAGTTTTCTCGAAATAAGTTGAAAACTAATTTTCGAAATAGGTTTGAAGAAAACTGTAAGCGAATTTTAGTAACAAGTTTGAAGCTAATTTTCGAAATAAGTTCAAATTATAGTAAATAGTTGAAATTAACTCTTCGAAACAACTTAGAAACAGTTATTTTCGAAAATCATTTTTAAAACAAGTTTGAAAACTAACTAAACAACTTCAAAACGAGTTCTGAACCCAGTGCAATACCCATTTTCGGCACAAATTTGATAATTTTCGAAAAAAAAAACAAATTTCCGAATCAAGTTTAACACCAATTTTCGAAACAAGTTTGACTAGATTTCGAAATAAGTTCAAAACTAATTTTCGAAAAAAGTTTGAAAGAAATTTAAAACCGATCTTCAAAACGAGTACGAAACTAGTTTGCACAACAAATACAAAACTAATTTTCCAAAACAAGTTGAAATCTCATATTTTAAATAAGTTTGAAACAAATTTATAGCTCATTAGCGAATCAAGTTTGAAGCTGATTTTCAAAATACATAAATTTTTGAAAACAGTTCGAAATAAATTTGAAGTTTATTTTCAAAAAAAGTGTGAAGTTAAACTTCGAAATAAGTTCGAAACAATTTTTCGAAAAAAGTTCGAAACAGATTTTCGAAACATGTTTGAAGCTAAATTTCGAACTATTTTTCGAAAAAAGTTCGAAACAGATTTTCGAAACATGTTTGACTTCAAATTTTAATGCAGTTGAAGCTATTTTTTCGAAAAGGTTCGAAACAGATTTTCGAAACATGCTTGAAGCTAAAATTCGAAATATGTTCGTAAATAATTCTCTAAACAATTTCTGAACGCATTTCGAAGCAGGTTAGAAACTAATAACAGTTCAAAAAGTCTACACGAGAAAAGAGCGTTAATTTACATTGATGAAAGCTACGATGTCATCTTTGAGTACTAAAATATCCAAAATCTATTTCATTATGAAAGCAGCAGCCCTTGAAAGAACCAAAACTTTTATATAAGTAAACATTTTTTCATAGCAATTTTCTGCCTCTTATCATGCACATAACCTCGAAATTACTTTTTTATTCGCGCTACACATTTTTTCATGATTACAGCATAAGTCTCATGTGCCGTTACTCATTAAGGCACGCTATTTATCAGTGCTTGTAAAAGCAAATACAAATAAATTACATGATGTTTGCTCCGAAAAATGTGCATATCTTTATATAATATAAATATATTCACATATGTTTGTATGTATGTATATACTACATATGTATATGAAATGTATATATATTCACATATGTATGTATGTATCCACATATACTATATTATTTATAACTTTCTCATATAACAATTTTGAAATTTTATTGCCTGTAAAGAGTCGTAAAAATTTGGGCACGCCAAGTGTAAGAACGAATTTTTTAATGACTCTTCACGTCTACAATAGTTCTTTTTGATTCCTTTAAATGTAAATATTTAATAAACCGCAACAATAAACTTGTTGCATACACTCGCACATAGGCTTGTATTTTATTTTTATTTTTTATTTTTTATTTTTTTTTTTTGTTTTTCTTTGCTTTCTTTAAGGGGTTGGCCGGTCGTGTGTAGTAAGCTTTGACTGATAATGAATTTGTTTTGCTCACACATAAACTTTACATTGTAAACTTTCTTTATTGAAAGCAATTTTCAAAATACAAATTTTATTGTCGAAAACTTTTTCGGCCGGTGTCATAAAATAATAAAAAAGATATAAAATTAACAATGATTGTGGTTGAAGGCACGCATTTTATGCTTTTTATTGGCGGTTAAGGAAATTTCGTTAATATACTTTATATATAAATAGTGAGGGAGAATATGTAAGTAATAAATAGTTAACGAAAATGTGTGGGATTTGACAAGAGAACATTCAGCTGATGGATATTGAGAACACGCTAGCTTAAAGCATACAGTCTGATCTCCTAGATCTCCTATCTTAAAGTGAGTTGTAGTAAAAGTCTCCGTACTATAGAATTTCTACAGCTGATCTTGTAATCAAGTATTTTCGAGAACTTTGTGAGGTTCCATATAACAGCTGTGTTCTCAAATAATCCTCTCTAACAACAACTTGGATACAAGAAAATATTTCTCTTCAGACATGCCATTGACCTTTCTCTATCAACAAATCCATTATAGTAAATACAAATCAATTAATTTAAGTATCATGCCAATAAATGTACAACAACGAACAAAAACATAGAATCAAGCCATCAAAACAACATATCCTACAACAATAACAATAAAAAACATGTAACCCTTCAACGGAGAATGATTCCCATGTAAAAGTAATCCATGTACGAGCGGTGCATTGTCAACTTCGTGCAATTGACACGAACATGCAATAAAATTTGAAACTTTATTTTTATGCTTTCACACTTTTCCTGCTTTTCGACACACACATAGACACAAAAAAACTCGCCTCCTCTTCTTTCGCTTCAGCAAAGCAACAAGAGCTTGCGTTTGGGTAAGCAGACAAATCTAACAGTCTGCAGTGGCTAAGAAAGAATACTTCATCTGTCATTCGTTTACAATTTGTTGTTGTTTTTTCTTGTTTCTGTTATTTTCTTTTTGTTGTTATTACTTTTGTTTTTGTTGTAATTACTTTTGTTGTTGTTGCTTTTTCATAGCAAAATTGTACGTGGTTAACTTTGGTAGCTGCGTTTTTATGCATTCAATTGCGCTGCTGCATTGTTGTTGTAGCTATTGTTATACGTTTTTGGTGTTTTTGTTGTTACAGCACTTCCACCGGAAACGGAAGTGTGTTTGTGCATGTTTGTTTTACATTTTATTGCTTTTTCACCAGGCCGTAGGTCGCGTTTGGCTTGTGTCTTCTACGCTCGTGTTTACCATACAGAAAGATTCTTAAGCGAATCAAAATTGTCTGATGAAAGATTGATATTGCTTATTTTTAGCTTCAGAAAGGCATTGGACTCTTCTTTATTGCGATTTTGGTGACTAAAATACTTAATTTCATAGATCAGAAATCCTCTTCGTTTTTTTTTTGTCTTTCAGCGCTTCTGCAGTTGAAGAACATGACAGCTTAGCACTCTCTCAGCAAAAAGAGAACGATAAATAGTTGTAAAGTGAACGCTTATTGCTAAAAAAGTTTAAGGATGGGTCAAAAGCTACATGAAATGATCTTGCTTCAACCGATTTAGAACTATAAAAGTTCTAAGCGATCTGAACTTGGATCAAACTAGATTAAAAACAATTTAAAGTTTTTAGAATTCCAAGAGTAAACCGATATTAGATTTTTACTTGGGTCAAACCAGACTTTAAAAAAATTTGGAGGAATCAAGAAACAGTCACCACGGCGGCGAGGTCATGTCGTTTGAATGGATGAACACAATCCAGCTCGCTGTGTGAGTACCCCAGTACCCTCCGGGGAAAGCAGAGGAAAAGGAAGACCTCCACTCCATTGGAAAGACCAGGTGGAGAAGGACCTATCTACACTTGGAATCTCCAATAGGCGCCAATAGCGAATAGGAAGAACGACTGGCTCGAGATTTGATTTTCGAAATATAGCTACAAATAAATTGAGACGCATCGTG
This sequence comes from Bactrocera dorsalis, assembly GCF_023373825.1. Taxonomy (NCBI): domain Eukaryota; kingdom Metazoa; phylum Arthropoda; class Insecta; order Diptera; family Tephritidae; genus Bactrocera; species Bactrocera dorsalis. Next base: position 57,802,453 of record NC_064306.1, on the reverse strand, counting down.
ACCTATTGTGGCTCCCCCTGTCACAATGAATCACATACTATAGACCCAACATACCGATAAATTCCAGTATTAGGCTGGGCGCTATAGAGACGATAAGATCGTTATTCGGATATCCAATGGTCTTTAAACTGCACCTACCGACTGCTGGGTAGTCTAGCATCAGGTGCTCTGGAGTTTCCAGCCCCTGTTGCAGGACTGACAGTAAGCAAAAGAGTCTATACCCTTGTTGAATAAGTGCTTCTTGAGTCTACTGTGCCTAGTGGAATGGTTTACAGAAACGTCACTGTAATCAGAGTGTTCGGAAGCAACAGATTTCGCTGAAGTGAGCATGCTTTTTCAAATAGTTTCCCAGCCTCTTCACAGCCTCTTCTATGACATTATCCTAGAATCAATTTTAAAATGCTGGGATACTAAAATGTCTATAAAAATTAATAGAAGATGAAAAATGTTTCTGGAAAATTGTTATGAAAAAGTGAGTTGGTTTTTAAGGAAAGTATTGGATCCCTGATTGTCTAAGCTTTATTATTCATTTCTGGAGAATTTTTATGGTGTGTGACATATAGCAGGACATCATGAAAATCAACACACTCAATTAATACAAAAAATGTAAACACTCTTCTCTCGAATATTAGACTGTGAGACTAACAGAACAAAAGTAATTTTTAATGGACGCCAATGATCAAGCCAGAGCTAAGACTTATGCGTGTGTTTCACAGCAAAACTTGGCAGCGATTTTAGAGCGATCAAGTTGCCTTAAGAAAAATCTAAGAAATAAATACAACTAACCAGGCTGTATTTAATATTTTACATATTATATTTCACTTATTTATATTTTATCTCCCACATCGCCCTTGGCTACGAGTACTTAGACCTCACACACCTATATACATACATATATAAAGATATAGATTCACATCTAAATCTATTGCATAATATTCTTACACTTGCATTAGATTGTAAATTACTGCTAATTTATGAATATACAAACGGATATATATAAACAAGTGTATGTGTCGGTGTGTGCAGCGTGCTCGTGTAGCTGTCGTTGACAAATCGCTTTTAAATCAGTAGCGATAAATTATGACCCCAGCAAAGTGCTCGAGCGTATGGAAAAGAGTGAAAATACAAAATCCGCTATGCATATACACATACACATACATACATATAAACACATAAACATACAATGTCTAGCGATTGTATAACACAAAAAGTATCGAGTTACTTAACAATTTGCTGACTTCATAAATATGCCAGGTTCTGATAATATTCGCCGGCGGCAAAGATTTAGAAAAATAATTTGCTAAATTAAAAATTCAATAGAACCAGTTAAAAACACAGCACAAAACTGTTATACACACATACATACAGACAAGCAGTTAGAGGTGTGCAAATTCAAACACTCGTGCTTAGAAAGTTGCTAATTGTTCCGCTGGCTGAATGGCCTCAAAAGTGACGCCAATACCTTCCATGGACAATTAACAGTTATTTTTCACGCGTGCAGCCTAATTTTTTCATAAGCGCGATATTTGCTCCATTTTCAAATAGCGCAAACATTTAACGGTTGCAAGTTGCGAGCAAGTTTCGTGGCAAAAAAATAATTTTTTTAGTGTAAAACGATTTGTACTCATTTGAACTGGCTGAGGTTTTGCTGACCGCTAATAATTATTTATGCATATTTTTGCATTGAATTTCCATTGGCAGCTGTCATCTGTATGAAAACTACAAAAATCAACTTGATGGTAAAATATATAACAACTTTTTCTTTCATGTAGATGTTGTTAGTATATTTGGAGTCTAGGTTAAATAGTTCATACTATTGTTGAATAAGAGTTGATAGAACTGCAGTGTAGTTAGACATCCTTGGAGCCTTCGAAGTAATCCCTAGAAGGAATTTTAAATTTAGTAACAATTGATAAATATGACTAACGGAGTATGGTTATGCTAATTTTGAATTATTTTAATTTTTATACTTTATATTTATTTTAATTTTTTTTTTTTTTCTTTGTTTTTAATTTTTATTTTTTTTATTTTTTTTATTATTTTTTTTTTTTTTTTTTTTTTTATTTTAATTATTTGAGCTAATTTTTTGCTTTTTTTTAAATTAATTTTTTATTTAATTATTTAATTTAATTAATTTTTTTTTATTTTTAATTAAGCTAATTTTTTAATTTTTTTTTAGTAAATTTCTCAATTTCTTTTATGCTTAATGATTTTATTTATTTTTAATTATTTTATTAATTTTTTAAATTATAATTAAATAATTTTTGCATAAAATTTTAACTTATAATGAATTATTTTACATAATTACTTTTATTCTGTTTAATTAAGTTAATTTTTCTTTAATTTTTTTAATTATAATTAATTTAATTTTTACTTAATTACTGTATATACTATTTTCTTAATTATTTTAGGTGAGCTAATTTTGTACGTTTTTGGATAAATTTTTAAATTAATTTATACCTTATGATTCTATTTGCTTTTAATAATTTTATTTCAGCTATTTTTTTAATTATAATTAATTAAATTTCGCATATAATTTAAATTACAATCAATCATTCGCTATTAAAATTAAATTTTATATGTGCCAAATATTTAATTTTTACTCATTTTAATTAAGGAAATTTTAAGGAAATTTTTAAAATTATTATTAATTACTTTTCGCATTAAATTTTGTTTTATTTCAGATATCTACAGTTTAATTGAACTTTTCTGTTATTTTTTTTTTAATTTTTTATTTAAATTACACTTAATTACTTTATTTATTTTTTCTTAAATATTTGAATTGAGCCAATTTTTTTAATTATAATTAATTAATTTTTGCATACAATATAAATCATAATTAATTATATTAGTTATATTGTTATTTATTCAGTTTATTTGAATTTTGAATTTTTAAAATTAAGATTAATTAGTTTTCGAATATTTTTTTAATTATTTCTTATTCATTTTTATTGAACTAATTTTTTCTGATTTTGCTAATTTTTTTCATTAATTTTTTAAATTTAATTTTTTCAGAATTTTCTAATTTTTTAATTTAATTTTTAATTATTTAAATTGTTTTTTTATAATTATTTATTAATTTTATTTTGATTTGTTACTTTTATGTGTTAAATTTTACACACCTTTAATTTTTTTCTTCAGCTTTTATTGGCATGTTTTTTCTAGTTTAATTAATTTATTAATTAATTAAAATATTTTTTGTTGTAGTTTTTTTATTTACATAATTATTTATTCCTTGTTTTTTTGCTAAATTTTTGATCTTGAACTGAATTGTTTTATTTTCTCTAAGCATGCATATGTATGTACATACATATGTATGTATATGTAAAAATACATAAGCAACTGTCTTTTAGAAACTCAAGTCATCTGAAGACAGCGTGAATAAAACCCTTTGTAAGTTCAAATAAAGTCAACGAAATCATTCGATGCGGTAATATGCACAAAGAGAATAAAATAAAAATGCAATAAATTTGTCCCAAATTCATGCATAACAGCGCTCAGCTGTGACATAATATTTTATCTCGAGACTTACAACAAAAAACTGGCAGAATTTCGAAATTAAATAGCAAATAATTTGAAATTAAATTGTAATTTATAGCAACAACGCAGTGACGAGCGTTGCAATTCGCTATTAAAAATAAATTTATTTTTAAGCTTTTCACAACAAATATTTCTAGCCGAAAGCCAACCAAGCGAAGCGCATGCCGCAAGCAGAGCTGTATGACGCGCGCTTATTTCAGCAGCGTTCAACATTTGTTATTTGCATTTGAAAATGTTTTATTTCTTGAACGATATTCAAGCGCCATGAACTGAGCCGATTCTTCAAATTCTTTTGCTTTCAAATTCTCTATGCTCTGGTGTGATGAAGAATTGCGGGGTTACACGCGATTTAGCTTTCTGACTCATGTGTGAAGGTGAATGTCAAAAATGAGTTATTCCTTGACGCCTTGGTGATTCTTAAGTGGTTTTTACAAGGTGCTTTGGGCAATGAAGGGCAATTAATCGTTGTACGGAAAATTTTGTGCTTTAATTTCAATGCCAAAATGAGGTTATGTAACGACTTTTTTAGTTGTTAACTATATTGTGACAGATACGAGTATTTCCCTGATATTCAGTTCAGTGTATTCAAACTAGAGATGGCTAGCTATAGATCTTTAGACTTCAAGACAGAGAGAGAAATGGATAGGGAAAGAGAGAATGAGAGTGAGAGAGACAGAAAGATAGAGAGTGAGAGAAAGGAACAGAAACAGAGAGAGAAAAAATGAGAGAAATAGACAGAGAGTGAGAAAGACAGGGAAGCAAAAGGAAAAAGTTCCCATATAAGAACTTGATTTTGATCGTCCAGTTTATATGGCCGCTGTACTCTATCTAGGATCCGATGTGAACAATTTCTTCGGAGGCTGTAGCATTCTTTTGGACAATAATCCATGACAAGTTTTGTGATGATATCTCGACAATCAAAAAAATTGTCCATACAAGGACCTGAGTTTGGTGATCAGTTTGTATGACAGCTATACGGCATACTGGTCCGATCTGAACAATTTAATCAGATATTGTATATTTTCTTCCCACAATAATTCAAGCCAAACTTTGAAAAGATATTTCGTCAAATAAAAAAGTTTTACAAACAGAAACTGGATTTTCGTTCGTTCGGATCGTTCAGTTTACATGACAGCTATGTGATAAAATAGTCCGATATTGGCGTATCCGACGAATAAGAAGCTTCTTAGGATAAAAAGGAAAGGTGCAAACTTTCAGATCGATATCTCTTAAATTAAAGAAATAGTTGACAAAAATACAGAAGGACTTGGCAAATCGATCCCGCTCATCACGCTGACCATTTATATATATACGAGTATATATAAATATATTAATAGGACCTCCGACATTTCATTCGGCGTGTTACAAACTTGTAGGCACACTTAGTATACCCTACACTGGGTATAAATATAATAATCATCTAATATTATTAACAGCGGAGACTAAACGGGCAGCTGTCACCAAAATCCGCAACATTCTGGTGATACCGACGCTAAGAAAGAAATTAAATTATACATAAACGGAGACATATCAGCCATAAAACTTTTTTTCTAAATTTATGAAGATGAAGACGTCAACGAAATGTAATTTTTTCCGCTGGAATTTTAAGAAACAGTCGTTCAACTTAGCATTTCAAAGCGCGGCGAAGCGCTAAAAGACGACGCGGAATATCGCGAGATCGTTTTGGCAGCAACGCTTATCTATAAACAGCCGACGCTTGACTTGAAAGCCGGCAAGATGTCTCCAGGAGACTGCAAACTCAGCGCATAACGAGCAAACACACGAAGAACCAACAAAAAATTGCAACTGAAATACCGAAATAAACGAAGCTGTGTGGTGAGCCAGGCCAAGCGAAATACATAAAAAGGCCAACAAAAGCAATGACGGCAACAAAAGCAATGCCAGCTGCGGCAACAGTAGCGCAGCGCAAAAGAAGCTTTCTGCTATTCCCTGTTTTTTAGGTCAAATGTCTGCAAGGCGGATGGCTGGACGGACCGACGAACGAACAAATAAACGCATGGTCAATATGTTGGTCAAAAAGATGATGTGCTATGCCTTGTTATGCTATGCCAAGCTATGCTGTGCTTTGAGTGGGAAAGTCAGTGAAGCATACGACATATGGAGGAGCCCACACACGCACATATACATACATAGCAGCACATAAGTGGCAACGCTGTTGGAAGCAGCTGCCTACACACATACTTATGTTATGTATGCATGCTGCCACTGCCACGTTTTCATCAACACTGTGATTATCATGTGCAATAGCGCTGTTATTATTGTTGTTGTTGTAGGTAATATCATTGTTGTCTTCGGCATGGCTGCAACATTTATGCGCACTGCAGCTCCACACTCTGTGAGCATTATTGCTGTTGTTGTTGCCGCAATCTGTGTGCGCACACTTTTATTTAATTTGTTGTACGCAACAAAAATAGCATTTCAGTCATAAATTATGGTGTTGCTGATGCTGGCGAACAATTTCATGTTTATATTTTTATTGTTGTTATTGTTGCTGCTGTTGATTGCTTAATTGCATTTATTGTGTAATTTGTTCTTTCGCCGCGGCAGTGGGGCGGCGGGTGCCAACACTGCTGCAACATGCCACATCAAATTGCTTGCAGCTTCCCACAAATTAATCAGCGAAATTCAAAAATAAAATTTATATTGCAATGCATTTCTTTGTGGTGTGAGCAGCAAGTGTGTTTGTGAATAATCACATTTTGGGCACTCAACTCGCTGGTTCCTATGTGTAGATGTGTGGCTGTCAAGCGAATATTATTTTAAAATTTCTCACAATTATTTGATATTAATTTGTTTGCACCATCATTTCATTGCATGCGATTTGTTTGAAATTTTGGATTTTTTTAATTTCGAATATTTTTTAAATTTCGAAAATAAAGTTTGGCATTTGATGAATACGAATTGAAACCAATTTAGCGCCCAGAAAAACTGCCACTTTTGCAAACATAGAACTTTTATACTATGTAATCCCGAAACTTTCGGGACTTCACTTTCGGGATCCCGAAACACTTAAAAATAATTTAATCAAAATAATATGTATCAATACAACAAATACCAATTTGCCAAACGTAGAATTTTCACATCATGTAATCCCGAAATTTTCGGTACCTAACTTTCGGTAACCCGATAGACATAAACTTATTTTGATTAAGAAATAATTTATGCAAGAATTTCCATAATGTTAACGTTATCACCGAATTTAAAGCAAAAAAGCTTCGGGACTCTGCAATATCCCAAGAAATATTTCGGGATCCCGTAAAATTTATATGAAAATATCGAAGTTTTTTAAGCAACTCGCTTGATAGATTTTTTTCACAGTATTATTTTTTAAAAGCAAACCGTTTAATAAAATCCCGAAAAAAATTTCGGGACCCCGGAAAATTTATATCACAATACGGAAATTTTTTAAGCTACTCGCATGACAGAAATTTTTCGGGGCATTATTTTTTGAAATCAAACAATTTAATAAAATCCCGAAAAATATTTCGGGATCCTGTAAGGGTTATATCAAAATCCCGAAAATTTCGAGCCACTCGCATGATAAAATGTATAATTAATTAACTCTTCGAAGAAACTAAAATAATTAAACACTTCCATATAAGTAATTGCTTAAACAGATGATTATAGCACAAAATGCTTTGCCATAAAAAACAACACTTCTTAAACTTGAACTTCTTCGAGTGTGCGCAATGTTCTTTTACAACACATCATAAAGTAATTAGCACAATTTGTATTAGCATACAGTTGTTGGGTTCTTATGACTTTTGAGCGTTAATTAGCAGCGCTTGTCATATATGCTAACAAATGAAGCAAAATAATAAGCAAACAATTTAGATGGCCTAAATAAAAGATTATGTACATACATACATTTGTATGATTATGTATGCATGTATGTGTGTTTGGCAACGTGTGCACTAAAACTTAAGGCTCGTTATCATATAAACCTAAGAAGTGGTACAACGAGCGCGCAAGAAGTACAGCGATATAAAGCCCACAAGCTGAGCGGCACGTAGTAAACACACACATATGCACATACAAGCCTACATTGTAGCATAATTACGTTGTGTATAGATGTGTATATCCAAGTGTATGTAAGCATGTAGGAGTATACACGTCGGTATCACCATTTGAGGAGCTAGAAAGACGACAGCTGTTCTTGGCCCACTTTTTCACTTACAAGCGCAAGCCGCAGCAAGAGCCGGCGACAGCAATTACAATCACTGCCAAACAATAGCGCTTGATATCAACAAACTGCAGAAACTACAGCAAACAAACTATAAAAAACCAATAAGCTAGTTACAGCATTTAGACAAGTTTAGAAATAGAAAAAATGATTTCGACACCGAAACTAAGCGATTAGAATGGTTTTCTCCTTTGCTGGAGGTTAGCAGTGAAGACTTCAAACAAAGAAGAGAATATGACCAAAAAATTGGAAAAATTAATTTTGAAAAAATATTAAAACATTATAAAAGCGACAGTAAAAAATGTTATTATAAAAGGTAAAAACAAAAAAATTTTTAGTTATAAAAACATTAAAAATATTATTAAAAAATTACAAAAACAACACTTAAAATTTTTATCAAAAACAGTTTCAAACAAATATTTCCATAAATTTGAAAGAAAAAAAAAATATATATAAAAAAAGTAAAAAAAAAAAAATTATAAAAAAAGTAAAAAAAAAATTAAAAAAAATATTACAAAAAAAATTAAAAAATTTAAAAAAAAATGGTAGAACATTATATAAAAAAATTATAAAATGTATTATTAAAACAATATATGTGTACATATTACAAATATTATTAAAAATAACAAAACCAACAAAAAAAATTATAAAAAATTATAAAAAATATGAAAAATTAAAAATAAATATAAAAAAAATAAAAAAAAAATGTAAAAAAAAACATTAAAAAAAAAAAATTAAAAATATAAAAAAGGCAATTAAAAATAAAAAAAAAAACAATTAAAATTAAAAAACTTAACAAAATTATACAAAAAAACTAAAGAAAATTAAAAAAAAATAAAAAAAATTTAAAAAATTAAAAAAAAAATTAAAAAAAAAAAATAAAATAAAATTAAAAAATAAAAAAAAAAATAAAAAAAAATTAAATATTAGAAACTTAAAATAAATTTAAAAACATTATGAAAAATGATTTTAAAAATAATATAAAAATTACAAACCGACTACAAAAAATTTTATCAAAATATAATAAAAATGCAAAAAACTTATAAAAAATTTAAAAAAATACTATTTTTAAAAATTTAAAATAATGATATAAGATATGAAAAATATTAATAAAAAGTTACAATATAAAAAATAATTTAAAAAAATAAAAACATTATTAACAAAAAAATATAAAAAAACTATAAAGGCAACATTAAAAAATTACAAGAAAAGTTTGAAAAAAAAAATTGAAAAAAAAAAATTGAAAAAAAAATTACAAAAAACAAATTAAAAAATAAAACGCTAAAAAAGAAAAGCTTGCCTTGTCGGCCACTGCCAAAAGTGTGTCTACGCTTTGTCTTTGACGTCAATGCATTTATGGTCTCCCATTATGTATTTATGGTATTTGTAGTAAGTCACAATCGACACGACGACAACGCTTCATTGTTGTACTTAAGCATACTTTCGTTTGTTGTAAAATAATTGACAAAACGACAGAGTTCGTACATTATTCTCATTACTTTGTTATGCCTTGTATTGAAGCATAGATTGGCGTGCTTGTTTTTATTTTTCATTGTTATTGCTATTGTTGTAATCATTTTGTTTTCGGCGTCGAAAAAGAAAGTGCCGCTTCAATTTTACGCTTTTGCTATGTCTATGCACTTCAGTATTTTCTTGGTAAATGTAGTTGTTTTTGTTTATTGACTGTGTCCACAGGCTTCCGCCATCCTTTCACATTGTTGCATTGTTGTCTGATACTCGATTTGCGCTCGGCATATGCAGGCGAGTGGCGCTGAGAGTGCGCAATGCTTAAATAATATTGAAGAATCAACGAAAAGCGAAGCCAACGCTGGTGGAAAGCATAAAAAGGAAATGCTGTTGCTGCTGCTTCTTTCACCCCTCTCTACTTCGTAATTATGGCACTTGGTCACAGCAATTAAATTCGCTTTTGTCCCAACTAAAGCATTTACGATCGCGACCCAGAACCAATACTGTTGTTATAGATGAGACTTGGGTGTATTCTTCGGCTGTAACGACAACTTTTCTTCTCACCACAAGCAAAAAAAATGAATATAATAAAAAAGTTCTAACTCTAAACCTCGCTTTTTATTCACCACCCCAGTGTTCCTCTCCATTTTACTTTGGCTTTCTACTGGACAACAAAGAGTCTGTTGCCGTTTGCTCTTCGTTTGCCAGCGTGTGTCTACTGTGCTTTAAGATTCGCTTGCTTTTGTGTCAAATCGGCTGTGATGACTCTTTTTTCCATGGCATTTATGTGGTCCACTTTATACCTTCGCATAAAATTAGCACAAACTTGTTCCGTTTCTAGCCCCCTCTATGTCCCACTCTCTCTCACTACTCACTTACAATACATCAACAATGCAAAAAAGTATTTGTAAGAAGCTATAAATTTGTATTGTTGTAACGCGCACGTCCGTTGCTGATCTCTGGCTACGATAGGTGATCGCGCCATGGCACGAAGTATGTATTTTCGCTAGATAATTTTTATTGCCGTTCTTGATTTTATTTACTATCTTCTTGCGCGTATTATTTGCATTGCTGTAATTTTTCTCAATCACTCTTAATGTCAAATGTTTATCGCGGTACGCATAGTTTTTGCCATCCACTGTGTTCTTTATAGCATTTGTATAGGGCGGCCATGAAGAAGAAGTTATGCTAGGAATGCGGTCGAAAATGTTAATGCTTGGCTTGTGGTTCTTGAGAATTGTTGGTCAGAAAGCGTTAAATCGTCAGCTATAAATTGAGAGCGATAAAAAAGCGATAATTGCGTTTCACATTAGCTCAGTTTGACGTTTGTGGGAAGGCATAAAGTGCTCCGCTAGTGGGCGCAAGTGATCTGTGTTCGATTTTAATGTACTGTGAACTGGTTTACTGAGGTTTTAAGTAGGTAAAAGTAAACTGCTTTCGTTGCAATTAAGGGTACAGTACTATCATTTACTATTTTTGCGCAAAAAATGAAATTTGGAAAACCGAAAATGCAGCTAACTCTCTAAAATTTTGAGGATTTAATGGGAGTTAGCAATGGAGTTATCTTCACTATCTCCTGAATAAATCCCGAATAATGCAGTTAATCTGGATTAACGCTCCGTCTGTCAATGCTGTAAGGTTGAAGTATCTCGGTTGTCATACTTTCTAGGGAAAGTATTTAGATGTTTATTCGTGTGGGAGTGTGGAGTATGTGGAGTACTAGTTACACCATTTATTATTTTTCATACAAAAATCATATCATCAGTTCCCGTAAAATATCTCGGGATTCAGTGTAGAACTCCATAAATTGTATCGGGATCCAGTAATAATATCTTCTGTTAATTCAACTTCATAATTCGAAGAAACTTCAGCCTATCAAAAACCGTAGATATCTGGCAATACAGAAGGAATAAATCCTGATATTAGATAGCAGACACTTTTCGTCCATCCTTTATACTATTGCCTCAGTATACTATAAGTATAATATATAGTATGTACATATTATCTAGGTCTAAAAGTGTTTATTGAATGGTGATCTATTGAAGATCGTTTCCAAGCATTAAAATAATGAATTTTTGAGCAAGAACATTCGAGTAATTAGAAAATGTTAAGAATTGTTCAGAAATTATTTAAACATACTTCGTACTGGTCGAAACCTACTGAGCCATTTTCTCGGAATTGATCCACCTTAAGAAATTTTTCCATAATTGGTTCCCATAACCTCATATCTAACAATTAATCCGCGACAGAAGTTTTTAAATAATGATTTTACCCGAAACTTAGATTAAAAGAATCTTACTACATATTATTTGGCCACAGTAGTAGGTAACTTTTAGGCTTTCGATAATGTTAAAAGAGATATTATATGGATAGTTAATCTTTCAGGCAAAAAAAAATTTCTAATGGCATGATATTGAGTACAATATAAGAAGCTTGATGAGACTTTATAATTGTTACCAGTTACTGTAAGTATAGCATCCACATATCCTAATCAAGTCCAGATCGTTCAAAGTTTTATGGGTTTCGAAGGGGTTGTGTAGCTTACCTGTAAAGATAAAAATAGAGGAAAATATTACTAAATAATTAAGGGAAGAATTTTATTGTGTTTTAGGCATAAAAAAATAAAAAAAATATTTTCACAGAATTTCTTTATAGTCCAAGAACACATATCATACACTTAACGACATGTATATACTATGTACAAACTATATACATACATATGTTTTATATCTTATACGCTCTATATGTAGTTACAGCGTGACATGCAGTTTTTTTTAACAAATCAACTGTAGCATATTTTTATCAAACACATTTCTTGGCAGCGTGACATTTTCTTATCAATTCAAGTAGAAACAGAAATGTACAGTACGTGCTTTGAAGTGAACGCGATGGAGACGGACCAAAGTTCGTTGATTGCAATGAGGTGATATAATAAATACCAGAAACGATGCAAAAAAATCAATTGAAATATTTTGGAGAACGTGATGCTACAATCACACAGCCGGAGATTAAGATAGCATTTTAAAAACATATCTAATTATGGCAGTAAATTAAATATTTAGCATAAAAATATTATAAAAAAATAGTCTACAATTCGCTAGAGATTGAAAAGTGTTGAATCGACAAATAACTGCCATAAAGCAAGTAGCTAGAAAGTAGAAAGAGATTCTGTCAGTTTCATGAGTTAAAAGGATGAAGGCATATGTTGAAGTTCATATGACGAAAGTTCTCTCGAGTGCCATTCAATTGGGAGTGGCCAGAAACGGTTTTTTTAAACATGGCTTAAGCAGCTCACGACTTCCGGCCTTAGGCCAAGTATCTTCTGAGTAGCCAGAGAACCTCCATTTAAAGGTGAGCAAAAGTGAGAAGGCCTTCTCTGTGTTGTGCGTCGGGTTTGGGACCCACCACATACAGAACGCCCCAAGGAAAAGGATTTTTTTTCGAAACTAAGAAAATATTTTTATTTAGGTTAAAGAATGGTGCTTGTACCGTTTTATTCGATGCAAATATACCAATTTTTTCTTAACTAACTGATTTTTAAATGATTTCTAGTCGAACTTTTGTGGTTCACCCGCACAGCAGCACACATAACAGCACGAGCAAACGCGTAAAATCTAGCGCGTGGCAGTTCAAAAGAAGCTAAGATAAGAAACTAAAAAAAGTTAAAAAAAAAATAAGAACAAAAACAAAAACAAATGCATAACCGCATACAACAAACAATTGCGGCCTCATTTGCGTGCGGAACAACGCATAAATTTTGCTCGTAAAACTAAAAGAATAAAAATAAAAAAAAAAAAAACAAATTCACGCTTGCATTGCGAACTCTTATCGCGCGAGGCGCGCATCTACACACTTGCATATACAATATACAAGACCGGCCAGACGCGGCAGCGCCAAGCGAGCCCAATGCGACGCACTATATAATGCATGTGGCAACCACAATAACAAAAAAATAGCAAAAACAAGGGAATGGCGAACATGAAATAATCAGTCGCGGACCCGCTACTGCCAGGCGTGTGGGCGTACCATACAGAGGGATAGCTGGAGGGTTGTGTGGGGCTTTTAAGTAAAATAGGGGCACAACAACGACGATATGAATTCTTTGGCGTTGCCGCGAGCCGTTAAGACCTTTGCAACAGCAAGCAAATGCAGCCGCTTATCGGCATAGTGCCAGGCACAGCATGCGGCTGCTAGCGGACGCGCTTCAAGGAGGACACTGCGACAAATAGCAGCTGTGGCGTAGGAGCAAATATATAGAGGAAGTTGGAAAACTGTTTTGCACGCAGCAAAATTAGCTACAGAAGCCAGGCCGGCGCAGCGGAAGGATAAAAAAAGTTGTGAGGGTACAAAGTGCAAAGCAGGAGCAATGAAAAGGGAAGAGCGCGAAGAGGCGAAATTAAACTAATTTGGAAAGCAAAAAATGGCCAGGAGGCAAACAAAGTGGCCGCAAGCAGCAACAAGAGCTGTGGGGGGCGGTGCGGGTGGCGCTGTAGGAGAATGCTTGCGGTGGCGATAAGAAACCAAGTGAAGCGGCCAAAGCAGCAAATAAATAAATAAAAAAATTAAATAAAAAATAAAAAATAATAAAAAAAGAAAAAAAGAAAAAAAGAAAAAATACAAAAACAAAAACAAAAAAAATTTCTTTTTTTTTTTTGAATTTTTACATTTGCTTTTAAATTAACATTCTACAGCGACGCAGACACACGCGCTTCTAGCCAACACCTCACGAATAGATGTTTGCCGCCGCCGCCAACGCGCACCCACCCCGCCACCGTTACACCTTCACAACTTAGCGGCATTTTAAATAAATGCACGCGCTACGCGGTGAAACATCAAAGCGCTCAGAAGTTTGTTTTGCCATTTTAATTTCGCTACTGTTGTTGTCAAATGCCTTGTTGTTGTTGCTTATGTAAATATGCAAACGCGTTTGTGGAAAACCGCACCGAGCACTGCATGCATGAATATGTTACTAAGCTGAATTGTATGACACTAACAAGAAAAACAGCGAAAATTATACAACAAAAATGTGGCCAAGAGCTGCAAGCAACAAGAAATCAATTAGCCACAGTGTGTGTATGTGTGTGTTAGTGCGAAGTTTCGCAAAAGTTTAGCTTTGGAAACATACTAATCGCTTGAAGCAGAATTAATGAACGTGACATCTAGGTTACTAAGCGCAACACGCTGGTTTTGTTGGGCATACTTATGTATGCAGTTATGTATGTTGCGTTTGGTATGTGCTTATTTGTTCGTCAGTGATAAGCAAACATGCGAATTATCAGAAAAGTTTACAAAATATTTTTCTGAGAAAAAAATTAAGTCAAAAACTACATATAATAAAAATTAAAAAAATATATAAAACAGAAACTAAAAATAAAATAATAATAAAAAATAAATAAAAAAATTAAAAGAAAATATAAGAAAAATTTAGAAAAAAATACAAAAAAAAAATTCAAATAATACAAAAAATAAAAAAATTACAAAAAATTAAAAAAATATATATAGAAAAAATACAAAAAAAAATAGAACACAACAAAAAAAATTGCCAAAAAAAATTAAAAATTAAAAAAAAAAAAATAAAAATTAAAAAAAAAAAATTAAAAATTAAAAAAAAAATTAAAAATTAAAAAAAAAAATTAAAAATTAAAAAAAAAATTAAAAATTAAAAAAAAAATTAAAAATTTAAAAAAAAATTAAAAATTAAAAAAAAAAACCTTAAAAAATTTATTTAAAAAAATATTAAGAAGAAAGAGGAACATTTTTGAAAGTTAAAAACTTTAATTGTTGTAAAAAATATTACAACAATAAGAACAATTTATAATACGTGCTTATTCGATCATCAATGATAAACGGGAATGCTGATTATCAGAAAGTTTTCAAAATATATTTATTTTAATCTTTTTACTTCTTTATAGTTTTCTTCACTTCATTTTTTGTTTCTCAGGAAAATATTTTATTTTAAAAATAAAACCAAAAAAATATAAAAAAATAAAAGTAATTGAAAACTAATAAAAAAATAAAAATAAAAAAATAAAATATAAAAATATTACAAAACCTTAAAAAAAAAATTAAAATTAGATATACAAAAAAAATAAAATTAAAAAAAAATTAAAAAAAAAATAAAATAAAAAAAAATTAAAAGGAAAAATAAAATTACAAAAAAAAAATTTAAAAACAAAAAAATTAAAAAAAAAATTAAAAAAAAATCTAAAAAAAAAAAATTAAAAAAAAATATCAATTGAAAAATAAAAAATATTACTAAAAAAAAATTATAAAAATATTACAAAAACTTAAAAAAAAAAAAAATATTTTTTTATTAAAAACAAAGTTTAAAAAATTTAGATATACAAAAAAAAGTAAAAATAAAAAAATAAAAATAAAAAAATAAAGTAAATTACAAAAAAAAAATAAAAAAATAAAATAAAAAAAAATAAAAATAAAAAGAAATAAAAATATAAAAAATATTACAAAAAACTTAGAAAAAATTACAAAAAACAATTTTAAAAACAAAAAAATTAAAAAAAAATCTAAAAAAAAAATATTTAAAACAATATTAAAACCATCAATATTTAAATAAAAATATTAAGAACAATTTTTAATAGAACATATTATTCTACCCTTTCTAGCCCCCTTTTTGGTTGGGAAAAGGCTGTATTGGAAGTCTAACCTCAATTATATAGATTGCGGAAACAACACAAAAAGACGTTTGGTAGCCAAAATGTTCAATAAACGCAGAGAAATCAGAAAATAGTAGTAATCAGTAGTAGATGTGAGACTAAAAATATTTTAGCGCTAATATTCTAACCCCTTAACTTCTCATTTTCGATATTTTTCTGAACTTGCTTTTGTGCCTTGCCACACTTTTGTTACACAATACGATTTTCTGGAACTAAAAAATCTATGCCACAAACAATATCCAGGAAAAAATTGCTCTCATATATAGGCACATATGCATGCATTCATTTTTTCAATCGATTTTTTCTCAATCATATTTATCTATTTTTAATTTCTTGCATAAACAGCTGCATACGCCGTGATTACCCATTATTGTTATTGAGGATTAAAATGCGATGGCACAAATTTGATGTTGCATCATCAAAACAAACATACCCCCATATATAAACATGAATAAAGTAGCAGTGCACTCGAAAAAATGCGGCAACGAAACTGGAGTAAAGTGAGACAACAAGTAGAGGCATAGAGGGCCATGGCAGGCAAAGCAGCAAACAATGCCGAACTGAGAAGCGATCGTGCAGCAGATACAATCAAACAATTAAACCATATGCAGAGGTATGTTTGCGCATATTATTCAATGGAAGCGGTTTTCAAAGTAAATGAAAATAAATAAATTTTGAGAGACGTGCAGTGTTGTCGTCGTGGTTGGTAGTTGTCATAAAATTGTGGTGGATGGGAAGGTAAAAAAAAGCAAATAGTTGATAGTAAACAAAAAAATAGAAAAATATTTATTATATAATAGTTTATGTTTGATTCGTGAATTTTAGCTAAAAATATATTTTTTGAAATAAATAAATTTTTTCCAATATTTTTTGTTTTACTTAATTTAGATAATTAAACATATGTATATAAACCAACTTAGCTTGACTTAGCAAAACTTAACTCAGCCTAAGCTAACCCAATATAACTTAACTTCACTTTACTTAACATGACCTGACTTAACTTACTAACTTAACTAAGGTGAACTAAACTTAACTTAACCGCAACTTACTTAACTTAATTCAATATAACTTAACTTAACGTAACCTGACTTTACTTAACGTGACTTATTATTATTTGTTTTTTAACTTTTAATTTTTTTAGTTTATATTTTTACATCATATTTAATTTTTCTACAAAATTTTCACAACTACTTAATTATGTCAATTAAGTCTTTAATTTTTTTTTTAATATTTCACCAATTAACAAGTGATTGAAAACACTTCCACGAAAAAAAGGCGTGTGTAATGTAGTTAGTCAATAACAATGTTTTTAATATTATAAATAATTTGTTTCTACTAAGTACTCCGACGCCCACAACACCTAGAACTACTTGGTCTACATACAGCTTGGCCACAGTGGCAGCCAAGCAAGCAATTATGTATGTCGAACAAACGCGAAATCACCATTTTAGGTAAACAAAACGGTAGACCATTGGCCACTAATCGATGTACAACTCGTACACTGTCGGCTTGTAATCCAATTTTTCACTCGTCGCCACAAACCGATTTGCATGCAACCGAGCTGCGGCAATTTGCAGAAATGAGTCAAGCGACGAAGCCGTTCAATGAGAATAAATTATGAAAATTTACCAACCTTAGTAAAATACTGTTAGAAAATGTATTCATATGAAAATGGGTAAGTGCACAATAGCACACAGACACATAGACATATATACACACACACTTACGTAGATATATTTATGGCTGTGCATGCACTTGACCACCCGCAATTATATGCATTAGCTGCAATTTTTCAACACTATAACTTACGCGCACTGACAACAACAATCGCGAACAACAACAACTGTAATTGCTGCGACAACCATTAAAGGCAATAACGTATGGGGAAACGTACATTAAATTATAAAAATTTGCACACGAGAAATCAAGCCAAAGTGACTATTAACACTTACGGTATAACAACAACAAAAATTAAAGATTTTGTAGAAAAAAAAAAAATAAAAAATACTTAAATTAGTAGAACATGTAACAGCAAGCGCATTTTAAAGTCGGCAAAACACGATTGCTGGTTTTACAGTGACGGTGAGAAAATTGGAAGCAAATGAAAAATTAATTTTTTTTTTAAGAAACAAAATAAAAAAAAGTTTAAAAAACTAAAGAAAAAACTAAAAAAAAAAATAAAAAAAATTAAAAAAGCAAAAAAAAACTCCTTAATTATTGTTAATTTTTTTAATTTTTTTTAATTTTTTCTTTATATTATTTTTCTTAATTATTCTTAATTTTTCTTAATTTTTTTCACAAAAATTAAAATGCCACATTATACATTTATTGATAAACATTTTTTATTTTAATTTCGTTATATTTTACTCCTCAATTATGGTTAATTTTTTAATTTTTTTTTAGTTTCAATACATTTTTCTTCTTAATTATTCTTAATTTTTTTTCACAAAAATAAATATGATACACTATAAATTTATTGATTAAATTATTTTGTTTAACTTCGTTATATTTTACTCCTTAATTATTGTTAATTTTTTTCTTAATTAATTATATTTTTCTCTTAATTATTCTTAATTTTTCAATATTTTTCTACAAAAATAATTATTTCATGTATCATATTTATTTAGTTCCCAACTCACAGCATTTTTCGCACCATGACTGTAGTCATACGAGCACACAATTGTGCCTCGTAACCCGCCCGCATATTCTAATTACAGCACAACTTTAATTCTCTTTTAGAATTGGCTATAAATTGCATTAAGCATAGCGAATTGTAAATGATATTGAAATGAGTGTAATTTGTTATGGCATCGACATTGTTTACAAAATAAATTTGCATTTAATGTCTTTGATTGTGTGATTTTATTTTCATTTTTTTGCGATTTCAAATCACTAAAAGGAGTTAAACGAATACCGCTTTGTCATGATTTGCTTGTAAGCCTTAATTAAGCGAAATGTTTATAATAAAATGCACGCTTAAGTATTCAAATATAGTTTGATTGGCAATAAAACTAACAAAACAATAAAAGTGCCGACAGTTTTATATTGCATGAATTGGTTTATAAAGTGCAAAACACAAAACCAAATGGGATAATTAAAATACTTAAGCAACTGTAAATTAAGCTATAAATTTTACTGAAACAAAATTATAGATATAATGATAATTTATGGGGTAGTTTGAATGTAGTTTTAATTGCGTAAGGGATTAATGTCTAATTATAATTTTTCAGCAGATGAAAAGTAAAATTCAAATTTGCTATTTTTTTAAGAAGGCAAGCAGCTTTTTTGTAAGCAGTTATATAAACATATTTAAATACATGTTTTATTAAACAAAAGCATAGCGCTTACAAAATTATTGGGCTGCTTACATGTTAAATCTTAAGCAAAAATTGTAAGTGATGTCATTACTTAAAAATATAGTTTGAAAGGACGCTAAATTGATAAACGCTTACATAAAATAGCAGCGCTTACAAAATTGCTGAATTGCTTACAAGATAAAAATAATTGTAAGCGAAGTCACTACTTCAAAAAATATTGAGAAAGGAATCTAAATTAATAATATCATTGTATTCCATGCCTAATCGATAACAAACGGAACAAATATTTACATGAAATATACTTATAGATCAGTACTGTATTGACAGCGAAAGGTTCAACAATTTAGATCACGTGGTACTTGTAGGAACCACTCCATACAGCTATAAATATGTATGGCTGTAATATGATCCGTTTTACCTTCACTTATAGTATATTCACATACAGCCAACCCAGTAACACGTCCTCAAACTGTCAATAACAGTAAACACTATAATTAGTTCAGAAGACTTTCCTTTCTACTGTCAAAAACCTTAGACGCTGTGTGGCTGTGTTGGTGAGTAGGCAACCATCTAATGTAAATCAACAATAAATTGTGCTAAAAATGTCAGTAAGCGCATAATTTATCAAAAAATAAATACAACAAAAACTAAAGCAACAAAAAGGCAGTTGCAGTTGGGAAAACAATTCCCAACAAGAGAGCCGACAAAACGAACGGTTGCAATGAATTTTTGGCCAAAGGCCACAGTCATCATTTGACAGCGGCGGCATAGAAAACTCAAATTACAGTCGTGTGCAAATTTATAACTTTATTTGCGAATTTTCACAACTTTCCAGATTCTCACATGCAACGAGTGAAAAAGGTTAGGAAAAATAATAAAAAAAAAAACAAAAATTATAAAAAATTTTAGCTTTGAGGCTTGAGATATGTGTTTGCACAGTTTTTTAATTTTTTTTTGCCGCTTTGAATTTTTTTTTTTTGTTTTTTACAGTTATGTTTAGCTTTTTCTATTGTTTTTGTTATTTTTATATTTTTCATATTTTGTTAGGACCACTGCAACAACAAACATTTTGCATTTCCGAGTTGGGTCAGCGCATTGCCAGTGGGGTCCATCATCTCAGTTTTAACTATGCGCAAGCAGCGAAGATTTCTCTGCGATGCAAATTTTCCACTCATTTTCGGCGCAATTTTGATGAGTTATGAGTCTACAGCAGCCATCTTTGCACAGCACGATCGCCGAAGGGGATTGTGTGACCGACCGGCCACTAACTACTCATCAGATGTTTTCATTTTCATCAACAGCGCGGCAGACAGCACTAACAACACTAACAAAGTCAATGTGGCAAAATAATTTTGGCACTTCTTCGTGTCACGGCGGCAGTGGCCGAGTGATAGTGAATGTGCGAATATTTTGTGCGAAGTCAACTTGAAATTCGCAAACCATTGCTGTTACACAAACCAACACACGTAGCGCACACACACTCGTGACGAACAATCAGCATTCGTGCAACAGCGGTAACGTCGGACAGTTAGTGAGTTAGTAGTGAAATTTTAGCTGACAAACAAAAAATAAAAATAAATATGAAAAATACAAAGACTTGGAAAACAATCTGCCTATTGACGGCAAACTGTACACAACGAGTTGTTGGTCCAATCGATCCGCGTTAGCAATTTAGCGGCCATATTTTTGTTTGTGCATACATATTTAACGATCGCCAGCGTCATTTACAGTACGTTCATGCCGTCATAACCTACACACCGTAGACGCCGCTATTGCGAGATCTTGATTGCTGACGCTTCCACTTTTTAGCAAAGCAAATATGAAACCTCAAATCACCGCAAAAATTAGCGTGAAGTTTGTGGCGAGACGTGGAAAATGTTTGCTACTGCTGCTGGGCAAAATTCCACGACACGCTCTTGACTACAACGTGGTGTTTATAAAAAAAAACTATATTTTGAAATGTAATAGGTACGTGGGCGCGTTGAAGAGTTCATATCGAACAAAAATTTGGCTTTTCTATAATAAACAATATCAATAAATTGAAATTTCAGCAGTAAATGCTAATTTAAACTTTTAAAAAACGTTTATTTTTGTAAGCGTTTAACTAAACACGCTTTATTACACCACTTATATCCTAAAATAACAGCGCTTACAAAATTATTCTGGTTTAAAATATTTTAAAGAAGTTTAGTTTTGTAAGCATTTATTAAAACGAAATTGACTACATGTTTTGTGATATAAAATAGTAGCGCTTACAAAATTGCTGAATTGCTTACATGCTAAAACTTAAGCAAAAATTGTAAGCGTTGTCAAAATTGCTGAATCGCTTACATGCAAAAACTTAAGCAAAAATTGTAAGCGTTGTCACCGTTTAAGGAAATATTGTGAAAGGAAGCTAAATTAATAAACGCTTACAAATTTTTGAACTTAGCATTTAAAATGCAGACATTTTTTGTAAGCAATCCCTACATATGATATGATATGTGATTTACTAAACAAAGCAAACAATAAATAACTAATAACGCCAAGAGAAATTATATAAGCACTTAGCTGAATTCCTAAATTAAAATAAAATTGTAAGCACCTACTAAAACACGTTTACCGCGCTTATTAGATATGTGCTTAAGTGAAGCTTATAAATTTATTTAAGCGCTTACAACATCAAATAAAAAGTATTGATTTTGTAAGCGCAAACATAACCTTCAAGGTATTAATTTACTGCAAACGTTAAATAAATTAAAATGGACATTATTACTTGAAGAAAGTTATAACAATTTAAACAAAAACCTCAAAACTTGAAAACATTGTAGACAAACAAAATCCCACAAAAATTTGGCGTAGAATCGCAAGCAACAAAATAACCGAAATCGAAAATAACAACACATTGAAAGCAAAATCGCCGATTTAACAGAGCGCAAAACGATTTCCGTGTTGCATGCAGCGAGCAATCAAATTGCTTTAATTTTTGCTGATTTGCAGTTTTTCCTCTCTTTAACTTTTTATTATCATTTTTTTCACTTTTTGTTTGTTGCTTTTTTGCAACGCTTTTAATTTCGAAATTTATTGCACATAAATTGGACAAAAAACTTTCCGGTAATATGGGCCAAGCATGCAACAGCAACAACACGCCACAAACTTCGACAGGCAAACGCAACGCCTGCTCATTGGACCTTCATGCCATAGCGATAAGCGCACTGTTGAGGACCAAAGTAACCAACAGCGATAATTAACCGAGTTATATTGCCGCTGCAGCGTTTGTTTTCGTGCACAAATTTGTCTTTTCTTTGAATGGTTTGAAAAGTGAATTTATGACTGCTCTACCTTACACTGTGTCTGTGAGTTTTCATTGTTGCTTTGCTGCAGTTATTATATTACCAGCATACATACATACATACATATATTTACACTGTGAACGTATTGTTAAGCTGTTAATTTACAATTGGAGTAAATAAATATTCGTTGTAGACAGTTTGGTATGAAGTTTTATTATTGAGTGGGATATTTTATGGCCAATTGGATATTGTATTTGTTATAGCACGTTTGACTATGTTAAATTTTGTGTTTACACGATCAATAGCGTTTTGTAGTTGTTTAATTTTTAAGTGAGAGGCTGCAGCTTTGTTGCATAGCATAGTTTTTTTTTGCTGTAATTGAAAAAATTTATGCTAAATTTTGTAAGCATGGAATGAGGCGCATATATCGGTGGATATGAAAGCGTTTAGGTAGAATGCTTACAAAAATGCACGATTGCTTGTTAAAGAAACTTTTTAGAATTTTATAAGCATTAGATGTAAATGAAATTTGGGTTAACGTGGAAGTTATCTATCATGATGCTTACAAAATTTTCTTTAAATTGGCTGAGTTATGTTGACAAAATTTTGTAAAAATCGGCTGAATTTTGTAAGCATTATGGAAACGCATATTATGATGGATATGTAAACGTTTAGCAATGAAGCTTTTAAAATTTTTGAATTTCTTGTTATAGAAACTTTTTTGAATTTTATAAGCATTACATGTAAATGATATTTGGGTTTACGTGAAAGTTATACATGATGATGCTTACAAAATGTTGTGTAAATTTGCTGAGTTATGCTGACAAAATTTTGTAAAAATCGGCTGAATTTTGTAAGCATTATGGGAGCGGATATGGAAGCGTTTAGGGCTAAAGCTTACAAAATTTTTCAATTACTTGTTAGTGAAAATTATTAGAATTTTGTAAGCATTTATTGTGAATGAAATTTGGATTTAGGTGGAGGCTGTAAACGATAATGCTTACATAATTTTTTATAAATCGGCTGTATTAAGCTTACAAAATTTTGTAAAAATCGGCTGAATTTTGTAAGCATTATGGAAACGCATATTATGCTGAATATGGAAGCGTTTATGGCTAAAGCTTACAAAATTTTTCAATTACTTGTTAGTGAAAATTATTAGAATTTTGTAAGCACTAAACGTGAATGGAAGCTTCGTTTACGTGAAATCCTTTGCCGGTGATGCTGACAAAATTTTGTTATATGCCGATACGAAAAAGTTGTTTCAAATTTGTAAGCAACTAAAACAATAATAGATTCTTACATTTATTAAGTGGAAAAAGTTGTGCTTATAAAATAAATACTTTAAATAACAAAGAAAACATATCTCACCTGCAGTAAGGAGAGGCGCTCGCATAATTAGAGACCACTTAGAAATAAAAGTATACATACCATAAATGCCATATAACGCTCAACTAAACGCAACTAAAACTATACACAATATCATGCCGTTTATGCTTGAGTCCATAAAATAAATGGTTTTACGTGCTTTTTATAGTTTTTGCATAAACTGTCAATATATCAATAATAAAAACGCCCACCAACAGCTAGTCAAATACACCTTCAATCTACGTAACTTTCTGGTAGATATCATGAATAGCCTTTAGCTAGCTGAGCGCAAAAGTCGTGGGATTAGCAACGATTTGTTTCGAGTTCAACAAACCAAAAAGAACGTATAGAAATCAAACAAATATTTCCAATCGCATATTACCCAAATGGGCATATCTAATGCGGAACAAATGTGCTGAATGTTGCGCACAAGCATTAACTCGAATTGTACTTTGCTACGAACGCTTCGTAGGCATGCGCAACAGTGAACGTAATTTTCCTAGGCGGCGACAATAAAAGAGTAGTCACCCGCGCATTTTTCTACGTAAGTACTTAGAAAGGAATATGCACCAACAAATACTTATGTATGTATGTATGTAGGTATATTTAAGTCCATAGTACAAATGTTTATAAGGCGCTGGTTGTTGCTACATTTGTGACAATCGACAGCTGCCGATCGACGACGACATGAATTGATTGTCAGCGGCATAAGACAGTGACATGAATGCGTCGCGTCGAAAATGGAATTGAAATGAAAGCGCAAGCGTGCGCGCAAACGCCAAAACACATACACACGCAAGTACATACAACGGCGCGCGCATCGCCCATAGAACATTTAAGTGAATTGCGTTTTTTCCAAGCACCGTTTTTGCCCTCGTAATATTGTTGTTGTGTTCAACTGTCATTTGAGTCATTCGATTTTGATTTATTATTATTGCCATTTTAATAAATACACCAGCAGCAAAATGCAGCTCAACCCCCGTGGCACGGTGGCGGTTTCGACACTAAATGTGCGCCTGCGCGCGCGCCACCTTATTTGTAACACTTTACCGCTTGCGCGCTCCCGCGTTCGCTGGCTCCACTGTCCGCTTGCTGCAATGTCTCATTGCGCGGACTTTGCGATTTTCATTAGGAAAGTAATTACATTTAATTTGACATTTGCCCGCATCGACGATTGTCAGGGCAATTATACCTGTTCAAGGAAGACAGATGTATGTGATTAGGGCTTATATAGTGATATGTTGATATGGTGTGCCATTTATGATAGTGTGTATACGTTTGTAGAAGGGTTGAATGACAACGCATGTGCATGCCTATCGTATTAGATTTGCTCACCATTAACAGTAAAGCTAAGATGACAGGTAAAATGTTGTTTGCGCATTAAGCGTGAATTTATAATTATTATGTACAACCAAATATGGCAGTAGAACTGCAAATGAAAACTCCAATTTTGCTTTAAATATGGTTAATACTTGCTAATATTACATCTTAAATACACAAGTTTACAATTTAAGGCACATGCGCCTAACGCTTACAAATTCGCGCATGCGCTTGCAATAAAACTTACTCAATCAAAATATATTGCACAAATTTTGTAAGCAACGTAAGAATTAATAAGATTGCATTAAAAGTGAGCTGAAATAATTGATTGGTACCATATTTTGCGCGCATTTAGAAAAATAGTTTGCGCAAAAGTTGTAAGCAGCTAAAGGATTGCATTGATTGATCCAGTATTAATTGAATTTATTGCTTGTATACACAATGTGGTGTACGCTTACAAAAAAAAAAACAGCAGGAATATTGAATTATATGATGAATAAGTGTGACTACAATAAAAATAATTCGAATAACTGCTTGCTTACAAAATTTGTTAAGCGCTTACAAAAAATTAATACTTAAATATTGTAAGCAACTAAAAGATTATGAAGAATATAAATAGTGTTATACAAACAAGCACTTGCTTACAAAATTTAGTAAGTTTTCACAATGGAACTTGCACTTATAAGCTAAGCAAGTAAAGGGTTCTAACAAATGCACGTGGTGTGATACAAATAACCACTTGCTTACAAAATTTAGTAAGCGCTTGCATTAAATCTTGCACTTATAAGCTAAGCAAGTAAAGGGTTCTTAAAGCTTTACCTGGTATGTGATAAATTTCTACTTGCTTACAAAATTTAGCAGGCGCTTATAACATATTTAGCTTCTTACCACTTCAAATAGACAATTATTATGCTATTTAAATATATATTCGAATGTACTTTCCTCCTCATTCATATTAAAATATAAATTTCTTGAATTGCAGCTAAGTTTTAACTCTTCTCCTACATCAGCATTGATTTCGAGCGCCGCTCTTCTGTTGTCATTTTGCCATTATCATGCTAATTTAATTTGCTTTAGGAAATTAAGCCGCTGTTTATGGAGTTGACGATTGTATGAATGGGAAATAAGCTGCCAGCATCTAGAAAATACACCACTGTCGTGTACCATTGATGAGTTCGTCTTAACACGAGCTAACATATTTTTATTATAGATTTTCTTTGTTATGCTTTTGAAGCCCAAAACTCAATTTCATTTGGTAGGAACAAAGGGCTGTTGATTAACTTTTGTTCGACTGGAAAATCATTGTCCGAAAATACGTAAACTTTCATATAAAATTTTAGTGCTTATTTATTTAAGACATAGTTGTCATTGTTGGACTTGAATAGCGCTTTTTAATTTATGTGTGCCTAAATAGAACTCCAGTAGCTTTAAAATGGTATTATCTACGGTAAACAGAATAGAATTTTAACGGCTTTTTTGCATAAATTATTACTTATTTTTTCAGAATTCTTAAGTAATGTCTTCTTAGTAAGTGGAAAGATTTCAGAAGTTCTTTTTTAGAAATTAATAAAAGTGTGTCATTTGCGTGCAAAAAATTGTAACTTAACTGTAGTTCTTCGACCGTTTATGGGTTTTACGTTAGCTGATTGTACCTTTCAAAGACTTATAGGCGCAAATCTGCGATTCGCTGAATAATTTGATAATAACGATAATGTGTTTTATTGTATGAAATATACTATAGAACCCATACCGTTAATTTACGTATTGTTCTTAGTAAGCAATGGTTAAAAAAAACTTATAATATATTCGCAAATATTAAGCTGCTGTAAAATAGGTAAAATAACGGCAATATACGCTTTGTGCTACATATTTTTTTAGTTTACTTCTCTGATGAAAGTTTTTGGAAAACGGGGCAAATAAAGGGTTAGTTAAAATAAAAAAGGTTTAGTTATACATATAATAAAATATACGAACCCAAATTTTAACAGGAATTTTTCAAATATTTTGTAAGCACTATTTGCTTTCTAGTTTGCTGAATTTGTAAGTTCATTACAAGTAAGCGCTTACAAAATTTAAAATGTGCTTACAAGAAAAAATGCACTTTTAAAAAATTACCCCAATTTTACTAAATATACTATTTTTCCAATAGAATGAAATATGTGACCCGAAATTTTTACCAGAAATTTTCAAATATTTTGTAAGCACTTTTTGTTTTCTAATTTGCTGAATTTTTGAGTTCATTACAAGTAAGCGCTTACAAAATTCAAGGGGTGCTTACAAGAAAAAAAAGTTCCAAAATTGGTGTAAATATAATATTTTGATACAAAAAACAAAATCGCGTTGACAAACATAAAGTTTTCACCAAAAATGTTATCAAATTTTATAAGCACTACTTTTAAACAGTTTCGCTCCCTTTGTAAAACCATTAGAAGCAAGCGCTTACAAAGTAGCATTATTGCTTACAAGAAAAAATCAGATTTTGTAAGCACTACTTTTAAACAGTTTCGCTCCTTTTGTAAAACCATTACAAGCAAGCGCTTACAAAGTAGCAACATTGCTTACAAGAAAAAATTTATAAATTCTAAAAACAAAAATTTTTAAAGGAAATAAATGCTTCTGCATTTAAGAAATATGAAAGAGAATGAAAACAATAGCGGAATAATATAAATTTTTCTACTTTAAATCGTCAAACTTTTGATAACCATGAACCTTGCCTAACAAAACGAGCCAAGAACTACTGATGCCGACCGCAATAAATTCAAAATTGGCAAATATTTGCGACAAATTGATATTAAATTAAGTTCAAATGACAAAATAAATATATAAGCCGATTATAATTTTACTTTTCGACACTATCACGCAGTAAATAAATTTAAAAAGCATTTTAATGGAAAAATTGACCGACTAGAAAGCTAAACAAACATACAAACCACTAAGGAACACTTGGCACACATTTTTGGCAATATTTCCCACGCACCATTACCCCCCACCAGCAGCGCACAACAACTCCAACACAGCCAACAAGTCAGAAGTCAGCGTTTGGCTTCAAGCCAACTGGAAAATGTTGGGGAAAATGTCAACATTTATGACATGACGGCGCCGTTGTTGGCCCGCCTTCTCATTTTTTGCCTTATATTTGCAGTTTTTGTAAAAATATTAACACTGCTGCAGTATATTAAAATAATAATTTTTTTATTATTTTTTTATTATTTTTTTTTTTTATAAAAAATTAATTTTTTTTTGTGCGCCTCTAAATGTCGCCCGATTTCAGCTGCGATAGTGATTAAAATCAATTCGTAATGCTGCACTTTGCACACACATATACACAAACACACTCGCTGCTGAGCCGAAGTGGTATCGACTGGAGGAGTTGAGACGTTCGCTGCGCATGCGTGCAGGCGTCGCCACTGCAGCACAAATGCCAACGGCAGCAAATTGTGAAAATAAGAGAGAAATAAATATTAATGAAAATAAAACAATGAGGGCAGGGCAGCATAATAATTGCGCCCACACATACATACACCAATCACCCCACCAGCAAGCAGTGCCTTGCCAGTGAATAGCAACAACAAAGATTAAGCAGCAAAAAAGTGTGACAGCACAGTGACAAGCGTTGCATGCATTTTATAAGCAGCGTGTTTTACAAACAACTACAACAACAACAAGATTACAACAACAATAAAAACAAGCATATTAATAGCAACAACAAAAACAACCATATTAAAAACAACAATAATCAGCTGGCAAGCAAGTTGTCAACACAGCGCAGAGTTGCATACAAAACAACAACAACAAGTAATGTGCCCGAGGCAAGTGTCGACGCCACGCTGCTGCGCGTAGTGGTGGCTCGTTGGCGGCGCCAGCGTGTTGAAAGCCGCATATTAGCAGGAACGTCGACAAGTTTGCTGCTTTTGCATATTTTACATAATATTTTGCATAATTCTTTAAAGAAAAATTGAAACAAAGTACAACAACAACAAGTAGGTGTACAAACGACTAAGAATACGAGTGTGAAATTCGGAAAAGCCAACGGCAGCGACACAAGTGGCTTCGTTTGTGTGGAGGCTAGTGGGCGAACTTGCGGTAGTGTTGCCACACAGGCACATTTTGGTTGCTATACTTTCTCATGTTACTTATTTTCTGAAGTTATGTATTGCTATCTGTAATTCCCCAAGCATCGCCATTGATTGTATCGCCAAGCAAATTTGTGCTTTATTTTAATGTAGTGGACTGCCTTGAATGACCTTCGGGTCAAGCCGCGTTCGCCGAGCAATTAACGCGCGATCATTAGCCGCTCAGTGCAAGTAAGCTACACATATGGATGTGTGTGTGTGTGTGTGTGTGCGGCCAGCTACTGCTTTGACCAATTTGGCGCGTAATGATGACTAACACGACACAATCACTTCGCGTTGTTTTGGTCAAAACCACAATGGACTGGTTTCTTTGTTTTCAATTTCGACGAGTTTTTTTAAAAAAGTTTGTGTTTGTTAGTAATTTATCATTAAAAATTGAAATTTTTGAGTTGCTGATTAAACTTGTTCAAAACATGAAAATTAAAAAGAAAAAACATGTGTGCAAGAGATTGTCAAAACTATAACAACTTCATGGAAGTGGGAGATTATGGCTTTCAATTGTTTATCTGCGAAGCGCGCTTTTAAGTGTGAAGTGTGTGGGCGCTTAGTTTTAAATTTGTTTGGAAATAAAAATTAATGTTTAACGTTTGATAAGTAGACGGTCATTTTATAGTTTTTCTAATGTGGAAGATGACACCAGCAGACACCCACCAGAAACATGGACTTAAGTCAATAAAATACAATAAAAAGCAATCGTAAAATTGTGGAACAAAAATAATGCGCAAAATAATATAAATTTAAAAATACACACATAAACATATTTTTTTGAAAAGTTTTTATAAAAAAAAATTAATAAAAATGTAAATATAAATATACGAAAATAAATATAAAAAATTAGTTCAAAAACATAAAATATTAAATATATAAAACTCTTATAAAAATTATATATAAAATAGAAATTTTAATTATAAAAATAAAGATAATATAAATATAAAAGTATTAAAACGAAATAAAAATAATATATGCATTTATCAGTAAAAAAATAAATAAAAATAAAACAAAAAATTAATAAAAAAATAAAAAAAAATAAAACCAAAAATTAATAAAAAAAATAAAACCAAAAATTAATAAAAAAAATAAAAAAATAAAAAAAATTAAAAAAAAAATTAAAAAAAAATATAAAGTAACTATAAAATTTAAAAAATACGCATATAAATATAAAAAATTAAATACAAAAAAATAGCAAAAAATTTATAAAAACTTAAAAAATATACAATATATAGAAAAATTAATATTAAAAAAATAAAAAATAACAATAATTTCCATTTCCAGTAATTCCATTTTTTTAGGCTTGAAACAGGGCAGTGTAGACATAAACTAATTATTTACATGAACAAATATCGTTAAAAAACTAAAACTTTCAACAAATACATATACATATGTAGATCAATATGAAGATAAAGTTATAATTAAACTTTGACACTGTCAATCACCTTGAAAAAGGCGCTCAAATCAGCTCAACGCACTAATTATTGCTCACTGACCTTCAGCGCCGTAACACCAAATATTTACTAAACGTTTAGCTTACCACTAATTATTATTTTTGTTTTAATTACATAATTTAAATGTTACACAAAAGTCATTTGATGTAAAGCAAGACAATTTATTATAGAGTGATGTGCGAAGTGCGCACGCATGAGGCGCACAGCCTCAGCAGCAGCCTCAATCTCCGCACAGAAATCTTATGTGGCGTGCAGGTACACTCACGCTCAACGAAAAACAAAATAAAAATGCGTAAATAACTGACATAAATAGAAAAGTTTAGCAAACATTTAATTAACTGTGATAAGTGTTTTGGTCGCCTCAGCGCGCCGACGCGAAGCAGACGACGACGACGACGCGGCGAAAAAAAGCGAGCAAGCAAGCAATGGCGAGAAGTATTGTGCAATAAAACTTTATCGACAAGCCAAAAGCAGCGCAGCAAGAGAAAATAATGAACAATTATGTGGGCTACATTGTGAATGAGTTCATAAAGTAAAAATGCAGACTTGGTGGGGTGTTAGAAAGGGGAGGTTGGTTAAGTGGGGCGCAGTGAAGTGAGTGGAGCACCAACAATGGAACAGGCAAATGATTATTTAAAAAGCGCTGAGCAAATAATAAAATATATACAACAACAAAGCATACATACATATATGTATGTATTACAACAACAATATGTATACATATATTACAACAAAAAAATGATTAATCGCACAAAGCATTGCGTGTGCATAATAATATTTGAAGAATTTTTAAATTAGCAAAATTAATATAAAAAAAAAACAAAAAATACAAACAATACAAACAATAAAAAAATGTAAAATGGTAATCATAATTACTATACAGTTAACGCGTTTGTATACAAACACCATTACAGACGGCATCAGATGTCAAGATGAACTTGACAGTGTCAACGTGTGCGCCTGATAAATTGCAAATGTGCACTCGAGCACGCAAACTTTGTTTGCAAACATAAATTTTTTACATAAAAAAAATTCGAAAAAACAAAAAAATTCGAAAAAAGTATGTATGTATTTTTACAAATGAGTTGAAATACCAAAAAAATAAAGAAAAAATTGCATTTTGTAACCAATTGAAATGTGCTTTGGCCGCGAGTAAAGGCAAACAAAAAGCCGAGACGAGACATTTGACTTTGACTTTGGCTCGTGCGCCACAGACAAAGTGCACGAAAGCATTGAAAGTGAAGAAAAACGACATGTGTATTCATGAATACGCATGTCAATAGCAGCTGACAAATACTAATGAGAATTGCAGTTAATTCTCAAAGTATTGCAAGAAAAAATTCTGAAATAAAAAATTCAAAAAAAAAATTAAAAAATAACATTAAAAATAAAAAATTAAAATTGTAAAAAAATAAATTAAAAATTTAAATAAAACATAAATATAAATATAAATAAAAAAAAAGGTAAAAAAAATTGAAAAAAATCAAAGTCGATAAATCCTTCTTGCAAGTCATTGGTCCCGAAGCGCCCAAATTTGCAAGCACACAAAGCAGTTGTCGCTGAAATATGGACTGAAGCAGCGCGAATATACTTTTTATACTCGAATTTTTATTAACAGCGCCTCATTTATTAGGCATTAGCTGAGAGCACGTATATTTGTATATATGTATTTCATTTACAAAGCCGGCGTTGAAGCTTGAAGAATTGAAGCGGATGTGGAATTAAGCAAATCTTTATGACGGCAATTAATATAAAAGTATAAAGGAAAAGTCAAGGAACTGCAAATTTTGAATGAATATGCATATTACTCTTCGAAAATGTTAAGCATGATAAAATGGATTTCCTACTGAACCTCAACTTCGGCTCAAGCGCAAAGAATAATACTAGCCAAGTTATTTTGGATATAACTCATGATTTTTATTGCTTATACGTGGTTGAATGTTGAGGAAAATAA
Source organism: Bactrocera dorsalis (assembly GCF_023373825.1). NCBI lineage: Eukaryota > Metazoa > Arthropoda > Insecta > Diptera > Tephritidae > Bactrocera > Bactrocera dorsalis. The sequence continues at coordinate 57,769,762 of NC_064306.1, read as the reverse complement.
TTGTTGGAACGAAAATTGTAACCATTTTTGACTTTTGAAAAGAAAGCATACATGCATCCCCGTGACAAAAGAATCCAACAGATGACGCTGTGGTCGTATTGGTTGCATTTTCTATAAATATGGAAATTTAAACCATTTTTCTTAACCTATTTCTCAAAATACGAAAATTTTTAACTGCAACGTGACAGCTCGAGGTAGCTGTTTGTGGTATCAGGTTGCTGTAGATCGGATGTAAAGGAGCGTCATGTGATGTGATGATATGATATCATATAATTTGAAAGAAGTTGAGATTACGACTGGAGGCGAAATTAAAAATAAATTTAGGCTAGATGGAGTGTCATGAGGTGACGTGATGATATGATATCACATGATGAGAAAGAAACGAGTTTAGATGATGATTAGAGACGGTTCCAGACAGTTCGAAATTAGAACACACTAAAGAGTAGAAATATGTACCAAAACTTGATTTATATAAAAATATAACAAAAAAAAAATAAAATAAAAAATAAATTTGAAAAAAATTTAATAAAAAATAAATAAATAAAAATATAACAAAAAAGTAAAACAAAAAAAAAAAAAAATATAAAAAAAACAATATTTATAAAACAAAACAAATATAACAACCAAAATTATTCATTAATACAGCGTCATGCCTTTTAAAATCCATTTTCCACACAACAAAAACTTTACTTATAAAAAAAAGTGAGCATTTAATATGCAAAAATCAATAATTACAAATGAAATCAATCAATAACTGCAGACAATACAACAACGCTTGTAGGCTAACATGTAAATTTATGCAACGTACACAATTGTATGTAGGTGGCAACACCGGGTACGTACAAGCGCAGCGCTAATTGCTGGCGCACACACGGAGCGCTTCACCAAATTCGCACACGCTCTTAGGCGGTGAGAGAGAGCGGTGTACGGTGAGCAGAGCGTGGATTAAGCTTATTTTCTTGTTTGCCAGCTTAGTGTTGGCTGGCGACTGAATTTAATGTTGCTGTACTTGTTGTTGTTGTGTGTAATTGCTGCGAATGTTTTGTGTAATTACAAATTATTATTGATGTTTGCGTTCTGAAACAAGCGACAGCGGTAACAACAACAACACCACTAAGCGTATTTATAAACCTAAGCAACAACAACAACATTAAGCGTATTCATAAACCTAAGCAACAATAAAAAAAATAAAACAACAACTTTAGACGTCGCGCAGTAAAGATCAAGAGTCAAGATATGCCATTTTCGGTTGCGGTGCCGTTGTCGTTGCTGAGGATTAAAGTTCAGCGCCGGCCATAAAAAGCGGAAAAATATACAAGTGGCTGTATGTATATAGGAGTGTAAACATGTATGTACCTGAAATAGATAGTCACATAAAAATTATGGAAATTAAAAGAAACATTTTCGCAAATTTATTAACTGATCGCGAGATTAAAATTAAGCGCTTAGTGTCAGTGTCGCATTTGAAGCACAAAATTATGAAAATTTTAGAAATAAAATCAGAAAATGTGTTAATTTCGGCTGCACGGAAGATTTGATACCCTGTACAGGTGCATTTTTTAGCATAAAAGCGTATAAAAAAATCATTAAGTTGGTTTTGATCGTTCAGTTTGTATGGCTGCTATATGCTGTAGTGGTCGGAACTGAACAATTTCTTCGGAGATTATAGAGTTGTTTTGGATAATAATACATGCCAAATTTAGTTACGATATCTTGTCAAATAAGAAAGTTTCCCATAGAAAAAGTTGATTTTGATCGGTCAGTTTGTATGGTAGCTATATGCTATAGTGATCCGATCTGAACAATTTCTTTGGCGATTGTACCGTTCCGTTAAACAAAAAGTCGTGCCAAATTTCGTGACGTGTAGCTGAAATAGATAGTCACATAAAAATTATGGAAATTAAAGAAACATTTTCGCAAATTTTAACTGTCGCGAGATTAAAATTAAGCTCTTAGTGTTAGTGTCGCATTTGAGGCACAAAATTATGAAAATTTTAGAAATAAAATCAGAAAATGTGTTAATTTCGGCTGCTCGGAAGATTTGATACCCTTTACAGGTGCATTTTTTAGCATAAAAACGTATTAAAAAATCATTAAGTTGATTTTGATCGGTCAGTTTGTATGGTAGCTATATGCTATAGTGATCCGATCTGAATATTTTTTTCGCAGATTTTACCGTTGTTTTGGATAATTAAGACTGTCAAATTTCGTGCCGATATCTCTTCAAATAAAAAAGTTTCCCTTAGTAGAACTTGATTTTGATCGTTTGTATGGCAGCTATATGCTATAGTGGCCCCATCTGAACAATTTCTTTGGCGATTGTACCGTTCCGTTAAACAAAAAGTCGTGCCAAATTTCGTGACGATATATCTTCAAATAAAAAAGTTTCCCATAGAATAACTTGATTTCGATCGTTCAGTTTGTATGGCGGCTATGTGACATAGTGATCCAATATCGGCTGTTTCGATAAATGAGCAGCTTCTTGGAGCGAAAGAAACGTGTGCGAAATTGCAGATCAATATCTCAAAAACTAAGGGACTAGTACACGTATATAAACAGGCAGACGGACGTGGCTCAATCAATTTTGCTCGTCAAGGTGGTCATTTATATATATACATATATATAATAAAGTCTCTAACGTCTACTTTTAGATGGTACAATTCACAATACCCAATAATAATATTTTGACGTTCCTGCTGACTAATGTCACAATACGAGCTGACAGCTTAGATTGCCATTAGGCTCCCGCGCGATCAGCATTTATTTTCCCGTGCTTTTGTCGGCGAATTTCGCTTTGAATCTCCAAAATCGTCGTGTTTGATCAATTAAATGTGGGTGGTGGTGATCGTTATCCGCTACAATTTCTCATACGCGCTCCCAGCATGAAGAGAGAAACGAGCGAGAAATTTATTGCGTAGAAATCACCAAATCCGCTACGAGCGTTTGGCGATTTTTATGAAAATATCTCCGCTTCGTTTTTCTCACATTAATACTCACTATGGTTACTAAAGCTACCCGGATTTGCGCGTGTTTAACGGCTGCGCAGCCAGAAAGCCCGCACAACTCCACACACACACACAAATAAGTTGTAGCATAAACATGGAGAGCACGGAAAAATAGAAAACAGCAATGCTTCGTAAATATTGAGACAATAAATTGTTTGCATGCAACTACAATTACAGCAAGCAAACAGACAACAGCAAAATCGACAGTAACAGCAACAGCCACAAAGGAACAACAAGCTATCGCTTTGGCAATATGATGAAGTGCCAGTACCCATATTTGTTGTACACAGCGTAGTGTTGTAGTATCAATGAAGTCGATCATAAAGCGCGCCGCTGCAAATTGTTGGCGCCGTCTGCGTATTTTTCTGATACGCGCGCGCGATAACTTAGCTGCGCTGGCGTCTGCCAAGGTAGCTATGGCCGCGAGTGGTACGCGAGACGGGTTCTAGTATGCTGAGCTGGCGGCAGCGGTGACGGCGTTGAACTCTTCTAGCGCCGCCTCTGGCATGTGAACTATTTGCTTTGCTGCGGGTTGATTGACATGGGAAATCGACGACCAGCAGCGGGTAGCAACTCTTCGCTTTGGACTATACCGTTAGTGCAAATATTACATCGGCTGATAAACGATGGCAAGCGAAAACGTCAATAGTCTGGCGCCATAAGTGCTGAGGTAAGCGCTTATAGAATGTAAAATGGTTCAAGTGACTGTGAGATAAAAGAAAGAGTAGGAATGTAAAGTAAAAGTTGCCAACGATCAGCGAAAAGTGAAAGATCATCCGTATTGTGGTGTATTCTTGTATTAATTCGCAGAAGATATACACATAGAAGCCTAAAAATGAAAGCAACCAAACACATTTATAGCTGGAGAGTCTGTGCAGATGATATTTTGCAGATACTTACAAATTTGGTCGAGGTGTGATCGGTTTAGATCACTGCAGATCGCCATACATCTTTTAAATTTGACAAATTTCATTTTAGGTATTTTTTAAATAAAGTTCTGAACCAAAACTCATTTTAGTATACCCATATATAATCGGTGTAACATTGATTTACATATATCGAAATTAGGATCACCATGAAAATATCAATTTCTTTGAACTTTCATATCCTACGACTAACCAATGATCAATGGTCCTTTAAGAGCGAGAATACTGATGCTGAACTCGCTAATTGTGGGCTCAAAGCCAATCAAGGAACTAATCAAGTGTCCGCCAGAGGAGACACCCTTGACCTGCTCACATTGGAATGGGACCGAGTGGAATATCCAGTGACATCACATTCACATTGACTGCTCACATTCGAGCAATGGACCAATGAACTAATACTGAACTGCTTGCCGTTAGCAAAGTTCGTATCATCGCAAGTGTAGGGGTTCTCATTGTACACTGTATGGAGAAGAGTTAGGAGGAACATTCAGCCACTCAAAGCTAATCAAGTGTCTGTCCTCACTAGAAATAACATCAAGCCGCTTTATAATCAGACTGGGTTTTGGTGCCTGGTCATATCTGAAAGGCTACTGCAATGCCAATGAGTTAGTCAGAGGAGACACCTTTGATCCGCTCATATCGGAATAGGACCGAGTTTGATACCCATTTAAGTCTTGCTTTCGAGCACTTTACTGCTGAACTACTTCCCCTTAGCAAAGTTCTTGTTGTCGCAATCGTAGCGGTTCTTACTGGACACTGTATGAAGGATGGTGAGGTGTAACATCCAGGCACTTTCATCGCCATTGTTCAGCCTTTACCACAGTGAGGTTGAAACAGCTCGGCTGTCTTACCTTCAGCGAATCAGGAGACATAGTCGAAACTGACATTTAGTGATAATGTGATCTATCAAAGAGCTTTGTCGATCTAAGGATCTAATGACCTATTGTATAGGAGTTTTAAATACCACAACGTACCGGCGATCTAAGCTGTTCCAGGAACCATCTCTTAACCTAACCTGATCAGTTAAGGAATCTATGGGAACTCTTTAACGAAAAAGGTAAATCGAAGTTCTAAAGAACGTTCAGCACGCAGTGAAAAAAATATTGCAATCGTAGCTGCGGCTGTACACGAAGACCGTGGAGAGTCGTTTCAGCGCCGTTCGCACCAACTCAGACTGACGTATGGAGCGACTTGGCGCATTTTACGTCGAGATCTTAAATTGAAAGCGTACAAAATACAGCTTGTGCAAGAACTGAAGCCGCTTGACCTTCCCAAGCGATATCGCTTCGCATTTTAGCTCTTGATATGTTCCAAGAAGATCCGACGTTTTCGTGACAAATTTTGTTCAGCGATGAGGCTTATTTTTGGATCAATGGGTATGCAAACAAGTAAAATGGCAGCGTTTGGGATGAAAGGTAGCCTGAAAAAGTTCAAGAACTGCCATTTCATCCAGAAAAAACAACGGTTTAGTGTTGTTTGTGGGTCAGTCCATATTCCTTCAAAAATGAAATGATGGTTCACCCTTTAGAAAGTGTTAAGAACGCTTAGATGAACCGAAAAGAATTCGTAAAAGACAGTTCCTCAGTACACCTAAGTGCCCATTTAACCTACCAGTTATGGAAGTCGATCATTATCAATAAGTAAACGGCCATAATTCAACGATCCACTAATGGAAAAAAATTATAAAAATAATTTTCAGCTACGCCCCCTTTTCCTCGCATATTCGAGGTACATAACTATAATGAACTAAAAATGCCACAAAATGAAAAGAAAATTCGTAAGACCACCGCCAATCACCGACAGCAGGTACAACACATTACAGCGAATCGATCAGCGCACGCGTCCCCTGCCGCGCGTAAACACACCCATAGACATATGTAAGTAACGAACGAAAAATAAATGAAAGGACGGAGTTCAACAAACTCGACGGAATTCCGCTCCAATGCCCGGAAAAAAGACCAAAAACAACAACAGCGGCAAATGGCAGAAAAATATGCGCATGAGACAAATGTCGAGACGCTAGCGAATGTACCTGCATAGATTTGGATCGACGCCGCCGTACGAATTGACATAATAAATTTCAATAATCAATAATCACAAGCGCTGGCGCAAATGACAGACGAGGAAAAACGCACTAACAAAAATAATAACAATACAACAAAAATAAGAGAATAACAAGAAATATAACAAAAAATACAACAAAAATCATCAAAAAAATTGTAAACTAGTTACGTGCGCGCGCAGCTGGGAATTTATGTGTGCCATTGTTGCGCGCGTCATTTGTGTTGCAGAGTGTAGCAACTGAGGCAGCGTACAGCAGCGCGCATAACTCCCCCGAAAACTGCAAAGCAAAATGAAGGTGGCGGCGCGCGTTTGTATGTATGCAACATGTAATTGAAAATCAATGATAAATATAATGAAATGTATTGCGTTGTAAACAAATGCGCATATGTGCGCGTGTGTGAACGCTACGAAGCGACGAGCGCGCGCTAAGGCAATCAACAAACGCAATCGAAGCGGGTTGTCTATAGGTGTGGTACATGAATGTTTGCGTGCGTGTGCGCTCACTATCGACAGCGCGATCTTTTGATCGTTTGGACGCGCTCCCGATGCGATCGCTGCGGCAAATAACGCTAATTAGCTAGCCGCTTGGGGGCAGCAGTCAAAATGTAGTGACGCCGCGCCGCGCGCTTGCGTGTAACTTCAAGTTATGTGTGTGGCATAGCGCTGTCAGCGCGGGCAAAAATGTTGCGAAATGGGTGAACTTGCGATTTGCGCGCACAACAAAAGCGCAAACGTCAACAATTGAAGAGTTATTACATAGGGACGTGAGTATATTGAAAACACTATTTTTTTGGCACAACTAACGGTGCTGTATGGGTCAGAGACAAAGCCATGCTAATGATCGCAAAGCGAAATGGTATATAAAATAAACTGAAAAAGGTAGAGACAACGCAACAGTTATGTGGATATGTGGTGAATATAGGTCACTGTGGGTTTGGCAAAAAAAAGGTGGAAGTTTGGGACTACAGAGACTGGTATGTCAGAGCCAGCGCTCCAACGACCACCCGCTATTAACTAATTTAGAACGCTGTTGAACTGGACGTCTGTCAAAATATCAAAACGCTCAATCTGAGGCAGGTGATGAGCGGCGTTT